>NW_006408567.1:849447-870977 GCF_000296735.1 Chrysochloris asiatica
AGTGTGAATTCATTCACCTTGAATTTGTCCTTCTTGACATCGTAAATCATTTAATTGGCTGGTGCAAAATAGCCAATGCTCCTCCATTTCAGCTCACTTCTACCCGGCACTTAAGAACAATAATGCCTAGATTGATGATCTTTATACATTCTCTTTCTTTTTTGTTAACTTTCAATTTTCCTAGATTCATACTTTTACAGTCCATGTTTTGGTTATTAATGAATGTTTGCAGCTTTTTCTTTCCAATTTCAGTTTTGAGTTTTGCCCAATCAGTAAACAAAGGACTCAAAAGCTTAGATTGTTTCCAGTCATTAAGGTTAACTCTAATTTGAGGAATCAGGTTTTCCCCAGTTGCATTTAGAGTGCCTTGCAACCTGAGGGACTTGTCTTCCAGCACTATATATGACAATGTTCTGCTACTCTTGATAAGCTTTTCAGTGGTTAACCATTCAGAAGTAGTACACTACTCATTCTTTCTAGTTTGTCTTTGTCTGGCAGCTCCATTGAAAACATGGGTGACACTGCTGGCAATTAAATACCAGTATCATAGCTTCCCATGTCACAGTAATACACAAGCCATCACAGTATGAAAAGATGACAAATGAATGATGGTGAGATTGTATTATATTAAGCCTATAAGTATCATCTCTAGGATTCCATCACATTTTTTAATGTTGCTGTGTGCCATTGACTTAATTCCATATGGTTTTCTAAATTGCAATCATTACTTATTCAATATGTATGCTGAGAAAATAATTCAAGAAGCTAGGATATTGGAAAAGTATGCAGCATCAGTACTGGAGAAATACTCATTTATAACCTGTGATATGTATATGACACAACCTTGCTTACTGAAAGTGAAGAGGATTTGAAGCACTTACTTATAAAGACTTCAGTATGTACTAGAACTCAGCATAAAGAAAAGAAAAATCCTCATACAGAATCAATAAGCAACATCATGGTAACAGATAAACTACAGAATGTTCCTTAGAAGAAAGTATGTGAAACTTCATATTACATACTATGGACATTTTATCAGGAGAGACCAGTCCCTACAGAAGGACATCATGCTTGGTAAAACAGAAGGTCAGCAAAAAGGAGAAACACCTTCATTGACATGAACTTGCACAGGGTTCCAAAAATGGGCTCACAGATAGCAATGATTGTGAGGATGATGCAAGACCATGCAGTGTTTTTCTTTTGCTTTTGAAGCTGGTTTCCACTCACAGTGACCCTGTATAGAGTTTCTGAGAAGCAAGTGGTGAATTTGAACCACCAAGCTTGTAGTTCAAACTAACCTGTGGTCCAGAACATTCTCCCACAGCACTACACCAGGACTCCGTAAATTGGAATTCACTTGATGGTATCTAACAACACCAATAACAATCGTTGTGAAAGTTGATTTCCAGATCTTTTCCCAACATGGAAACTCTGATGGACCAACCTGCTGATCTTCCATTTAGCAAACAAGTGCTTAGCAATTGTGCCACCAGATCGCCTAACACATATTTTAGGGGGATTTAGTCCAATCCATAAGAGTAATTCTATTCATATTTTCCTTGATTCCTTTGTCCTAGCCCCAAGCCTTCAGATGTAGAATGTCTCACACTAGATCTAAATCTCGGTACAAAGTGATGAGGAAAGAAAAGGGAATAAAACCAAAACATAAATTGAAAGGAAAACTAAAAGAACATCAAAATAAATTGTTGTTGTTGTAGGTGTAACTGAGTCAGCAACGACTCATAATGACCCTATACAAAACAGAATGAAACACTACCTGGTCCTGTGCCAACTGCACAATTGTTGCTACATTAATGCCCATCACTGCTACCACTGTGGCAATTCATCTCATTGGGATCTTGCTCTTTTTCTTCTACCCTCCTTTTTACCAACCACGATATTCTTCTCCAGCGACTGATCCCTCCTAAAAATATGTTCAAAGTATGACAGACGATGTCAGACTATCCTGGCTTCCAGGGAGCATTCTGGTTGTACTTCTTGCAACATAGATCTATTTGTTATTTTGGCAGCCCATGGTACTTTTATTATTATCTTCCAATGCCATAGTTCAAATGCATCAATTTTTCAAGGTCTTCCTTACTCACTGTCCAACTTTTGCATGCATATAAGGATATTGAAAATACCATGGCTTGCATCATGAGAATCTTAATTCTCAAACTAATATCTTTGCTCTTAAACACATCAAAGATGTCTTGGGTATCTGATTTGCTTAGTGCAATATATCGTTTCATTTCTTGACTGCTGCTTCCATGAGTATTGATGGTTGAAACATGCAAAATGAAGTCTTTGCCAACTTCAATCTGTTTTCCAGTTATATGAATGTTATTTATTGGTCCAGAGGTGAGGATTTTTGTTTTCTTCACATTGTGGTGCAACCCGTAGAGAAGGCTGTGGTCTTTGTTCTTCATCAGTAAGGAATTTAACCTCCTGTTCACTTTCAGCAAGCAATGTTGTATCACCTGCATATCTCGGGTTGTTAATGAGTCTTCCTCCAATCCTGATGTCATGTTTTTCTTCACATAATCTGGTTTCTTGGATTATTTGTTCAATATACAGATTAAACAAATATGGTGAAAGAATGCAACACTAGTACACACCTTTCCTAATTTAAATCCATTCAGTGCTCCCTTGTTCTGTTGGAACAACTGCCTCTTAGTATATGCACAGATTCCTCATGAGTATTAAGTGTTCTGGAATACTCATTCTCCGCAATGCTGTCCATAGCTTGTCATGATCCACACAATTGAAAACCTTTGCATAGTCAATAAAGCATAGGTAAACATCTTTCTGATATTCTCTGCTTTCAGCCAAGATCCAGCTAATGTCAGTAATGATATCTCTCATTTCATGTCATCTTCTGTATCAGCTTGAACCTCTGGAATTTTTCCATCAATGTATGGTTGAAGCTGTTTTGAATTATCTTTAGTATAATTTTATTTGCTTGGGATATTATTGATATTGATCCACAATATCTGCATTATGTTGGGTCACCAATCTTTGGAATGGACACAAATATGGATCTCTGCATCTTCTCTAACATTATTCAATTCAAATACTCTAGCATACTTTGAAGAACAATGAAGTTAACTAGACAGGGAAAATTAAATGTTTGTTTTTTGTCAGATATCAGAAAACAATTAATGTAAATCATTGAATAGT
Organism: Chrysochloris asiatica; assembly: GCF_000296735.1. NCBI lineage: Eukaryota > Metazoa > Chordata > Mammalia > Afrosoricida > Chrysochloridae > Chrysochloris > Chrysochloris asiatica. Next base: position 852,628 of record NW_006408567.1, read on the forward strand.
GACTAAAGTTCTCAGTATTAGAAATTGTGGATAGACCTGACTAGAGGTAAAAATACTCTTCCTTGGGTCTCTCTGAGTTTTTATGGTCTAGTATTCTTTCTTATTTAGTTTGTTAACACCATTATTACTTATTCTGACATAAATACTAATCTACTATTCCTCCACACAGTACCTTTGGTTTGGGTATTACTGGTCTTGTTCCTCCATGACAATGTTCCATGGTAGAATTTGAAACTGAGATTAAGACACAGCTAATCAGATAAAATGGCACTTAACAACAACAACAAATCAGATACGAAAGTCACCAATCAAGACCAAGATGAAACCAGCTTTATTAGAACTGTCCCCAAATAAGTGTTTTTGTTTTGTTGCTTTTTATTATTATATTGGAGAATGTGGGAACCAGGAATGGCTCATGGTCATTTTAGCCAACACGTAAAATCCTGCCTGAGAGAAATTCAATTGAGAGAGGGGAAACAGAATCCAGGAAATGAGGTATCAGACCTTGCTATGACAACAGTCAGCTAAATACCTTGATATCTTCAATTTAAGTGTTCAATATACATTTTTTGTTTTATTAATTTTCAAAATAAATTTTTGTTATTGATGTTTGACAAACTAAGTAGAATCTCTGTTCTAAACAAGTGTTCTGACTAATAAGATCACCTTGTATTTTCACCATTATGTTTCCATTTAAGCTGTTGGATCCTGTAAAGATTTTACAATATCAGAAACCCTATAGAGCACTTCTACTCTGTTCTTATAGGATACCTGAGTCAAACCCATGACTCATAATATCATAGTCTGTTGTGTTACTGTGATAATGGAAGATATTCTACCAGTAGTTGAAATACCAACAAGGTCACCCACGGTGAATAGGTTTCAGCTGAATTTCCAGATATAGACACACTAAGAATAAGGAAAAGTGGACTATTGGATGTTTAGTCACTGAAAACCTTGTGTTTATCAATGAAACATTTCCAGGTATAGTATTTAAAGATGAAAACATTATGAACAGCGGCAGAATATTGTCAGATATAGTGCCAGAATATGAGCCTATCAGGTTGGAAGGCACTCAAAATTTGACTGGGGAAAAGCTGCCTCATCAAAGTAGAGTTGACCGTATGAAATGAATGGAGTAAAGCTTTCAGGATCTTCATTTGCTAATGGTGCATAATTCCAAATGAGGAGGAGCAGATGCCAACATTAATTAAAATTGGAACAAGGAAGGTACTATATATGAATCTAGAAAAAATTAGAAGTCATCAAAAATGAAACTGAATGCATGAAGATCGATATACTACACATTGTTGTTGTTGTTGTCAAGTGCCGTCGAGTCGGTACCGACCCATAGCAACCCTGTACAGGGTTTCCGAGGCTCTAAATCTTTACGGGAGCAGAACGCCTCATCTTTCTCCCGCGGAGTGGCTGGTAGTTTAGTGAGCTGAAATTGTGAACATGTCTTGGCTATTCTGAAAAAAACTATTCAAATGGTTTGCAATGCTGGGGATGACAAATTAAAGAAGAATGGAGTTACATTCATTGTCAAAAAGAACATTCCAAAATCTATTTTGACATACAGTGCTGTCAATAATAGGGTAATATCTATATGCATATAAAGATCATTTAATTCCACTATTATTCAGATTTGTGCATCAACTACTAAAGCAAGTAATAAGGAAACTGCAGAATTTGACCAATTTCTTAAGTTTGAAATTGATCGAAGATGCAATGAAAATGCATTGATAATTACTGGTGATTGAAATGTGAAGGCTGTAAGCAATGAGGGAGGATTAGTAGTTGGAAAATATGGCCTTAGTGATTGAAATGATGCTGGAAATCACATGATATAATCTTATAAAATTAATGATTTATTCATTGCAAATACCTTTTTTAAACAACATAAAAGGTGAATATACAAATGGATCTCACCAGAAGGAATAGTTGTTAAGTGTCATCAACTTGGTTCCAACCCATAAAGACCCTGAATATAGTTTCTGAGGAACGAATAGTGAGCTTGAACAACTGACCTTATGGTTAAGTGCATTAACCTACAGCACCGCACCAGGTCTTCACCAAAAGGAATACTTAGAATCAAATTGACTATATGTATAGAAAAGATTGTGGAAAACTAAATAGAAACATAAGGCCAGGGCCAGATTGTGAAGCAGACCATCAATTGCTTATGTGCAAGTACAGGCTAAAAATGAAGAATATTTAAACAAGTCCATGAGAGCCAAAATATAAATATATCCTTGAATATATTCTACCTGAATTTAGAAACTATCTGAGGAACTGATTTGATGCATTAGACATTAATGACAAAAGACCAGAAGAGTTGTGAGATGACATCAAGTACATCACACAGGAAGAAAGTCAAAAAATCATTAAAAAGACAGAAAAAAACAAAAGATAAAAGCAATGAAGAAAAAATTTAAGCCTTGGATTGCAATATTGAAGGATTTTAAGGTCATAATGTTGAATTTTGCAGAAAGCATCAAAAGAAGATGGAATATACAAAGTCACTGTACCAAAAAGAAACTGCTAATAAGAAATCTATTGCTTTCTAGTCTGGGACGCTCAACTGCTCCAGGAGACCCCATCTTGGGTGAGACCACGTGGGGGAAGGATCGGAGCGGTCACAAACGCCTGGCAGAACTGCAGAGATAAAGGTGTGGACATTCTTTTCTTTTGGTGTCTGTTTATTGGTCCCTTGCTGTCTGCGCACCTCCATTCTGGTGTCTATAGGGGTGCCTGAGCAAGTGAGCACCCCAGCCCCACCCTCGGAGGGTTATACTATGCATGCCACAGATCTCCTCGAAATTTAAAGAGACAGTTCCCAACTAAAACCAAAAGGCCACAACCGGCCCTGAACTGTTTACCACTAGAAAAAAGGCCTAAACGGGGATTGTGGGGCAGGACAAGCAGAAAAAAAAAAATGAAATAAGCAGAAAATTAAATCCTAAATTCCGTCAGAGCTCAGTCAACAACAACACAGAACATCAGGCCAAGAGGGCTCACGAGATAGTGTTGGAACTCAGAAACAAATATAAAGCTAAGTTCGGAGGATTGGAGTGTTTACAGCTGGGGAATTTGAAGGGAATCCAGAAATCCGTTGTATTCTGGATCAAGACACTCAGCTATTCCAGGAGCAAATAATACGAGAAGCTGGGTTCTATGAAGAAAAACGTGGAATCAGGATTGGAGGAAGACTCATTAACAACCTGTGATATGCTGATGATACAACCTTGCTTGCTGAAAGCAAAGAGGACTTGAAACATTTACTTATGAAGATCAAAGAGCACAACCTTCAGTATGGATTGCATTTCAATGTCAAGGAAACAAAAATCCTCACCACTGGACCAATAAACAACATTCTTATCAATGGAGAAAAGATTGAAGTTGTCAAGGACTTCATTCTTCTTGGATCAACTATCAAGACTTGCAGAAGCAGCAGTCAAGAGATCAGACGACGTATTGCATTGGGCAAATCTGCTGCAAAGGACTTTTTAAAGTATTGAAGAACAGAGATGTCAGCTTGAGGACTAAGGTGTGTTTGACCCAAGCTATGGTATTTTCAATAGCCTCATATGGATGCGAAAGCTGGACAGTGAATAAGGAAGATCGTAAAAGAATTGATGCCTTTGAGTTGTGGTGTTGGAGGAGAATACTGAAAGTACCATGGACTGCCAAAAGAACCAATAGATCTGTTTGGAAGAAGTGCAGCCAGAGTGCTCCTTGGAGGCCAGGATGGCTAAGTTTCGTCTCTCATACTTTGGACATATTGTCAGGAGAGTACAGTCACTGGAGAAGGATGTCATGCTGGGTAAGATGGCGGGTCTGAGAAAAAAAGGAAGACTCCTAAAGAGATGGATCAGCCTGGTGGTATCATTGATGGAGTGTAGTGTGGCAGCAGTGGTGGGGTTGGCCCAGGATTGGACATTGTTTCGTTCTGCTGTGCATGGGGTCGCTGTGAGTCGGTTCCAACTCAATGGCACCTGACAACAGCAACAACAATATTAAAGCATTTCAAGAGGTAGCAAATGAATAAGAATCAATGGCAGTGAAGGAAGAAGTCCAAGAACTGATGAAAATTTTCAACAAATTGATGCACCACTAGAAACACTTACTCTTCTATGCCAAAAATTTTTAAAGATAGCTTCTTGGTCAACCAATTGGAAGAGTGCTATATTAGTGCCTATTGCAAAGGATGTGTGACCCATCATGATTTGGAAACAATATAACAATACCATTGTTATTAAATACAAGTAAATTTTTCTTGGATATAATTCAAAATCAATTGCAATAGTACATAGACAGAAAACTGCCAGAAATTAAAGCTAGATTCAGAAGAAGATGTGGAATTAGGAATATCATTGCTGATGTCAGATAGATCCTGGCTGAAAGCAGATAATACTGGAAAGATGTTTACTTGTGCCTTTTTTGACTATGAAAAGTCTTTTGACTGTGTGGATCATGGCAAACTGTGTATAAAAATATGAAGAATGGGTATTCCAGGAGAACACTTAATTGTGCTCATGAGAAAACTGTTTGTAGACCAGGATGCAGTTTTTCAAGCAGAAAACGCAGATACTGAATGGTTTAAAACTGGGAACAGAATACATGAAGGTTGTATCCATTCACCAAATTTATTCAATCTGTATGCTGAGCAAATAATCAGAGAAATTGGATTATTTGTAAAAGGATGTGGCATCAGATTTGGAGAAACTGATTAACATCCTTTGGTATGCAGATGTTAAAAGTTGGCTTGTTGAAAGAGAAGATGACTTAAAATACTTGATGAATATTGAAGAATACAGTCTTCAGTATGAATTGCACTTCAGTGTAAAGAAAACAAAAATCCTCAAAACTGGATCAATAAATAACATCATGATAAATGGAGAAAGATCCATGCTGTCGAGACTCATTTTGCTTGAATCTAAAATTGACACTCATGAAAGCAGCAGCCAAGAAATCAAATAATATATTACAGTAAGGAGTAGATTCTGGAGAAGGATACCATGCTTAGTACAATGTTATTATTGTTGTTAAGTGCTGTGGAGTCAGTTCCGACCCAAAGTTACCCTATATAGGGCTTCTGAGGAGCAGCTGGTGAGCTTGAACCCCAAGTTTGTAGTTCAAACAGCTTTGCAATCTGGCGCATTAACTCACAGTGCCACACCAAAACTCCTGGTACAATACAGGGTAAACAAAAAAGAGGAACCCCCCCGCCACAACTAGATGGAATGACACCAGTGGCAGTAGCAATTGGCTGAAATGTAACAACTATAAGGATGGAGCAGGACTGGCAGTGTTTGATTTTGTTTTGGATATATGGGGTAGTGATGTGTCAAATGAGTTCAATGGCAATGGACTTTTAGATTCAATCAAGTTTAAACAGGGTCTTTTTTCATTTTAACAGATTTAAGGTTGCATGGGGTCACTGTGCATTGAAATTGACTTGGCAAGAAATAGTAACAACAAAGATCTAATTAATTGATTATTATTTGAAATCAGTGATATACACTATATTTGACTGGCTTGTACTACATTCAATAAATCATATTAGTAATATGAAATGTGTTTTAAGATAAATTGTGTGATTCTTCTCTTTTTATACTTGAGAGTAAGCAGCATAGTTCCATGTCATGGGTTCTTAATATTTTTCTGAATGTTCCAATGTGCTGTTGGTTTTCAGAACATGCTGTTCTTTTCCTTCAGGTAATTACATTTGAAATGATCCATGGCACTATCAAGATGGCAACTTTATTTGTTTGATAATTATTTCTGTAGAAAACAATTTATAGGCTTTTTTCTTCCCTTTTTTGAATTTGTAAGAAAATGAGTATCCTATGACTTTTTATGTTCCAACAAAAAACACTCATATTATTTTCAAATATTTTGAAATTGGCAATATAAAAATGAATTTTGCAGAACAATTTTTCTTGAATTATTAAATATGCATGTTTTGGTGGAAACTTGATCCATATGTTTCTCATTCATTTACAATTAACTGACAAAAATGTTGTTTTGCAAGAGTTTGATATTCATTATTTTCAAAAACATGCTTAAATAATTTCCTTTTATCTACTGGAAGTTGAAAGAAAATGCATCTCAATCAATTTAATTTGAGATTTTGGATTTTCTTATTTTATTTTTGAATTCAGGAAGCATGTTGCTTATAAATAATCACGTGTATTTTGAATATTTTTCAAAACAGTTGAAATGATCATAATAGTAGAGAAAGAAATAATCAAAGCAAAACAACACAACATAAAACAGAGAGGAAAAAGTAATGAAAAAGTAGATAATAAAAAAGATCACTGACAAACTCATTTGGCCAATCAGTATCAAATGCAATTTTCCAAAAAGCCACATGTAATAAAACTGTAGATTTATATTTTAAAATATTACCCAAGATTTTTTTCTTATACAGTAATAAGCAAATACTAGAGCTCTGACCAGGTGTTCAATGAGCCCAGAATGGAATCTTGAATTGTGCTTTGTTAATTTCCTACCACTCCATTCCATAACAATCCCATAATCCTCAAAAGTAAGTCCCATCTTTGAAATGCTATTAGTATATGAAGAAATCTACACTGTGTTCAAACTTAATACAACTTTCTTATCTACCACTTAGATATCTAAAATTAGATCATGAAATGACCAATTAAATACATTCTATGAAGGTCAGATACAAGTAATAATTTAATTTAATATCCCATTTGGTGAAAGCATTTGTGCCATTTGAAAAGTTATATCATCTACACACTTTCTCTTTAATATGAAAATAAAGATCACATAAAGATAAATATCCTAGGAATTAGTGAGCAGAAAAAGAGTTTGTTGTTGTCATTCTTAGGCGCCATTGAGTTGGTACCGACCCATAGTGACCTTATGCTCAGCAGAACGAAACAATGCCTGATCCTGGGCAAACCTCACTACTGTTTCCACGCTAGACACCATTGATGCTACCATTTGGCTAATCCATCTTGTTGGGGGTCTTCCTCTTTTTCTCTGATCCTCCACCTTACCAAACATGATATTCTTCTCCAGCAACTGGTACCTCCTGACAATATATCCAAAGTATGAGCAACTAAGTTTGGCCATGTTGGTCTCTAAGAAGCGCTCTGGCTACACTACTTACAAAACGGATCTATTGGTTCTTTTGGCAGTCCCTGGCATTTTCAATATTCTCTTCCAACAACATAACTCAAAGGCATAAATTCTTCTACGGTCTTTGTTATTCACTGTCCAGCTTTTGCATGCATATGAGGTTATTGAAAACACCATGGCTTGGGTCAGGTGCACCTTAGTCCTCAAGTTGACATCTTTGCTCTTTAACACTTTAAAAAGGTCTTGTAAAGCAGATTTGCCTAATGCAATATGTCGTCTGATCTCTTGACTGCTGCTTCCGTGAGTGTTGATAGTTGATCCAAGAAGAATGAAGTCCTTGACAACTGCAATCTTTTCTCCATTGATAAGAATGTTGCTTATTGGTCCAATGGTGAGAATTTTTGTTTTCTTGACATTGAGATGTAATCTATATCGAAGACTGTGCTCCTTGATCTTCATAAGTAAATGTTTCAAGTCCTCTTCACTTTCAGTGATCAAGGTTGTATCATCTGCATATCACAGGTTGCTAATGAGTCTTCCTTCAATCCTGATGCCACGTTTTTCTTTGTAAAACCCAGCTTCTTGTATTATTTGCTCAGCATACAGGTTGAATAAGTATGGTGAAAGAATACAACCCTGTCTCACACCTTTCTCAATTTTAAAACATTCAGTGTTCCCATGTTCTGTTCGAACAACTGCTTCTTGGTCTAGGTACAGATTTCTCAGAAGTACAATTAAGTGTTCTGGAATACTCATACTTCTCAATGTTGTCCATAGCTTGTCATGATCCACACAATCAAAAGCCTTTGTGTAGTCAATAAAGCACAGGTAAACATCCTTCTGATATTCTCTGCTTTCAGCCAAAATCCATCGTACATCAGCAATAATATCTCTCATTCCACAGCCTCTTCTGAATCCAACTTGAACCTCTGGAAGTTCTCTGTCAATGTATGATTGTAGCCGTTTCTGTATTATCTTGAGCAAAACTTTATTCGCTTGAGATATCAAAGAGATTGTCCGATTATTTCCGCATTCTGTTGGGTCACCTCTCTTTGAAATGGGCATAAACATTGATCTCTTCCAATCAGTCGGCCAGACAGTTGTCTTCCAAATTTCTTGGCAGAGATGAGTGAGTGCCTCCTGTGCCACCTCACTTTCCTGAGAGCTTTCAATTTTTATTCCATCAATTCCTGGTGCCTTGTTCTTTGCCACTTCTTTCAATGCACTTTGGACTTCCTCTCTGAGTATCATTGGCTCTTGTTCATATGGTATCTCTTGAAATGGTTGAACATTAACCATTTCCTTTTGGTACAATGATTCTGTGTATTCCTTCCATCTTTTCTTGATGCATTCTGCATCATTCAATAATTTGCCCAGTGAATCTTTCAATAACGAAAGTCGAGGCTTGAATTTTTTCTTCAGTTCCCCCAGCTTGAGAAATGCTGACCGTGTTCTTCCCTTTTGGTTTTCTAACTCTAAATCTTTGCATATTTTATTATAGTATTTGGCTTTATCTTCTCGAGCTGCTCTTTGAAATTTTCTGTTCAGCTCTTCCACCTTTTCAATTTTTCCATTTGCTTTGGCTTCTCTATGTTGGAGAGCAAGTTTCAGAGTCTCTTCTGACATCCATCTTGACCTTTTCCTTCTTTCTTGTCTTCTTAATGACTTTTTGCTCTCTTCATGTATGATGTACTTGATGTCATCCCACAACTCTTCTGGTCTTCGATCTTTAGTGTTTAATTCAGGAAATAGGCTTCCCTTTTTGCATGTAATATTTAGCAGCTGTTATTGGCTTTTGTCTCAATGGTGAAATATTATGGGGTATGCTTGTAGCTTGGCTATATGGCCACAATTTCTGTCTCTTCTTGTGTAATGTAGGGAGAAAAAGCTCCTACCTCCAGGAAGAATGTATAATCCAAAGGCCCAAAATTAGAAGCAATATAGAAGCTGACAGAAGGACTTCTACTTTGAAACAAAAATAAAATTTTGTGTGTGCACTGTAGAAGCCTCCAGTAATGGGTTGTGGTGTCACTTACTCAGGCTCTCCCTAGTCACCACCATACAGGTACACAGATAGATATTGAGAAATTAATGGGAGAAATATTGTTTAGTATTTTTGTCTCTGAAGGTCAGTTAAGTATCTGCGTGTGCACAGCGTAAGTCTTTGAAATAGATGTTTTTTGTGTGTTTTTTTGTTTTTATGCTGGGGTTTTACAGATGGCTCATATGGTTTGTCTGTCAGGCTCAACCTTCTTTTTTTTTTTTCTGGGTAGGCAGGGGTTAATTGTTCAACACAAGTTAACTTTAGGGCTGGGACCCACAGGCAGAAGTCAAAAGGATTTGCCCTTGGACAGATGGGGCTCTTTCTCTGTGTCGTGGGAGAGCTGTGGTTTCAATGCTGGACTTTCTTTGGGGGTGTGCACCCACTCACCTGAAGGCACCTGGGCTGGGCAAAGAAGGCATGACAGGGCAGAGGATATAAAAAATATGTGTAGAATCACTCTACCCCTCCTTTTGTAAATGTCACTTCACTGCTTCTAGGGCAGGTTCCCTGTGCTGGTCTGTCTGTAGTCTGATGGGCTCAGAGGGAGTCCTGTGCCAATTTCTAAAATGCAATGCTTTCCTTTATACTGTGATTTTTCTACTTGCAGTTGCTGGAAACTGAAGCCCAGACCATTTTATTAGATTCAGAACTCTAACATGGTTTCGTGAGAGCCGCATCTCTGGGTTTTCAGCCCCTCCCCCATGAAGCCTGTCCTACCTTACTCTGCTGTGCTCTGCTGCTGCCAATTGAAAGCCTGTGAAATTTAAAAACAACCATGTCACTTTGAAGACTAAGGTGTGTCTGACCCAAGTCATGCTGTTTTCAAACTTTCCATAGTCATGCAAAAGTTGGACAATGAGTAAGGGATGTTGTTGTTGTTGTTGTTGTTAAGTGCCCTGGAGTTGGTTCTGACTCATAGCAACCCTGCATAGTATTTTGGAGGAGCTGCTGGTGATCTTGAACCACCAACCTTGAGGCTCCAACTGACTTTGCAGTCCAGTGCCTTAACCTGCAGCACCACACCAGGACTCCCAAAGAAGAATTGATGCCTTTGAATTATGGTGTTTCCAAAAACAAAAAGAAAGAAAAATTAACTATACCATGGACTGTCAGAAGAATGAACAATTCTGTATTGGAAGAACTTCTTAGAAGGAATGTTGTTGTGACACTGTTTAATGTATTTTGGACATGTCTAGAGGGAGTAGTCGCTGGAGAAGGACAACATGTTTGAAAAAGGAAAAGGTCAGCAAAATGAGAAAGACCTTCAATCAGCTGAATTGACACAGAGGCTGCAACAATGGATTCAAATGTAGTAAAACTTGTGAGGATGGTGCAGTGCCAGGTAGTGTTTCATTCTGTTGTACTAGAGTTACTTTGAGTGGCACCGACTTGATAGCACGTAAAAACAGCAACAAACAATGTGAATCCTGATTAATGCAGAAATGTAAAGCAAAAACTGATATATGTGGCAATAGTTAAGAGATCATGATGTGTAGTACAGACTCATGTATTGTGGGCTACAAAAATGGTAATCACTATTACAGTTTAAGAAACCATGTAGTAATTATGGAGACTTAGTTTCTGGAGAAAAGTAGCTCTGGGAGACAAATGAGTGCAGGCAGTTATTACTGCCTGCATTTGAAATATTATTACAAGAAAGATTAGTTCAAAATTTAATTGGTATCTATGAAACAAAATAGAAAAAAACAAAGAGGTTTTGCCTTTGCATCATTAGACTGTATGTAGCAAGAGATGGGATTACAAAACCTGACCAACAAAGCAATATCATGTGGCAAAGGAGGGGTCTGAAGTTGTAGTGTTTGGTACATCACTCAAGTTAATAAAGAAACCAATGAAAGGGTAAAACATTGGGCAAAGGAACAGGCTGAAGGTGTAGTGTTTGGTACATCTCTGAATTGAATAAAGAAACTAATAAAAGGATAAAACATTTAAGGATGTTGCTTTCTACTTAATGTTGTTACTATTGTTAAGTGCCGTTGAGTTGGTTCTGACTCACAATGACCCTCCATAGACTTTCCAAGGAGCAAGTGGTGGGTTTGAAACAACAGTCTTGCAGCTAGCAGTCCAGTACTTATCCTACAGCACCACAACATGACTCCAATACTTACAATACTAGAAAATAATCTTAATGTAAAGACCATTGGGTTTAGAACCAGACATGGGTGTGGAAACAAAGGAGTTATGATATTTAAGCAAAGGAAACACATATATGTATGATTTTTGCTGTTGTTAAGTGCTGTTGAGTTGGTTTCAATTATTAGCAACCTTGTGTAGGGTTTCTGAGGAGAGGCTGTAGGGTTTCAACCACCAACATTGCTGCCAGCAGTCCAGTGCTTATCATACAGCACCTTACTAGGACTTCTATATGTATAATTATGTGGTGAAAAATGAAGGTGACTCAAAAAAAGTTGCTTCAAAACCAAGAAACCTTTCTTATGAAGTGCTGTCAAGTTGGTTCTAATTCATAACGACCCTGTATATGGTTTCCAAGGAGCTATTGTTGGGTTTGAACTACCCTTCTTGTCATATAGCAGTTTGGCCTCCAGAATATTGCACTATTAAAAAGACTACACTTTTAATATTTTCCCTATATCATATACCAGAGCACTGTCTACTGGAATGTGAGGGAAAAGGATGTAGTCCAATTCTATGCCAGAATTTTAAAAACATTTCATATGAAACTGCTGTCCTACCTACAATGTGCTTCTAAAACTTATGACCCAGGGTGTAGCATCCCAAGTGTTAGAGCAGTGACAGTTGTACATTAGAGCATTAAAATTTGATACAGAGAAAAGACAGACATACACATAGATAGTTAGATCCAAGTATATTCACAATTTTGTAATATAAGAATTTCCCTATTAAATTTATATCCAGAAATATCCCTTAAAAATAATAACTCAGAGTTTGGAAATTGCAAAATATTCATAAAAATAATATTCCTAAAATTGTGCCCAGTGGGAACTTATGGGAGGAGTGATGCTGTCAAGTTCCTTCTCTCTACAATGCGGCTAATAAGACTTGTTTATGTGTTACTTGAAAAATTAACATTAATATGTATAAAACATCAAAAACAAACTCTGACACATGGTAGGGGTATTTAACTGTTGACTACTAGTTGTAATGTCATTTTATTTCCAAGGTTGTTGTTGTTGGTACATGCCTTTGAGTTGATTATAACTCATAGCGACCCTGTGCACAACAGAATAAAATAGTGTCTAGTCCTGTGCCATCCTCACAATTGTTATTATGCTTGAGCCCATTCTACTGCCACTGTGCAAATCCATCTCATTGTGGGGGAGGGATCTTACTTGTTTTCGCTGAACATTCTCCTTACCAAGCATAATGTTCTTCTCCAGGGACTAGTCCTTCCTGATAATATATCATCAGTATTAAAGAAAAATATCCACAATCCTGTCTTCTAAGGAACATTCTAACTGTACTTTTTCAAATATAGATTTGTTCTTCTGGAAGCCCATGGTACTTTAATATTCTTCTCCAAAATATCCTTCTCTGTATTCTTCTATGGTTTTCTTTCTTTCTTTCTTTCTTTTTTTTATTGTGCAACTTTCACATGCATATGAGCCTGTTGAAAATACCATGGATTAGGTCACATACATTAGTCCTCAAACTGACATCTTTACTCTTGAAAAATTTAAAGAGGTTTTGTGCAAGAGATTTGCCTAATGCAATACATCTTTGATTTCTTAACTGCTGCTTCCATGAGTGTTGATAGTGAATCGAAGCAAAAAAAAAGCATTTGACAACTTCAACCTATTTTACATTTATCATAATGTTATTTATTGATCCAGTGATGAGGATTTTTGTTTTTTAATTTAACTTGAAGTGCAACCTTTACTGAAGGGTGTGGTCTACAGCATCATTTCTATCACCAAGCTAAAGAATCACCATATAGACCTCCCAATAGGATGCTTGGATATGAGAATGAGAATAAGAATGAGAACAAGAGGAAACCTGAAATGTTTTTATGGCATGTGCTTTAACATCACAACCGTCATTGCCATCCTCAAAAGGCGACAAGGTTGTGTTCTTTCACCATGCTTATTCAACCTGTATGCTGAGAAAATAATACGAGAAGCTGGGTTCTATAAAGAAAAACATGGCATCAGGATTGGAGGAAGACTCATTAACAACCGGCGATATGTAGATGATACAACCTTGCTTTCTGAAAGTGAAGAGGACTTGAAACATTTACTGATGAAGATCAAGGAACACAGCCTTCGGTATGGATTGCACCTCAATGTCAAGAAAACAAAAATCCTCACCACTGGACCAATGAGCAACTTTCTTATCAATGGAGAAAAGATTGAAGTTGTCAAGGACTTCATTCTTCTTGGATCAACTATTAACACTAGCGGAAGCAACAGTTGAGATCAGACGACATTTTGCATTAGACAAATCTGCTGCACAGGAACTTTTCAAAGTGTTGAAGAGCAAAGAGATCAGCTTGAGGTCTAAGGTGCGCCTGACCCAAGCCATGGTATTTTCAATAACCTCATATGGATGCAAAAGCTGGACAGTGAATTAGGAAGATCGTAGAAGAATTGATGCCTTGGAATTGTGGTGTTGGAGGAGACCACGGACTACCAAAAGAACCAATAGATCTGTTTTGGAAGAAGTGCAGCCAGAGTGCTCCTTGGAGGCCAAGATGGCTAGGCTTCGTCTCTCATACTTTGGACATATTGTCAGTAGGGAACAATCACTGGAGAAGGATGTCATGCTGGGTAAGTTGGAGGGGCAGAGAAAAAGAGGAAGACCCCCAACGAGATGGATCTGCCAGGTGGCATCATTGATGGTGTCAAGAGTGGTGGCGGTAGTGAGGTTGGCCCATGATCAGACATTGTTTCGTTCTGCTGTGCATGAGGTCGCTATGAGTCGGTTCCGACTTGATGGCACCTGACAACAACAACAACAACATATTACTGAGACTTTTTATAATTTTACACAGTTTACAAATACTAATTCTTGTCCAACTCACAATCACCATACAAGGTTATATGCTGCTGTTTCATTTTATCTTAGCTTAGTTTTTTAAGAAAATAAGTAGATAATTATGTTCTGGTATTGGTTTTTTTGTTTAGTTTCCTCTATTTTTTATTCCAACCCTTGTCTGTCAGTTTGCTGTACTGTGGTGGCATAAGAGTTGCTGTGATTCTGAAGGCTATGCCACCAGTATTGTAAATACCTGCAGCTCACATATGGTGGACAGGTTAATACAGACTGGTAAGAAGGAGAAACAGACTATTCTGAATATTTAGTCACTGCAAACCTTATGAATACCAGTGGGACACTGACAGTAGCAGAATATTGAATATTGAAATATGGTGAAAACCACAAAAATATTGTCATATATAGTGCTGGAAGATGGGCTCTTCAGGTTGGAAGGCATTCAGAATAAAACTGGGGAAGAGCTTCCTCCTTGAAACAGAGTTGACTGTGATGATACAGATGGAATAAAGCTTTAATGACTTCATTTGTTGATGGGGCACAACTCAAAATGAGGAAAAGTAGCTGTAAGCATCCATTAATATTCAGAACATGGAATGTATGAAATATTAATCTAGAAAAACTGGAAATTGCCAAAAATGAAATGGAATGCATAAGGATTGATATCCTAGATATTAGTGAGCTGAAATGTAGTGGTATTGGACATTTTGAGTCTGACAATCACATGATTTACAATGCCTGAAATGGCAAATTGAAGAGGAATGGTGTCACATTCATCATCAAAAGGAACACTTCAGGATATATCTTGAAATACAACATTATCTGTAATACCATGATATCCATAAGCCTACAAGGAAGACCAGTTACTACAACTGTTATTCAAATTTATGCACCAGCCACTAAAGCCAGTGATGATGAAACTGATGAATTCTACCAAATTCTTCAGTCTGAAATTGATCAAATTGATAATTACTGGCGATTGGAATGCAAAGGCTGGAAACAAGTTTTAGTAGTTGGAAAATATGGTCTTGGATATAGAAATGATACTGAAGATTACACAATACAATTTTTCAAGACCAATGACTTTTTCTTTGTAAGTATCTTTTCTAAACAACATAAAAGACAACTATCCTCATGGACTTTACCAGATGGAATACACAGAAATCAAATTGAATACATCTGTGGAAACAGACTTTAGAAAATCTACATATCATCAGCCAAAGCAAGACCTGGAGCAGAATGTGGAAGAGACCATCAATTGCTCATATGCAAATTCAGGCTGATGAAAGTGAAAGAAGTCCATAGCACCAAAATATGACCTTGAACATTTGTTGTTAAGTGTCATTGAGTCGGTTCCGACCCATAGCATCCCTGTATAGGGATTCAGAGGAGCAGCTGGTGAGCTTGAACCGTCAACCTTGCAGTTCAAATGACTTTACAATCTGGCTTATTAACTCAGAGCGCCACACCAGGACTTGACCTTTAGCATATTCCACCTAAATTTAGAGGTCATCTCAAGAACATATTTGAAAAGCTAGACACTGATGACTGAAGACCAAAAGGGTTGATGGATGACACAAAAAACACTTTACAAGAAGAAAGCAAACAGTCATTAGGAAGACAAGAAAGAAGGAATAGACCAAAATGCATGTCAGAAGGGACTCTGAAACTTAGTCTCCAGAGTAGAGATGTTAAAGCAAATGGAAGAAAGAGGAGGTTAAAGATCTGAACAGAAAATTTCAAAGAGCAACTAGAAAAGCCAAAGTCAAATATTATAATGAAATGTACGAAGACCTCAACTTAGAAAACCAAGAGAGAAGAATGTGCTCAACATTTTTTAAGCTGAAAGAATTGAAGAAAAAAAATAATAAATCTCAGCTTGTAGTATTGAAAGATTCTATAGGCAAAACATTGAATGATAAAGAAAGAATTGAGAGAAGATGGAAGAAATACACAGTCACTGTTCCAAAAAGAAATGGTCAAGTGTCAACCTTTTAAAAGATAGCTTATGATCACAATCCAAGGGTCTGAAGGAAGAAGTCCAAGGTGGACTGGCAAATGACAAGACTCCAGTAATTGATGGAATACAAATTGCAATCTTTCAACACACTGAGGCAGCACTGGCGATGCTCACTCATCTACAACAAGACAACTACCTGGCCACCTGATAGGAGGAGATCAATATTTTTGTCCATTCCAAAGAGAGGTGATTCCCAATGGACTACAGAAATCATCAGGTAATATCATTAATGTGAGAAGCAAGTATACTTTTGCTAAAGATCATTTAAAAATGGTTACACAACAGCCAGGGCTTTGGCCAGATTTAGATGGGGATGTAGAACAAGCTATATTATTTTTGACATAACATGGATGTTGTGTGAAATCAGAAAATACCAAAAAGATGTTTACCTGTGCTTTAATGATTACACAAAGGCTTTGGATTGTGTAGACCATGACAAACTATGTGGAGAATGAATATTGTGGAGAATGAATATGCTGGAACACTTAACTGTGCTCATGAACTTATTTATAGACCAAAAAGAGTCATTTAAACAGAACAAGTGGACACAGGATGGTTTAAAATCAGGAAAGGTGTGTATCATTGTTGTATTCTTTCACCATATTTATTCAGTCTGTGTGCTGAGCAAATAATTTGAGAAGCTGGATTATATGAAGAAAAAAGTACGGCATAAGGATTGGAGGATGAATCATTAACCATCTGCAATATTCAAATGATACAACTTTGCTTGCTGAAATTGAAGAGGACTTAAGGTAGTCAGTTACCAATGAAGATCAAAGACCACAGCCTTAAGAGTGAGTTGCAAAATAATCTTCACAACTGGATCAATAAATAGCATCAAGATAAATGGAGAAAAGATTGAAGTTATCAAAGGCTTCTTATTGTTTGGATCAACCATCAACAGTCATGATAGCAGCAGTCAAGAAATGAAAGGATGCTTTGCATTAGGTAAACCTGCTGCACAAGACCTGTTTAAAGTGTTAAACAGCAAAAATAATCTATTTGAGGACTAAAGTGCACCATGGTATTTTCCATAGCCTCATATGCATGTGAAAGTTGAACAGTGAGTAAAGAAGACCACTTAAAAATTGATGCCATTGCTTAAGGTGTTGGAGGAGAATATTAAAAGCACTCTGGATTTCCAGAAGAACAAACCAATCTGTGCCGAGAGAAGTACAGCCAGAATGTTCCTTATAAACCAGGATGGCCAGACTTCATCTCTTATACTTTAGATATATTATCAGTAGGGTCAAGTCTCTGGGGAACTATATCATTCTTGGTAATATGGGGTGTCAGTGACAAAGAGTAACCGCCCCTGCAACAAGATGGATTGGCACAGTGGCAGCAGTAATGGGCTCAAGGGTAGCAATGATTGTGAAGTTGTAGCAGGCTTGGGCAATATTTCGTTCTGTTGTGTATAAGATCACTACGCATCTGTACTGACTCAATGGCACCTAACAACAATAACAACAACAATACTTCTATTGTTAACACACCCCCAAAACACTGCTTTCTAGCTAACTTATAATAAACTACTTCATGTGAATTGTACTTTATGAAATCCTTCCGTCTCCATTAGTCTTCTGACTATTCAATTAAAACTTTCTATTAGAAATGTACATAACATAATCTAATCATTTAGATTTTCTAGAAAACAAACTGCCCACTTCAAAGATTATTTTAAACACTATAAGAAACACTAAATTGCAATGGTAAAATTTTATGTGTGTGTTCTTGTGTGTATGTTTTGTGTTTAAGAGAGAAGCAAAGAGGGTGTGATTTAGGAGAAAAGCTTCACAATGAATTCTATGGCTTCACTTCTACACTTGACCCAGAATAGTGATTAGCTACCAAAAGAACTATAAAAATATGCTGTTGTTAGTTATGTTCATGATAGTTCCAACTCATGGCAACCTAATATATAACAGAACAACACACTGCCAAATCTGATGCTATCTATGACTGTTGATTTTTTTTTTAATAAAACATCAATTTAACAGAAGAAATTTATGGTGAATGTAAATTGTATCCATCCATCCTATCTTTCAAACCGACTCCAAGGCACATAACAACAACAACCCAATCTTTCACCATACTTATTCAACCTGTATGCTGAGCAAATAATCTGAGAAACTGGGTTCTATGAAGAAAAACATGGCATCAGGATTGAAGGAAGACTCA
>NW_006408567.1:872687-885308 GCF_000296735.1 Chrysochloris asiatica
TATATATGTGGTTGTTATGTGCCATGGAGTTGGAACCGACTCATAGCTACCCTGCACAGGGTTTCCGAGGCTGTAAATCTTTACAGTAACAGAAAGCCTCATCTTTCTCCCCCGGAACAGCTGGTAGTTTCGAACTGCTGACCTTAAGGTTCGCAGCCCTATTCGTAACCACTATGCTACCAGAGCTCTCTCTCTCTATATATATATATACTACTTTACTAATACTTATTTTTTTTAAGAAGTAGGCACAATTTCAGAATCTGTGAAATCCTTATATCCATATGACTACCTTCTGATAGTTATGAAAACAATACTAAACTTTGTTGATATATATTTAAAGCTTAATTACTTGCAGCCATGTCCAGCCTTACAGTCAAATATCTAAAGCAGAAAGTCCACAGAAGATACCAAAAAGTATTATAGTATTTCCAAGCAGCTAAATTCTGCAATTTCTTGTTAAATTTTTGAGAGCTGAAGTTGGCCTACCATAGATATTTTCCAAGGCTGGGGAGTTGGCAGATATTAGGCATATTGGCACTTTACTAATGAAAAAATATAGAAATAAACTGGTTCAAGTGATTAGAAGCACTACAAGGTATATTTGTGTATTATTATCTGTTAATGATGCTAGTGCTATAGTTAGAGACTATGAATGACTCTCACAACTTAAGAATAATTATTTTTTTAATTGCACATTTCATGGTAGGAGCTATTGAGATTAGAGAAAGGTCGCTTACCCAATGTATGTGTGTGTAGCACTATAGGATAAAGCACAGTATTGCAAGGTTGGCTTGAACCACAAGGATGATGGTTCAAGCTCACAAACCGCTCCTTGGAAACCCTATATGGTTGCTATGAGTCAGAATCAAATAGACAGCACTTAACAACAACAATCTGTATCAGAAGAATATGGAATTTTCAATATAAAGTAGAAAGTAAAGAAATATTGTTAATGTTTTAAAACACTAGCAACAGTATTATTATAACATCATTCCTCTCCAAATATCCTGTGAGATGAAAGTGGAATGAATCTTTTATTGTTCTTATTCAATATGTTACTTTGGATACAAGTTAAAGCTTTTATATAGCTTTTAACACTGTGGAGTTGTTTATATCATGTGAAGACAATTATGCAAAGCTGTTTTAACAGCATTAGAGGATGCAAATTAATAAGTGAGAAGGCAGAAAACTATTAACATTCTAAAAAAAAAAAATGGAAAAAACACTGAATGCTGGAAAACTGAAGATAATTTCAGGCATATTTTAATGTGTAATCTAAATGCCAAGACATGTTTCTGTTTACTAAAGGGAGAAAAACACAAAAAAGGTTTTTCTTTATTTTAGACAATTTTCATATTATATATATTTGTTGTCAGCTTCCATCAAGTCAGTCCAAGATGCATGGAGACCCCACTGATAATGTAATGAAACTCTCCCTGTTCTCTCACCATTCCTATGACTGGTAAAAAAAAAAATCACTCCTTTGACCCATAGAATTGCCATTAGAGTCCTGGTGTGGCATTTTAGGATAAACACTCAACTGCTAACTGCAAGTTCAGGAGTTCAAACCCACCAGCTGTTTCTCAAAAACCCTATACAGGTTCGATATAAGTCAGAACCGAACTCAATGGAACTAAACAATAACATGAGTCCTAGTTTGATGCTGGAGGATAAGCACTGGACTTGCAAGCACAAGGTCAGAAGTTCAAACCCACCACTATGAGTCAGAGCCAACTTAACAGCCTTTAACAAAAACAGTGAGTTTACCACTAGTGTGTGAGTTTGTCTTACTGCGGTCCTTGTGTGCTGCTGTAATAACAGAAGCTATGCCAATAGTATTTAAATACAAGCAGATCACACATGGTGGACAGGCTTCAGCTGAGCTTCCAGACTAACATAAACTAAGAAGAAAGACAGACAAATTACTTCTGGATGATTAGCCACTAAAAATATTAAGAATAGCAGCTGAAAAATGTTTGCTATAGTCCCAGAAGTTGAGCCCCTCATATTGGAAGGCTCTAAAAATATGACTGGGGAATAGCTGCTCAATGTAGAGTTCACCTTAATGATATGAATAGAGCAAAGTTTTGGGGACTTTCATTTGCTGATGGAGTACAGATCGAAAAGGGAAGAAACAGCTGCAAACATCTATTAGTAAACAGAATGTGGGATGCATAAAATATAAATCTAGGAAAATTGGAAGTTGTCAAAAATGAAATGGAACACTTCCTAGACCTAGTGAGGGGAAATGTATGGGTATTGGCTATTTTGAATCAGACAATCATATAGTTTACTTTGTGCATAAGGTTGTTATGATTCAAAACTGACTCGATAACACCTAACAACAATAACAATGTTATGAGTCAAAATTGACAAGATGGCAACACAGGAATACTATAAAGTGATATCCAGACTATATTCCTATTTTGTGTTTGTCTAAAATTTCAGCTGTAATGTATTCACCATCATAGCAATATGGAAGTCTCCTCTTACCAGTGGTGTTTACTCATGGGATGCATATGTCAGGGAATGAATCTAGATCTCCCACCTTAAAGGAAATAATTCTACCACTGACTCGCCAAAGAATCAATAAAAATTTACGTTGATACTTTGTGTATGTAATAGAACTGTCTCATGGGGTTTACAAAATTGTAACCTTTCAGGAGCAGGTGGCAGGCTTGTCTTCTGAGAAGTCTCTGCTAAGTTTGAACCACTAAACTTTTGGACTAACCATTGAGTACTCAACCATCTGTACCATGCTTGGATCCTAGTAATAATAAAACCCTCATTTTTCCTTAATAAATTGGTACTGGTTTTATAAAACATAGTAATTGTTGATAAATAACTCACTTATGAATTTAATACATTTCAGGTCAATGAGATTTTGACATGATTTTCCTTTTGAAAATTTCAGACCTTCATGAAGGCTGACACTGCTATGACACTTCCAATACAGCCCACTCCTTCCCAAACAGCACAATATTAAGAGATGAAAAGTTGAATATATATAAAGTGTACAGCTAAATAAATCACACAATGTCCTTCATATGTTGCTGTTAAGTGTTGCCAAGTTACTTATAACTCATAGCAAACTTGAATAGGGTTTTCAACAAGGTAGGTTTGAACCACCGACCTTGAGGTTAGCAATTCAGTGTTTATCCTACAGCAACACACCAGGACTCCTGTTTTTCTAATTTATTACTGTTAAGTGCTTTGAGTCAGATCTGACTAGTTGAGACCTTGTATTTGGATTCCAAGGCTCTAACTCAGAACGGAAGTGGAAAGCCTAGTCTTTCTTCTGCAGATCAGCTGGAAGACTCAAACAACAGATGTTGTGATTCACAGTCCAGTGTTTTCCCTATGGGCCACTGAGCTCCCCATCTTTCAGAGAGTGTGGATCATTGATTTAACTAGACAACACTGTAAATCCACAGGATTGAAAATGTATCATAATCAACTGAGTTTCAAAGTCAAGATGCTTATGAAATGCAGTAAATTCAATGGCTCTACAGATATTTTCAGAACATTTACCACATAAGCTCATTACTCTGATATATAGAATGAAAGAGGAATTCTTGGTCCTTCTTTCTGGATCCAAATGGAAAGCTACCACAGATGAAATGTTTCTTCATCTCAAAGTAGAGAAGAGTTAAACTAACCTTATTTTTGTATCAGAAATAATATTCTTTGAATACAAGTATTTTATATATATATATATATATTATCTTGGCTTAGAAGACATGTAGAGAAAGACAGCGCACATGGAAAAGTTAATTTCAAACTCTGACTCTAGGCATTAGGAGAATTAAAGACACACCTGTCATGGAGCAAATTCTTATAAACTAAAATTCTAAGGAAGCAAAATTTTCCTTGTGAGATATTAACTTTAAAATGACATTGGGGCAGCATCCAACCTTATCTGGCTTCACAAGAGGGCAGGAAGAAAATCGCCATTAGCATCAACTCAAGGCTAATACCTTTGAAGTCGAGGTCATATATGCCAATCATCAACTGTTTTTACCAATTCTGACACCAAACATTCCCTTCAACAGCACTCGCTACTTCTCTGATGATCACACTAAACTCATAGAAAATATTCATAGTTATGGGGTTGTGGTGCAGTGATTGATGGGTCCTTGAGACATAATTTGTGTAACTACCACCAAATGACTGGTGGGCTGATGCAAATAGGGCATATGGAACATTAATGTGGGGATTGGTCAGTTTTGCCATCCCACTGGCTTTTGAATGAGGGTATCTCATGACCACTAAGAAGGAAGAGCTAAGAGCGGTATGCACATTTTGATCCTGAGATCCCTGAACTTCTCCAATCTAGGAGACAGAGGGCTGGGCTGTCAGAAAAGCAGCAGTGAAGCGGTATAGAAGTGGTGGCAATAGACACGGCAGAATCAAGAGCACTTTCCTCCCCTTGGAACAAGAAAGCTTGCCTTTGGGCAAGAGACTTGCTTGAGGAATGAGGTGCATCCATTACAGAATGAGGCATTTGGCATAGTGGTGTGCCCTTTGGGAATTTATTGGCAGTGCAAAAGGAGCTCTGTAATATTTGCCAAAGCTTGGAAGAGGTCAGGGAGTTTGTGGTTGAGAGGTTGAGGACCAGAGAGAGACAAGCCTAAGGGCATGGCTGAGGAGCAGTTCTCCTCACTAAAAGAACTGTATTTTGTCCATTTCTAATTCTAGATTGTAACCTGTAAATTTCTCTATTAAATCCTATTATCTTGAGTATTTTCATAAGTTCTGTGTAGCGATTACAATGGATTATCAAACCCAGCAGAAAGGTAGAAAATGCTGTGGGATGGACAGTTGTTAGAATTATTAAGGAAAAAGAGAGTGAAGGCAATTTCTTACAGGAATCGACTTTGGGCTGATGATGAGTTTGATTGTAATTCCTCCTTTTGCAGTCAGGAGAGATCCAACTCACCCCGATTTCTTTCTTACCAAAGTCTGTTAGCAAAGTAATAAGTTACAGTTCAGAATTAGAACACTAAGGATACAGTTCTCTGATCAGGATAGTCTCCTCTGTCATGCCCACAGTCAGACACACCTCTCGCTGGCCATGAACATTTGGCCTGATCCTTGCCTTACTGAGCATGTATTGCAAAGTATTTGTCACTCTGCCAATAAGTGATCAAAGGCACACCATTCTTCCAGCAAGCCTCCTGCATGAAGGCACTCAATTTTCTTGGTTCATAGACCAGGGAATCTGCCCTGTCATCTTCTGCCAATCTTCTAGTTCTGTTCCCTCTGATGCTGCCACTTCTTTGCCACTGCTTCTAATTGTTTCTCACCATGTCCAGTGTCACAGCTCTCTATCTCTTAGATTAAGAAGGTCCAGTGCAAGGATCTTGTGTTCAAAGGATGCATTCTACTCCTGGCTCTTCTTTTTGGATGGTAGTGAGATCCTCTTTCCCACCTCTCATATGGCTCATTTTAATCCTGACAGGATGGCAAAATGCATCAATCCTCATAAAAATGTATAAATTATATACAACTTATTTGCATTATTCCACTCCCACAAGGGTTCCAAGTAACATATTTATATTTTTAGCAAATTATCCAAACCCCTTGGTGGGCCACAAAAACCTCAACCTTACACTGGACCACTAACCACAAGGTCAAAAGTTCAAACCCACCAACTATTCGGTGAGAGAAAGATGATGTTTTCTGTGCCCATAAAGATTCAAAGCTTTGGAAACCAATATACACAGTCATTAGAAGTCAGAATTGACTCAATGGCACTAGGTTTGCTTTTTAGCTTAGTTTGTTTGTTTTTGATTGTTTTATTTTGAGAATCAGTTATTTGGTGAGTATAACAAAGTTTAGCTGGAAGGGCCATATCAAGTAATTCACTACACCACATTAATACACAAGAGTTTCCTAATATAATATATTATGTTTCTGTTTTCTGTAATTTAAACTTCTCTTAACACTTGGTAAATTTATGTGGAAAAAATAAGGAACATAGAACTGCTACAACTTTCATTGGCCTGTTTCTTTATTTCCATGGGTTTTAATTTCTCAAATATGTAAAGTCAAACCAAGTTTTCAAACTAATTTCACATCGATGGCCTGATTGTATTTCTGTAGATGTGAAATAAAGATATTGTGTTTCCTATGTGTAAAGCTCAACTTCTTAAATCCTTGACCTTCTCAGTAATAAGCACACACAGAAATCTTCACGAAGCCAAAAATAATCTGGCAATTTTATTTACAAAAACCTGCAGAATCATTCATTTTGATAATAGGCTATATGCTTTAATTTACAAAGTAAGTAGTTTAACATTCATGGAAAAATATGAAGTTCCTAAATTTGGATTTAGGATTCTAAACTTAACTTTTTTATTTTAAAATTAAGGGCTGTAACTGTTACTGTAATGTTAAAATTATTTTTAAAAGGAAGAAAATAATTCAATGGATATGGCCACAACTCAACTTGGGTTTTAGAAAATAGTACATAAGTGGATTCGTCAAAAAGTATTGCTACTACTGTAACAGTTCATCTGTGCATAGATTTATTCCAAATAAAATGTTTTTAAATATGTCTCTGAGATCAGTGGATGTCTGCAGGAAAGATCTCTCAGTAGTACACGTGCCTTAGTCTTGTTATCGTGCCTTCACAAAAAGGTCCAATCAAAACAGTAAATTTTGAGAAAATCTGCTAGACTGCTTCAATTCAAGGCAGACAGGTAAGCTCAGAAGGTTATAGTGATTGATTTTTGTTTTGAGATTCCAAAGAGGTAACCTGATATATTGTCTGAAAGGATATAGGACAATCACAAAGACTTATTGTGAAGATGGTTTTTAAAAATGTATAAACACTTTAGTGAAAAGAAAATCATGAAAGCTGTCCTGAGTTATTTCTTTCCATCAAAATGTACCTGTTCATTCTTCAAGAGAATGATATGTCTTAGTGATTTTCTTTTGGAATCTGTCCTTCCTGAGGTTCATTGAGCTTCTTGAATATTTATCTTTTCACTTCTCAGGATGTTAGAGAAATGTTCTTACAGCAATTCTTCAACTATTTCTTCTGTGAACTTGTGTGATTCTTCTTGTTCTGGAATGCTGATAATTCTTAAGTTATTCCTTTTCATGTTGTCCAACATGAATCTTAGACTTTCTTCAGATTTTTTTATCCTTTTTTCTGTTTGCTCTTCTATCTTAGTGGTATTGATAGATTTGTCTTCCAGATCATTGGTTCTACCCTCCATCTCTTCTATTCTACTCCTTTGTCCTTTCAGAGTATTATCTACTTCTGATATTCAATCATTGATCATTTGGACTTCTTTCTGTAGTTTTTGAATTGTTTCCAATGCTATATCTATCTTTATTGTTCCTGTAGCAGCTTCCTGACTTTTTCCTTATTTTTCTCAAATCCATTGTAAAGTGTTTTGAAACATTTTGTAATCTCTTTTCTGAATTCCTTGTCAGGCATTTCCAAGGCCTGCCCTCCTTCCAGAATGTAGTCCAGGTCTACCTCTAGGTCATTTGTCTTGGACATTTTATCTTGTGTCTGGACATGTGCTGATATAGCCATCTGCTTTTGCTTCTTGGACATGTTTAGTATTTATCTGTGGCCTTAACACTTAACTGAGTATGTGTTTTGGTATTTTTTATGCTTTCTGATTGCTTCCAGGTAGATGTGATGAGAATGTGGGCTTCCCTTTTCACTTTTCTTTTTGCTTAACTCAGAGTAACTTTCATAGGTGTTATTTGCCTCCCTGGTATATGGCTGTTGGTATTGGTTCTTGCCTGGGTTTTGGTGTTTTATAGAGTGTTGTAGCTTGACTATATGGTAGCAGTTGCTGTCTCTTCTTGGGTAATATAGGAAGAGAAAGAGTCCCCCAAAGGCTGAAGGAGGATCATACAACAACAAAACAGCACAAGCAAAAAAAAAAAAAAAAAACCCACAAAAAACAAACCACCACCACCAACAACAACAAAAAGACAAAACTAGACAGAATACTGTAGTCTATAATTGCAGAAAAGGGAGTGGAGGGAGCGGAAAAAAAAAAAAAATCTGTAGCCTAATATGAGTATGAATTTAATGTCCTCTCTTCAACTTCTTGCTTTCAAAGTTGTCTGAGAGATTTCAAGATGCCACTGTTGGCTATAATGCTGTAACTCAGGATTGAATTTAATTTTCAGCCTGTTTTGTTTTTAAACTCTCTTTCCCTCTTTATACCCCTGTCCTGGCCTTTCCCATATTTAAAAAAAAAAAATGAAACAAAACAAAAAACAGTTCAAGGCCTGCTCTTAGGTTGAATATATCTGTGCGCATGCATGGCAGAGAACCCACAAGTGGTGAGGGTGGGCGGTATCCACTCACTCAGGCAGCTCCTTCTAGTCGCCAGAATGGAGGTGTGCAAACAGTGGGGGGGTGGGAAGGGGCAATGAACAGATACCAAAAAAAAGAAAATCAGAACAAAGCAAAACCGACAAAGTGTATTGTCTACCTTTGCTCTGAGGTTCCCGCAGTGTTTCTCCCTGGTGTGTCTGCTCCCCTGCTTGGTCTTGCTATTTGGTTTCGCCCCAAGTTGTCAGCTCGGGGCAGATTCAAAAGTATGAGATTTCTTACCTTTGCTACAAGTTCCACTAGCTATAAGCCTTCAAACCTTCTAATTATTCCTATCTCTGTGGTTCTGAGTTTTGGAGCTCTGCACTAGATCTGCTTTGCCTGGTATTCTGTGGTTAGGCTGACTGCGAACTTCACTGCACCTCCACCCTAATCACCGTCAAGCCCCGCCTCCCTCTGATATTTTTGTTTAATAAATGTTTCTATGACTTTGCAGCAATACTTTTAGATTTATCTTTAACTTTGGCACCATCATTATAATCAAGATCAAATTTTTAAAATTCCATTTTGTCAAACTAAATAAGAATTGATCCTTACTGACTTAGTGAAGGATATAAACATTAAAAAAATACTAGATTTAGGTCATTCATATTTTATTAGCATATTATTGAACAACAGTAATCAAATGTTCATATAAACTATTATGAAACTTAAACTTTTCTAAAATAATACTTAGTTTTTGTTTTATTTTTAATTACCTTTAGTGTAAAACACAGATAGTAAAAAAGTTCACTGTATTTTTTGTATCAGGAAAATAATGAAAAGTATCTGTTGCTGTTGTTGTATGCTGTTGAGTCAGTTTCAACTCATAATAAACCCTATATAAAGTTTCCAGGAGCAGTTGCTGAGTTTTACCTACTGCCCTTATGGTTACCAGTCCAGTGTTTTTCCTACATCCCCACATTAAGGTACATGCATATACATTATGCTCACAGAAACTGAGAATATTTTATGGAAAAATGAAAAGATTAACATTATAAGCACATCTTTAATTATAATAGACAAGTTAGTTTTATTAACTAAGAACTGTAATTCATCTAAAGGTTGACAGTAACTTGATGTAATCCTCATATCCTCAGATTTGACACACAGTTTCAGTCTTGTTATTGACTACTTTTGGGGATCTTACAAGATCATATTATCTTGTTTACTCTCCTCTTGAATTGCTCTTTTTTGGTCTTACTAATGAATGACTCTTCCTTTAAGTGTTATCTGAATGTTGGACTCCTTTCCTTTCACAAGCCCTTTTCTCAGACCTATTTCACATTTTAGACCTCCTGCCTGCCATTTGAGACACATCAGTATCCAACTAGGAACTTCTTAAAAAAAAAAAAGATTAAAATTATAAAACTGAGCAGAATATAGAGTAATAGAATGAGGGAGGTAGGGGTTGGATATCTTAAGAAAGAAAGGAAAGAAAGAGGGAGGGGGAAGGAGGGAAGGGAAGAAGGAATGAAATAAAGAGTAAATAAATGAATAAACAAACAAATAAACTCATTGCTGGCATGTTCATTCTAATTCAGATCAGTATTATAAAAAATAAAGAAATCTTTCAAAAGAAATCAGGTTTTGTTATCATTTTGGGTGTTGTGAAGATTTATGACCACTCCAAAGATTCCACTATTATGGGTTTCCCAGACCCACAGGAAAAATCAGTGTCTCAGCAAATTTCATGACCCTCATCTAAAATTGGAGCCCTGGTAAGATGTTGTGGGTTAATGTGCCAGACTGCAAAGCCATTTGAACTGCAAGGTTGGCAGTTCAAGCTCACCAGCTTCTCCTCGGAAACTCTATGCAGGGTCACTATTGGTCAGAACTGACTTGAGGGCACTTCACAACAACAACAACATCTAAAATTAGTCTATATAGAACATTTCAAGGAAAATATGTACTTGCTCTGGGTTGTCTCTTTCATTAAAGGAAGAGAACAAAATTACTAAGAACAAAAATATATAGCAAATTTTTCTAGGAGACTATGGAAATATAATTGACTATCATTTTTAATTTTGAAAATGACACTCATACTGGATCCTTTTTGTGGTCCAACTATATTATACTGAAACAAATCTAAAAACTGAAAAAAACAAACAAACAAAAGTGCAATTGGAGGAGTGTACATAACTTCCTATTTATTCTTGAAAGATTTGCAATCATTATAATTCTCCTATACAGGGAAGAATTTGGAGTTGGTCTTTCTTCAAAAAAGCACTCAGATATCTGGATGCTTATTTGAAATGTAGCCAAGTATCTCAGGATTTGGAAAAGATAAATGGAATAAACTTGTATTGTTGAATATAGATAACTGCCATCTGATTCTAATAAAAATTGAAATCAGAGAGCTTTTGCTACCATACACTGTGATCAGTAACCATCACAGTGGTCTTTGTATCAACAGTTGTAATGTGTATCATGTTCCTGGCATTGCTCAGATTTAGATTTTGCTATGAATTGAGGGTCACAGTCCTTAAGAGGACAAGCTTGCATGCAGAGGGTACAGTGATGGTCTATTAACATACAAGTTTGATTTGAAAGACTCAGATACATTGCGTAGAATCAGCATTTCCAAGAAGAGAGCTAATGTTTGTATCTGAAAAGAATAACAGAATGCCAATACGTCGTTACCATTCAAGAAACCTTCAAATATTTCATGATACAAATGAGAAAGGAAATAAGTTTATTTTTTTGGAAATATAAGCACTTTTCATGTAAAAACCTAGAAAAATTACAGGCAGAATACTCCTTAGAAGTGAGGAAAGGGAAACTCTGTCTCATGAACTTTGGACATGCTACCAGGAAGAACCAATACCCGGAGAAGGACATTATGCTTGGAAAGTTGAGAGTCAACAAAATAGAGGAAGATCTTTAATGAAAAGAATTGATCAGTGGCTGCAACAATGGACTCAAGCATAGCAACAATTGCAAAGATAGCCCAGGACTAGGGAATGCTTCCTTCTGTTAGACTAAGATCACTGAGTAAGAACCAACTCAGTTGCATTTAACAACAGTTAACACCATATTACTGTGAGAAAACCATCCTTAGAATTGTCTAATCAATTGAACTCATATCAGAACATAGGACAGTTGCTGTTGTTGTTTTAAGTGCCCAATAGGGTTTTCAATCAGTCACTTAACAACAACAACAACTTTGTCTATAGGGCTGATATGTATTGAACTTGATTCTACAGCAAAGGGAGATGGTGTATATAAGCACACACATCTTCCAATATCAGTAGAAATTAATTCTGACAATGTTTTAACTTGAAGAAAAAAGAAGAAAGAATAAAGTTATTCTCAGAAAAAGTAGTTACCTCTGTCCATATCTTTTTTTTATTTTAATTTACTCCAAGAAATCCAGCCTCAAATATGGGATGCTTTAAATATTATACAATATAGTTGGCTTTGTGACCAAAGCTTTTCAGACAAAGATTTCTTAGAGGGAAAGAATAAGCACAAACCATAAAAAAAGACAACAAAAAAGATAAATTAGACTTAAGCAAAATTTCTGCTTTTTGAAATATACCATTACACACTAAAAGATAAGACACATACTGGAATAAAATATTCTCAGTAAATATAGTTGTATATAGAGCATATAAAGAATCCATATAATTCAATAATAAAAGAGCAAACTCAGTTTGTTTTTAAAGTTTTTATTGTGAACTGAGTGATAGTTATATGGGGGAACATCAGTTTTACATTCATCGTTTCATTGCAATGATTACCATCACCTCTGTGCATCATTATCATTCAACAGTATTTGCTTCTATTCCCTCTCTTGTTGTTTTTTGTTGGCAGGAGGATGTACACAAAACACTCAGGAATATGTAATCATTTAAATAACCAAAGGACTCATTCTGCAAGCCTGCCTCCTAGCCACCAGCACCTAGCTGCCAGCACAAAGCCTTTCTCTTTCCATGAATCTAGAGTCCTCAGCTGCTTTCTTTCTCCTTATTCTCATCTCTGTCTCCATCTCTGATAACTATTCAATAAGGACTCTTTATCCCCTCCACACTATTAAACTAAAATCCCCCTTGAAATTTTGTAAGCCAGTCACTTTGTGCCTTTATTGCTCCTTCATTTTATGTAACTAATATGTAAGTTGCCCATCCCTATCAACCCTGTGTAAAGAGGGGATAGCATTGATACTTGATGTGAAGACTCCTTCCCTCACTGTTGGTATTTAAGTTACTACCTCCATGAGTATAGATCAAGTTCATCAAATTGCAGCGATTTACCCTCGTTTTCTTTAT
>NW_006408567.1:885408-886223 GCF_000296735.1 Chrysochloris asiatica
TGGAGGGTCAGAGAAAAAGAGGAAGACCCCCCCAACGAGATGGATCGACCAAGTGGCAGCATCGATGGATTCAAGCTTGGCAACAATAGTGAGGTTGGCCCAGGATCAGGCAGTGTTTCGTTCTGCTGTGCATAGGGTCGTTATAAATTGGTCCCGATTCAATGGCACCTAACAAAAACCCTATCATCCTATAAAGTAAACACTGAGCTTTAGCTTTAGTAAGAAAAAAAAATACACAAATAAAAAAAGGGCTTGAGAGACAGGTATGATTATTTATATCAGGATTTTTCATGAATTAAAAAAAAAAAGGAATTTTATTACTCCTCAGCACCAATCTATGTGACAAAGAGTGTAATTAGATTCCCTGTTTTAATCACTCTTATTTTAAGTAGAAAATGTTTTCATGGTGGAAATGAATGAAAAGTAATTGAAGTAGAAAGCTCAATGAATTAGGACATATAGTATTGATGATATATGAACAGATTACTTTAGTTTCATGATTATGATGTTAATGATACAAAAATGCTACACTGTTAAACTGATAATCATATTATATAAGTATTTCTCAGGGCCAGGTATTGTAGTTTTTTCCATTGCTGCCATTATCTGAAAAAAGTCCTTTTTTTTTTAAGTGTGTGTGGTAGTGATAGTGTCTGATTTCAGACACTAGATACAGGGAAAAATAAATGTATGTATATATAAATATATACATACATTTACATAAATATATATATACACACTGTACATATATATGGAGCTCTGCTAGCCTAGTGGTTACAAATCCATCTGCTAACATCAAGGTTGGCAGTTCAAAA
>NW_006408567.1:893594-896216 GCF_000296735.1 Chrysochloris asiatica
TTTTTTTTTTTTTTTTAAGTCTTCCTCTAGTCAAGTTCTGACTATCAAGCCATCAATGCTGGATCAGATGGATACCATCAGCAACTTTGGGTGTTCTTGTGTGCCTCCTCTCACTTCATATCAGCTGGATGCTTCACTCTCAGCTCTTGCCCTCTGTGGCTATGTCCTTGTCCATAGCCTCAGGTATCCCCAAGTCTCACCACATTTTGGACCAACCAGCCCTTCCTCTTCTCTGTCTCATCTCTAGGTCATTGGTAGTCTATAGAATGTGGTGGTTGAATTCAGCCCATTTCTTCATTGCTGCCTTTCTCCCATTTCCACTCACCAGTAGACCACATGGGCACCAGCCAGATTTCATGCATGCTCATGTGTTCCCTTTTAGTTTCAGTCTCAGAAGGGGGTTAGTCCTGAATGAACTTGATTGTTTGCCTTGATGGCTTCCCTGTGAACAACTTGCTTATTATTGTAGTATCCAGTAATAGTGCCATTTTTGTTTTGGGTTTCTCCTGATGATTTTTCTTTAAACATGTAGCTTCTGTTGCTCTAGCTGTTCCAGGCTGTTCTGCTTGTCCTTTCTAGTGGGAACGTCCCATCTCAGAAGGTTCTGGATGGGGCTCAGGATTCTACCTAAGCTCCTATATATGGCAAAGGCTCTGCAGGAGGCCTATTTAACTGGGCAAGTTCTAGAACCCCTTTTAGGTATTTCAATCAGTTATAGACTGAAGATGGGTTTACAGCATTCTGTAATCATATTTGCTGACATTCCTTTTTATCCAATTCAAGTTTCCATTTTACAATAGTAGGCAAGAGAAGCCGATATACAGTAAGATAGTCAAGCATCTCCATATTATTTCCCCTTTTCAAATAATGCCTTGATCCCTGTATTACAGAGCCCTGTTGTTCCAAGGTTGAGCATGAATCACTATTTACCCCTTTCCCATCTAGTCCATGCAAACCTGTCTTAGTGTTCCCGTATCTACTATATTCTTCCACCCCCTCTGCTGCCTCATTTGGTTTCTTGTAGTAGTGTTTTGTAGTTTTCTTTGTATACGTCCTTTTTTTCTCTGGTTACATTTATTCCTAAATATTTCATTCTTTGGGCAACTATTGTAAATTGTATTGCTGTCCTAATTTCTTTTCCAGTGCTGTCATTATTAGTATAGAGGAATCCAACTGATTTTTGTATGTTGATTTTATACCCTGCCACTTTGCTGAATCTTCCAATGAGTCCCAATGATTTTGTTTTGTTTTGTTTTGTTTGTTTGGTATGTCTTTGGGATTTTCTATGTGTAGGATCATATCGTCTACAAATAGAGAGTGTTTTATTTCCTGTTTGCCAATTTAGATGCCTTTAATATCCCTATCTTGCCATATAGCACAATATTGAATAGGAGTGGTGATAAAGCGCATCCTTTTCTGGTTCCCTTTTCAAAAGGAAGTCTTTCATTTGGTTTGTATGCATGCTCTTAATTATGCTGAGGGTTTTCCCTTCAATTCCTACATGTTTGAGTGTTTTTATCATGAATGGATGTTGGTTTTCATCAAGTGCCTTTTCTGCATTAATTGATATAATCATGTGGTTCTTATCCCTTTTTAAATATATATGGTATATTGCATTGATTGTTTTTCTAATGTTGAATCATCCTTGCATCCCTAATATGACTCCCACTTTATCATGATGTATTTTTTTTTTAATGTGTTATGGAATGCTGTGACTAGGAATTTTTTGAGAATTTTTGCATTTATGTTCCTGTGGAATATAGGCCTATAATTTTCTTTCTTAGCGTTGTCCTCTGGTTTTGGTATGAGGGTTATGCTTGCTTCATAAAATGTATTAGTAAGTTTTTCATCCATTTCTATATTCTGGAATAATTAGAGTAGAATTGGTAACAACTCGTTCCTGAATGTTTGGCAAATCTCACCAGTGAAGCCATCTGGACCTGGACTTTTTTTGCCCAGGAGTTTCTTGATGACTTGATCAATTTCGTCCTTTGTTTGGGTCTGTTCAAGTTTTCTACCACACTGTGTGTAAGTTTAGGTAGGTTGTGCTTTTCTAAAATTGCATCCATTTCCTCTAGATTTTCAAATTTATTGGAGTATAGCCCTTCATATACTTGGTTATTATCCTTTCTATTTCTATTGTTTCTGTTGTGACATCACCCAGGTGATTTCTTATGTGTGTTATTTGTATCTTCTCCCTCTTTTTTTTTTGCTAAGTTTGGCAGCTTCATTAATCCTTTCGAAGAACCAGCTCCTTGTCATATTATTCTTCCTATACTTTTTTTTCTGTTTTCTATATCATTTATTTCTGCTGTAATCTTTATTATTCATTCTCTCCTGTTGACTGTAGGGTTACCTTGCTTGCCTGTTTCTAGGTGTTGGAGATATTGTGTCAAGTGTCAATGTATTGATTTGGGTTCTTTCTTCTTTTTGGATGTGTGCATTTATTGTAATAAATTGTCCTCTCAGCATTGCTTTGCCGTATCCCAAAGCTTTTTGCATGTTGTGTTTTCATTCTCATTTGTGCCTAATAACTTTGTGAATTCATGTTTTATTTTTTTCTAGCACCCTTAGCGTTTCATCAGAGTTTTATTCAGTTTCCGTATATTTGACTTTATTTTC
>NW_006408567.1:917855-953965 GCF_000296735.1 Chrysochloris asiatica
AGTAGTCCCAGTATGGCACTGCAGGAAACTGCACTGGACCACAAGTTCTGTTCGAACTGCAAGGTCAGTGGTTCAAAACCACCAGTCGCTCCTCAGAAACCATATACAGTGGCACTATGTGTCAAAACCAACTCAACAACAATTAACAGCCACATGAAGAAAAGTTACATCAAGGAAATGTCTCACAATTGTAGAGGTTGGAGAGTCCCAAGTCCAGGCAGATGAACCAAAATTAGCTGGCAAGCAGGCAGGTCCCCAAAGCAGGCAGATATAACAGACAGACAGGTCTGGTAGGCAGACTGTCAGGAAGGTAATACAATAAGCCACTGGCTCAAGTCCAAAGAACCTAAGACTGAAGGATGATCCCCATGCAAGGGCTAGATCCAGCAAAAGAGCAAGCAAACTTTCTTTGAGTTACCATCATATTTAAAGCAGGTCACACTCTCAAGGAAATACCCTTCAAATTTACTGGTTGCTCATAGCCTATCATCATAGAATTAACTACATGGTATTAGATCTCATCATGGGGGTAGCCACATGTCAGCTGCCAAACCACTCAGAATCATGGCCCAGTCAAGTTGACACAAAAACTCAACTCACAACTTCCCTATTTTCCTTTTCTTTATTTTCTTCTGCTTCTCTTTCATTTTTTTTTTTCACTTTCTCTCTTTCTCCTTTTTATCTTTTCTCTTAGAGTTTGTCTATACTATTCTTTTTTATTTCTCTACATTTTCCTCTCCCTCATTTTGTGTATTGTATTTATTCCTTTTCTTCTCTTCCCCTTGTGTTTATTTTAATTTAAATTTTTTTCTGGTTATTACGTTTGTTTATTTTTCTGTTTGTTGTTTCCCCTACATATTTCTTACTTTATTATTTTCTTTTTTGCTGTTGTATGTTAGTTTTCTCTCTTTTTTTTTTCCTTGTATCTCTGACAAGATAGAAAGTATGCCTACATATTTTCGTCCCACATCCATAATTTATTGAGCCTTATCAACTGGGTTAGGGCTCATACCCATTTCTGCAGCAATATATTATTGATAGACAGACCAACACCAATAAAGCCACCCTAACCTATCCTACACAAGCAGAGAAAAATGCACACACTCACTTTCTTTATCACACTGAGATGGATGGTGAGTACGTAACACACCAGCATACAATCATCGGTTGCATTCAAATACAACAAAACTACAATTTCTCAGAGAAACAGACAATATCATTTCACATAAACAAGAGAGAGTGGCTCAAACAAATGACCAAAATACAAAACATGGAGCTCTTTTTGAGAAAGAAAAGGCATTGGAAATACCTAGTAAAGAAATCGAATTTTAGGTACTTTCAATAGACTGAGAAAAAATAGAGAAAGTTACAGATAAAGCTATATAAAACAAAGGAAAACTTCAGAATAATTCAGAAATACAGTACCAAAACAAATTTACAAAATAAAAATAAAATTATAAACTATGCTAAAATAGTAAATAGAAAGATAAGAATAGAGATAGCATGGGAAGGAAGGGGAAAAAAGAAATAATAACTTATTGAAGGACAAAGTAGAAGAATTTAATCAATGAAAGGTTAGATTGGTGAGCTTGAAGACAAATATTCCAACATTAATGCACTAGAGGAACAATCAGGAAGAAAGACAAAATACAAAAAAAAAAAAAAAAGAATCAGAAGAAAGCCTAAGATTTATGTGGAACAACATCAAGAGGATTAAGTTCCATGAGATCAGCATTCCGGAACATAATGAGACAAAAACAGCATTAGAAAATTGTTTAAGAGTTGTTGGAAGAAAAGTCTAACATGAAAAATGATGAGATTTGCATTCAAAAATCTGGATAAACACCAAACAGAATAGATCCCAAAGGATTATCAACAAGACATATCATAACCAGACTTTCTAAAACCAAAAACAAGGAAATAATATTGAAAGAAGCTGGGGAAACATTAAAAGTTACCTACAAAAGAGAAACAAAACGAGTAGGCTCTTGTTTCTCAGTATCCATGTAGGCAAGAAAACAATGGGATGACATATACAAAACTTTGAAATATAAATAAAAACAAAATACAAATGCCAACCATAAATCATATACTCTGTAAAGCTATCTCTCAAATACAACAGTGAAATTAGGACATTTCCAGATAAATAAAAATTAAAGAATTTGTAAAAACCAGATCCAACTTACCAAAAAAATACATATATACTAGCAAGTGTTCTTCTGAAAGATAACCAATAATAATAGACAACAACCTGAGATTAACATATGTGACAACATGCCTAAAATTCAACCCAGAAATAGAAGTATCCAATGTAAAACTTTGTCTGAAAACAGGGAACCAGAAATATATAACAAAGACAATTACAAAGAAAAAAGAGAGAACAGACTAATGTATTTATAGAAATTCTAAATGGAGAAGAAATCAAGCAGATTTCAAGATAGAACATACTATTTTAAACTAGAAAATAAACGAATGCTGAACATGTTCTTCCTATTAGTTTTCTAATTCCAGACCTGTGGAAATTTCATTATAATACTTGACGCTGTCTTCTGGATATGCCCTTTGAAATTTTCTGTTCAGCTCTTTATTTCCTCATTTCTTCCATTTGCTTTAGTATCGCTATGATGAAGGCCAACTTTCAGTCTCTGACATACATTTTGACCTTTAATTTATTTCCTGTCTTTTTAATTACCTTTTGCTTTCTTCCTGTATGATGTTCTTGATGTCATTCCACAACTTTTCTGATCTTCAGCCTTTCGTGTATGATGCATCCAGTATTTTCTTGATATGGTCTCTAAATTCAGGCGGGATATGCTCACAGTCATATTTTGGCTCTCGTTTATGCGTTTTAATTTTCTTCAGATTTAGCCTAATTTGCATATGAGGCTTTGGTAGTCTATTTCATAGTCTGGTCCTGGCCTTTTTTTAGATAATGATTCTCCATAGTCTCTTCCCAAAGATGTAGTCAGTTGGATTCCTGTGTATTCCATCTGTTGAGCTCCAGGCATATAGTCTCCTTTTATATTGTCTAAAAAAGATATTTGCAATGAATATATTATTGTTCTTTCAAAAATCTCCAGCCATCTATTCTATCATCAAGGCTGCATTTTCTAACTACTGATCCTTCATCTTTGTTTCCAACCTTTTGTATTTTAATTACAAGTAATTATAAGTGCATCTTGATTGTATGCTTGATCATTTTGAGGCTGTAGATGTTGATAGAATTATTTAATTTCATCATCACTGGCTTTAGTGGTTGGTGCATAAATTTAAGTACTAGTTGTTTGAACTGGTCTTCATTCTAGGAGTATGGATATTGTCCTATCACCAGAAGCATTGCACTTCAGGATAGATCTTGAAATTTTCTTTATGATGATGAATGCTACCCCATTCTCTTGAATTTGTTATTCTTGGCATTGTAAACTATAAAATTATCAGATTCAAAATGGCTAATATTAGTTTATTTCAACTCCTGATATGGTGCTGTGGGTTAATGGACTGCAAAGTCAGCTTGAACCACAAGGTTGGTGGTTCAAGCTTACCAGACGCTACTCCAAAACCCTATACAGGGTCGCTATGAGTTGGAACTGATTCAACAGCACTTAACAACAACGACTAGTATATTGTTCTTTATGTGTTCCATTTCATTTTTGTCAACTTCCCATTTTTCTAAATTCATACTTCATACATTGAATGTCAGGATTATCACTGCATGTTTACAGTTGTTTCTTCTCATTTAGAGTTTGCCCCATCAACAAATGAAGGTCCTAAAAGTTATCTTACATTCACATTACTCTACTTTTAGGAGTCAACTCTTCCCTTGTCATATTTTAGGTGTCTTGCAGCTTGATAGGCTCATCTTCCAGCAATATATAAAATGATATTCTGCTGTTCTTCATAATGGTTTCATCTTCCATCACTGTATCTGACAAAGTTTTGCTACTATTCATAAGGTTTACAGTGCTTAACTTTCCGAAGTAATCTACCTCTCCTTCTTCCTAATCTCAGTGTGAGAGGTCTTCTAAAACCTGTCCCCCAGGGCTGACCCTGTGGGTATTTACTTATTATTTTTATTTGCCACTGAGTCAGTACCATTTCATAGTGACCCTCTGTAGGGTTTCCAAGGAGTAGGTAGTGGTTTTGAACTGCCAATCAGCCTACAGTGCCACACAAGGATTCAAAATTTGTCATAACAATCTGTATTTGACAATCTAAAAAATTCTAATTCAGTTTTCTTCCAGTATGTATTATATCCCTGATTTCTTTTCCACAGCTTCTTGAATAAAGTTCTTTAATACATCTGCCGAAGAATTGCACCGGAGGAGTGATAACTTTTATTCAATGTTAGACAGAAAGAAATAAAAGCGATTCCAAAAGAACAAGGCAGGTTGATACAATGGCCTAGAGAATGAATCTATAAATAAAGATCTTCAGTTAGAAACAAAGTCTATTCTTCCTGTTTTAAACCCAAAGAAAGTAAAAAAGGTGAAAGCAAGTGTCTACACAACTATGAAAATCATTGTAATTACAGGACATAACAAAAAGTAAACCTGAAAGCAAACTTCAAGTTCTGAATAACAAAAAATAACTTGTCAATTGGGACACTAAGCAAACAAAAGACTCATGATATGCAAATTATAGCTGGCTTCCCCCTTGAAGAAACATAATCTTATAACTCATTCCACATATATGCTATTTTAAAATCAGATTTCAAAACATAGCCAAAATGGAACTTGAGAGAACATTATGTAAATATACTTCTTGTTCCAATTCCCTCAAAATCCCTAGGTAATGTATCAGTAAAGATTAAATATTTGGGATAAGGTTTTAAATACATACAAAATACAATAATTCACTGTAACAATAGCCATCCCTAATTTTCGCCTTTTAAATATACCCACTACATTTATGTAGAGCTATAACAGTACTCTGTAAATAATCCCAAAACTCCAAGGAGTAGGAGTCTTTGTGTGGAATTCAAGATGTTAATATTTCCTTTCTAACCAAATTAACTCCACATGTTTTCTGCTGCAACTAATCTCTTTCCTGTGGAATTAGACATGGTCTGACTCATTCTTTATTTTTTGAACATGACAATTTACTCCAGAGTAGTCCTCATTTCACATAGCTTCAGGCTACTAGCCTACTGCTGTGCACCCAGTTATTTCTGATGTTTGTAGCAAAGATGTGGAATTATGGGCGAGAATTATAATGTCCTTAGTATTCAGGCTGAGGAAACTTGACCAGTCACTTCATAAATGACAAACTTTAGATAGCATTATATAGGGAGAAATAATGATTTATTTGGCATCTACAAAACCTATGTGTTGATAAACTAATCCTACATGTACCTATTAATAATAAGAATTGTTGTTGTTGTTGTTAGGTGCCATTGAGTAATTTAACATTAATTTAGAATGTCCTAAATGTCAGAGTTTCATTCCTACTTGTTACAGTTTTAATGTTAACTGCAGTGTTGTTAATTATTTAATGTCTCTTCTAGCCATGGCGCTTCTGGGGTGGCACTTTAGGATAAGCGCAGTATGGCAAACCACAAGGTTGGCAGTTCAAACCCACCAGCTGCTTCTCAGAAATCCTGTACAGAGTCCCTATGAGTTGGAATAGACTTCACAGCACTAAACACTAAAAGCAAGCCATGTGTTTCTAACTCCCACCAAATGACTTTTTCCTGATGGGTCTGGGTAAGAGAAGGCTGGGAAGGATGCTGATAGGATTATATGGTTCAGTTGTGAGTGACTGCTGACAGGGCTAATTGTGACTGTAAAAGTTTGGAAATTTAACAAGGTCCTTGGTCAATTTTGACATCCTGCTGGGTATAAAATGAGCCATCTTGGTGATGTGAGTTAGCTGTTTGCTCCTTTGCTTGAATAATCAAGTTTTTCTCCCTCTGACCTACAGTTTTGGGGACTTGAGCCAGTGGTCTGACCTGAATTGTCAGCTTCCACTGCCTTGTGAGTCAGCAGGCCAATTCTGCATGAGTGAAGAGAATCCTTGAGATTGATGTCTGAACTGAAAGTTTGGGACTCAACAACCTCTGCAGCTGTGTGAACCATTTATTGCTGGCCCTTTAGTTCTGTTAGATGTTACATCATTAGCAGAATGCTAAGACATTGGGGAAAATACTGAGGGGGGAGTTGTGGCACCTAGTTTAAGCACTGGACTGCAAGGTCAGTTTAAATTGCAAGGTGGGTGGTTCAAACTCACCAACAACTCTTTGGAAACCCTACACATGGTTGCTACGAGTGGGATACAACTAGGTGGCATTTAGCAACAACATAGCACTTTAGTAATCCTGATGTAGGCTGTAGGATAAGTACTGGACTGCAAGGTCAGTTTGAACCACAAGCTGCAAGGTTCAAACTCACCAGCTTTCTCTTGGAAACCCTATGCAAGGTTGCTATGGGCTAGAACTGACACAATGGCACTAAATAACATCAATAAGACTTTATGAAAGTTGGATATTTGGGATGTCTTTAATCTGTATCTTATGAGGAGCAGACTGATGCTGATTCTTCTAAAAGAAACTATTGGTGGTTGTGGACAGTGTCAGAATGGTTGAGTTCACTGCAATGCTCTTGCGTAATTGATACATGTAGAATTAGAGAAAAGGGAATAAATGATAGATTGAAAGAAAATTCATTTCTGTATGGGTTAAAGAATGCACACCATTTAAAGTAGCTGTTATGTTGTAGTCACTTATCCAAGGCAAAATGTATTCATGTAATACAGAATTAATATGTGCAGTTAACTCCAGATGAATTAACTAATTGGGTGCATATTGAAATAAGTGACAAGGAAAGAGTGAAACAGACAATTCCTTTCTTTCTTAATTTTTTCCTTTCTTGCTTTTTCTATTTTATTAGTAATAGCTGAAATAACAAGGAGAAAAAACTTGGGGTCTGATTGTAGCGCTAAACCAAGTTCAGGTCTGGTTCAGTCAGAATTAAGATTGCTTTTCTTAGACTACTCAGAAAGAACAATTTTAAGAACAGGAAGTACCCCTATGCCCAATGGTCACCAAGCAGGTAGTCGGGGGAAGGGGAGCAGGCAAAGCCAAGGAACTATTGAAATCAGGGGGAACTGCTTCCATTTTATAGGTATTGTATGCTTCCTGAAAACCCATTACTAAAAGGAATTATGACAGTGACTAATTTAGGGGCAGTGACTTTACCTTGGAACACTGCCTAGAATGGAAGAGTATGTTTGGGTTGATACAAGACACACAACTCATTATGAAACAGTCATAAATGGTAATAATAGCCCAATTTACACGGAAAGTTAACCCAGAATGAGTTAGTGGACTGGATCAAATTTGCAGTAGGATCTGTTTATCCTGAGACATGCAGCCGTCCCTCATTCGGCCTAAATACTCAACAGAACACCCCAAAGGAAGCAGCTGATGTGTTGTGCATTGAAGCAATGTTAGAATGGTTTTATGGTGACCGTGATATCCATCCAGTGAATATCCCCCTTACATAGGGCATGGCAGATGTGGTAGTCAAGGGAGCCCCTTCTACATAGGCACCCCATGTGACCTGACTACTGTGAAAAAAAGCAACAATTGGAAAAACTATATCAGATTTGTTGGCACAGTTACCCTGCATGTGTTTTATAGAGGCAGCAAACATAATTCACAAGAGAATAGGAAGAGACAATTGGAAAAGAACTTACTCCAATACAAGAGAGATTTTTAATTGGTTACTGAGAAATGGGAAGAATATAGAAGACACAGATGGAGTAGATACAAAGGTTCACATAAATCACTACAGGAGGTTGGGTGAACCAAAGGGAACTTCTTTTGGTCCCTCAGTACTAATAAGGCCTACAAAATTCTGTTCTATTTAAACCACTGGGAGGAATTAAATTATAGAAAGTTCCAGTTCGGACTACTTGATCAAGATAAAGATTGACAAGGGGGCCAGGGTCTTCTAGTCCAGCTCCCAGCAGGTGAACCAAGGACATATGCACATGTGTGGGAAAATGGTACTAGGGTTGGGAAGTAGTTCCTGGGGCTTCTAGACACAGGAATCCAATGTACTGTAATCACCAAACCTGCCAATAAAATACTGAACACACTTAAGGTTAGACTCAGTGGAAATGGGTTGCAACAGCAGATGGGACTGAGATGGAAATCTGAATGAAAATTGGAATACTTAAACAGATCTTTTATGAAGTAGTTGCATCTCCCTTACATGAATATATCACTAGTATGGATATTATGTTTAATTGTCAAACACTATTCCTACCTAATAATGCAAAATTGTAGGTATATAAGGCTGTCATTAGGTAAGTATTGGTTGGCAAGCTAATCATGAACCAATAGAATTGTCAAACACATTCATACTGTTGATTTAAAACAGTTATCAGGTACCTATTAGATTAAAGGAGATTACTACTTTGAAAAACGACTTGCTACCAAATGTGCCCCAAATTCTCTGTATAGTAGTCCTGTGTGGCTCATGAAGAAAGGTATATGGTTCATGGAGCTTGAAAGTAGGCTGCTGAGTCCTAAATAAAGCAATGCCACCTTTGACTTGAGCTATTCCAGATATGGAATCAACAGGTCAAAAATTGCTGTTAGGTGCTGGTGAGGAGGTTCTGAATCATATTGACCCTATGTACAACAGAATGAAAGACTTCCAGGTCCAGTGCCAACCACACAATTGTTACACTTGATACCATAGCTCAAGCCCTCTAAAATGAGATGTGCAAATCCATCTTATTGGAGGTCTTAATATTTTTTTATTATCCTCCATTTTACAGAGCATGATGTCCTTCTCCAGGGTTGGTAACTCCTAAATAACATATACAAAATATGAGAGATGAAGTCTCACTATCTTGGCTTCTAAGGAGCATTCTGGATGTACTTTTTTCAACACAGATTGTTTGTTCTTCTGGTAGTCCATGGTACTAATATTCTTCATCAGTAACATAATTCAAATGCATCAATTCTTCTACAATCTTCCTTATTCATTGTCCAACTTTCATATACATATGAGCCTACTGAAAATACCATGACTTGGGCTTGGTGCACCTTAGTCCTCAAACTGACATCTTTGGTCATGAACATTTTTTTTTTTTTTAAGTTTTTATTGTGAACTATGTGGGTTTACATGGGAGAACATCAGTTTTACAGTCATCCCATCATATTTTGTTTCATTGCAATGGTCACAATCCCCTCGATGCTTCATCAAATAACCAAAGGATACACCCCACAAGCCTGCCCCACCGCCACCCCCCGGCCATCAGTGCAGAGCCTCTCTCCCTCTCTGAATCCAGTGTCCCCAGCCACACCATCTGTCCACTTCATCATCTCTTTCTCCATCCATGGCATGACTGCCTCTCTGGGTAAGGTCACACTTTCCGCTCTTCTCACTTGATTGTCCCAGGAGCCTCTGCTTCTGGGCTGCAAAATCAATCATTCCCCACCTTTTGTCAAAAAAAAAATCTACCTCTACATTTCCAACCCTCACAGTCAGTCCTGATAACAATTATTCACTATTGTACCACAAGAGTCTTATCCCCATTTCCTTTCACCAGCCTGGTCCCAACAGACTGGAAATCATTCAGTGGAGGTTCTACCTACCCCTGTCCAGTCTGGAACTAGGCTCCCTCTTGAAAGCTTGTAAGCCAGTCATTTCTTGCCTCTAAAGCTCCCCCTCTCCCATTTTGCGTAGCCAATGTCTAAGTAGTCCATCCCTTTCAACCCTGTGTACCGAGGGGGGTGGGAGTGATCTTTGCTGTAAAGATTTTGTTCCCTTTTTTGAGCTACTACATCCATACATATAGGTAAAGTTCATCACATTGTAGTGGGTTACTCTTTTTTTTTTTTTTTTTTTTTTTTTTTTTTTTTTTTTTTTTTTTTTT
The DNA here is from genome assembly GCF_000296735.1 of Chrysochloris asiatica. Taxonomy (NCBI): domain Eukaryota; kingdom Metazoa; phylum Chordata; class Mammalia; order Afrosoricida; family Chrysochloridae; genus Chrysochloris; species Chrysochloris asiatica. The sequence goes on from NW_006408567.1 coordinate 927,744, forward strand.
TTTTTTTTTTTTTTTTTTTTTTCTTTCCTCTTCTTTCTTCTTCTAGTCGAGCTCTGATCATCCAGCCATCAAAGCCAGGTCAAGTAGGAACTATCTGTAAGTATGGGTGTTCTTGTGCATCTCCCCTCACTTCATATCAGCTGGACATTTCACTCTCCACTCTAGTTCTCTGTGGCCATGTCACTGCCTCTTGGCCCAGGAGTCCCTGGGTCATGCACTAACTGCTGGCCATTTAGGTCTCCACACGGGTTCACAGGAGTCTATTGAATATGGTCGGACTTATATCCCAACTTCATTGCTGTTTTTTCCCCCTCTTCCACTTATTGGTGACCAATGTGGTCACCAGCCAGACCACATGCCTGCTTGAGTATTCCCATTGGGTCTTAGTCTTGGAAGGGAGTTTGCTCTGAGGAGACCTGACCACTAGCATTGATGGCTCCCAGGCGAACAGCTTACTTGTTTGCTCATGAACATTTTAAAGTGGTCTTGTGCAGAAGATTTGCCCAAATACAATATGTCATTTGATTTCTCAACTATTGCTTCCATGAGTGTTGTTTGTGGAAACAAGTAAAATGAATTCTTTGACAACTTTCATCTTTTCTCCAGTTATCATGATGTTATTTATTGGCCCAGTTGTGAGGATTTGTCTTTTCTCTACATTGAGGTGTAATTCATACTGAAGGCTTTAATCTTTGACCTGCATCTGTAAATATATTACATCCTCTTCACTTTTAGCAAACAAGGTTGTATCAATCATCTGCATATCATAAGATGTTAATGAGTCTTCTTCCACTCCTGATGCTATGTTCTTCATATAATCCATCTTCTCAGATTACTTGCTCAGCATAAGATTGAATAAGTATGATGAAAGAAAAATGTCTTGGTGCACACCTTTTCTGATTCTAAACCATTCATTGTCCCCTTGGCAGACAAATGACCGCCTCTTGGTGTACAAGTTCCTCATTAGCACAATCAAATGTTTTGGAATACCTATTCTTCACAATGTTATCCATAACCTGTCATGATCCACACAGTCAAAAGCTTTCACATAGTCAGTAAAGCACAAGTAAACAGTTATCTAGTATTGTTTTCAGGCAAGGTCCATCTGATGTCAGTTATATTATCCATCGTTCCTCATCCTCTTCTGATTCCGACTTCAATTTTTGGCAGTTCCCTGTTGATGGACTGTTGCAGTCATTTTTAAAATTATCTTCAGGAAAATTTTACTTGCAGGTTATATTAATGATATTATTTGATTTCTCCATTCCTTTGGGCTACCTTTCTTTGGGATGAGCATAAATATGTATCTCTTCCAATTTGGTCAGATAGCTATCATTCAAATTTCTTGGCATAGATGAGTATGTGCCTTCTGTGCCGCATCAGTTTGTTGGAAGATTTAAATTTGTATTCTGTCAATTCCTGGAACCTTGCATTTCGCCAAAATCTTCAGTGTATCTTTGACTTCTTCCTTCAGTACTATCAGTTATTGATCATAATCTACCTCTTGAAATAATTGAACATCAGCCATTTTGTTTTTAGGTACAGCGATTGTTTTATATTTTAATAGATTAAATATTTAATCTGATTTTTGCATCGTTTTAATATTTAATCTGCTTTTTGCATTCATTCAATAATTTTCCCATGGTATCCTTCAATATTGTGAGTTGAGGCTTGAATTTTTTCTTCAGTTCTTCCAGCTTCAGAAATGCTGACTGTGTAGTTCTTTTGCAGTTTTCTAACTCCAGGTATTTGCATGTTTCATTATAATATTTGACTTTGTGTTCTGGAGCTGCTTTAAAATGTTTCTGTTCATCTCTTTTATTTCCTCATTTCTTCCATTTGCTTTATCATCTCTTCATTGGAGAGAGAGCAAGTTTCAGAGACTCTCCTGACATTGATTTTGGTCATTTCTTTCTTTCCTATCTTTTTAATGACCTTTTTCTTTCTTCCTGTATGATCTTCTTGATATCATCGCAAAGCTCTCCTGGTCTTCAGTCACTAGTGTCTAATATATCAAATATGTTCTTGATATGGTCTCTAAATGCAGGTGGCATATGTTCAAGGCCATTTATTTGTTCTTATGAACTTGTAATGTTCTTCACCTTCAGCCTGAACTTGAATATTAAAAATTAATGGACCACTCCATACTTGAGCCCTGGTTTTGTTTTGAATGATGATACTGTCTCTTCCCACAGATAGTCAATTTGATGCCCGTGTGTTCCATCTGGTAAGGTCTATGTGTATGTTCAACTTTTATGTTTGTTAAAAAAGTATTTGCAATGAATAAATAATTGGTCTTGCAAAATTTTATTATGTGATCTCCTATATAATTTCTACCACCAAAGCCATAATTCTATTACCCATGGTCAACTACTGATCTTTCTTCTTTGTTTCCAATATTCAATTTCCAATCACCACTCATCAATACATCTAGATTGCATATTTTATCAATTTCAGACTAAAGAACTTGGAAGAATTCTTAAATTTTATCACCACTGGCTTTAGTGGTTGGTGAATTAATTTTAATAATAGTGGTATTAACTTATATTCCTTGTAGGAGTAGAGGAGTATTGTCTTATCACAGATAGGTTTGTACTTCAAGATAGCTGTTCAAATGTTTTTCTGGATAATGAATGCTACGCCAGTCCTTTTGTATTTGTCATTTCTAGCATAATAAGTCATATGATTGTCAGATTCAAAATGGCCAATACCAGTTTATTTCAAGTCACTAATGCCTAGGATATAGATCTTTCTGCATGCTTGTGAACTTTCCTAGACTCATGCTTCTTACATTGCATATTCCAATGATTACTGGTTATTTTCTGCTGTTTATCTTCATTTTGAATTGTACTCCATCATCAAATAGAGGTCCTGAGAGCTTTACTCCATTTTTATCATGATATTCATCTCAAATTTAAGGGGGCATCTCTTCCCCAAGTCGAATTTTGAGTGCCTTCCAACCTGAGGGACTCATCTTCTGATAATATTTTCCCATTCTTCTTAAGGTTTCCAGTGACAAAACATTTAGAAGTAGTCCATGGCTCCTTCTTCCTAGTCTGTTTTAATGTGAAAACGCCACTGAAAACTGTCTGCCTTGGTGACCCTGTTGGTATTTAAAATATTGGTGGCATATCTTCCAGCATCATGATGGTAGTGGTGGTGGTGATGTGCGATCGAGTTGGCTTCTGATGCTATAAATCTTTATAGGAGCAGAAAGCCTCATCTTTCTCCCATGAAATAGCTGGTAGCTTTGAACTGCTGACTTACTGACTTTGAACAGCCCAACTCACAAAATTATTTTAATTGTTTGACTTACTTCAAAGTATGGTCAGAAGAGATTCAGACTTTGTGCAGATCTCAAGGGCAGTGACATTACATTGATGGTATTATGTTAATATCAAACAAGAAAAACAGGCTAAGGCAAATATAAAAAAAAACAAAAAAAAAAACAGCAGCCTACATGAGCAACAGAGGATGGTTAATATATTCAGTAAACATACAGAACCCAGCTCAAATGGTAAAATATTTGTGAACACCTTAGGCCAGGGCCAACCAAGACATTCTGCAGGCAATAAAGAATAAGTTGCTGTTGCTACCTAACTCTAAAACTAAGCAGGATGCCCAACATCTGATTAGTTTATTTGACGTTTAAAGCACACATATTCCACATCTGGGAATATTGTTCACTCCTATTGATAAAATCACTTTAATGAAATCTGCTCAAATAGGCATCCAAACAACAGCAGGCTTTGTCTGAGTTACAGAAAGTAATCTTATTCTCCTTGCCTTTGGGACCTTATGACATGACCCACATTCAAATATGATTTTGGAGGTGTCTAACACACATGCTTATGAAGACTGAGTTTATGGAAAAAACCTGTGAACCCTGTCCTATGACAACCATTGGGACTTGGGACTCGAATGTTTCCAGATACTGTGATACAATGCATATTATTTGAAAGGCAATTACTTGTCTTCCATTGTGCATTTATTGAGACTGTCTCAGTGGGTTAATGCGCCAGACTGCAAAACAGTTTGAATTGCAAGGTCGGTGGTTCAAGCTCATCAGTTGCTCCTTGGAAACCCTATACAGAGTCTCTATGGGTCAGAACCAACTCTACGGCACTTAACAACAACAACAATAACAATGACAGAAGAGAGTGGACAATGGTCTGGCTATGTGATCAGGATAATAGGCAACTGAACTATAAAAGGGTCATCTGTACAAGGAAAGCCCACTGGGAATTCAAAGGCACATCAGTATAGAATATGTAGATGACCATTTGAAATGCCCTTCCTGGATCAGAAGGTGAATGGAATCACCAAGTAGGCATGTTGGTACACTCCCTTGAGGTAGCCAGTTCAGTCTGGAAAAATCAGACTTGGAGGTGCTGCTGCAAAGAAGAGACAGACTGAATCTAGCCATATCCCTCTTGTACCCTTTGAGGCACAAAATGCTAATAAGGATTGATCTGTCTGCAATCAAGAAAGACAAAGCTTGCTGTTAACTGCAGAGCAAATTCCCCAGGCGAAAGGCCCTACATACAGTTGCCAAGTGGATTATATCAAATTCAATGACACCAACAGCACCAGGTGGCTACACATGGGTCTTCACAGGAATAGATAATCTGGACCAGACCTTGCATATTCCATAATAGTTCATGATGTCAAAAACATCATTATGGGATTAAAACAAGGAAACTGTACCAATTGGAGAAGAACTGTACAGTTGTACCATTTTCCTCCCCAAATCCGTCTTCCCTAGATCCACCCCCCAAAATGTAGGAATCTAGCCAGGGGTGATTCTCCCTTGGCATCCCTCATGTTGAATATGAGTACATACTCAAGAAAGTCTTTGAGCTAGCCCTTAAATTTTTAATCTCCCTTTGTTTTAAATCACAAATGTTTCAACTGCCCATTCCAAATGATTATCAAATACTATTTTGAGTGGTATGCCACATGATATATAAATTTAATATGATATGTGTTGATCTAAAGATGCACCCTGTGGATTGTAAAGTGTGTTCCTTGGTATGAGGAAATACAACTTGGCCACCCCAACTGGTAAAGTTGTGGCTGGAAAGGACAATGGCTGCAAAAATCAGAGAGTGGTATGCAGTGCAATGAATTCTAGTCATTTTATCAAATGACTTTTTCCTGATAGTTCTGGATAAGAGAATGTGGGGGAAGATGCTGATATGATTATATGGTTCAGTTGGGACTTATTGCTTAACTGGAATGGTAAAAACATAGAAATCTAAAATCAGTTATTATAATGAAATATTCAAAGACCTAGAATGAGAAAACCAAAATGGAAAATACACTCAGCATTTCTCAAGCTGAAAGAATTGAAGAAAGATATCAAGACTTGACTTTCAGTATTGAAGGATTCCATGGGCAAAATACTGAATGATGCAGACAGCATTAAAAGATGAAAGGAATGTACAGAGTCACTGTACCAGAAAGAAACGAGCAATGTTCAACCATTTCAAGAAGTAGCATATGATCAAGAACTGATGGTACTGATGAAAGAAGTCCAAGCTACACTAAAAACATTGAAAAAAAAAACAAAACTATCTTCCAGTAACTGATGGAATACAAATTGAAATCCTTCAACAAACTGATGATGTAGCACTGGAGACACTCACTCATCTTTGAGAAGAAACGTAGAAGACAGCTACCTGGTCAATTGATTGGAAAAGTTCCATACTTGTGCCCCTTCCAACTAAAGGTGACCTAACAGCATGTAGAAATAATTGAACAATATTACTAATACCACACGCATGTAAAATTTTTATGATGATAATTCTAAATTGGTTTCAACAGTGCATCAACAAATCATACCAGAAATTCAAGTGGGATTCAGAAGAGGATGTGAAACTAAGTATTTTATTGCTGAGGTCATATGGATCTTGACTGAAAGTAGAGAATACCAGGAAGATGTTAACTTGAGCTTTATTGACTATGCAAAGTCATTCAACTGTGTGGATCATAAAAACAAAAACAAAAAAACTATAGATAAGTTTTCAAAGAATTAGAATTCCACAACAATTAATTGTGCCACTGAACACTGTGCCTGTAGATCAATAGGCAGTTGTTCAAATAGAATGAAGGATATTAAATGATTTTAAATCAGGAAAGGCTTGTGACAGGATTGTATTCTTTCACTATACTTATTCAATCTTTATGCTGAGCAAATAATCCGAGAAGATAGTTTATCTGAAGAAGAACATGACATCAGGATTGGAAAAAATATTAATAACATACAGTATGCAGATGATAAACCCTTGCTTGGGAGAAGCAAACATAACTTAAAATAATTACTGATCCAAATCAAAGACTGAAGCCTTCAGAATGTATTGGATCTCAATGTAAAGAAAACAAAAATCTCCACAACTGGATCAATAAATAACATGATAATTTTGTTTGGGTCTACAATCAACACTCATGGAAGCAGCAGTCAAGAAATCAAACAACATATTGCATTGGACAATTCTGTTGCACAATACAAACACAGCAGTTTGAGGACTAAGGTGCACCTGACTCCAGACTATGGTACCTTTCAGTTCTTCCATACGCATGTGAAAGTTAGACAATGAATAAGGAAGACTGTAGAAGAATAAATGCATTTGAATTGTGGTATCGGAGAGCAATATTAACAGTACCATGAACTACCAGAAGAGCAAACAAATCTTGGAAGTAATACAACCAGGATGTTTCTTGGGAGCCAGGATGGCAAGACTTTGTCTCTCATACTTTGGACATATTATGAGTAAGAACTTTGTCTGGAGAAGGACATCATGTATGGTAAAGGGAAGGATCTGCAAAACAGAAGAAGATCTCTAATGAGATGGATTGATACAATGACTGCAGCAATGAGCACTAGCGTGGTAGCAATTGTGCCGATGGCTCAGGACTGTACAGTATTTTCTTGTGTTGTGCATAAAGTCACTATAAGTCAGAACCAACTCCACAGAGCCTGACAACAACAATAAGAAACGTAACAAGTGTCTTGTTCAATTCTGCCATACTGCTGGATATAACATGAGCCACCTTGGTGATGCGAGTATGTTGTTTATTCCTTGCTTAACTAATTAAGTTCACCTTCATCTGACCTCTGGTTCTTGGGACTTGAGCCAGTGGCCTGACCTTAATTGCCAGCTTCCACAGTTTGTGAGCCAATAGCCTGATTCTGAATGACTGCAGAGAATCCAATGACTGATGTCTGAATTTCAGCTTTGGGAATTGCCAACCTGCACAATCATGTGAGCCATTTCCTTAATGGCCTGTGAGTTCTGTGAGATAATGCATAGAACTGTGGAACCCTGGAACATGAGGAAGAATACTGATGAGAGGAGGAGTGATTAATATTGGCGATTATGGAGTGGTACAGCACTGAACTACGTCAGTAGTTCAAACCCATCAGTTGTTCCTCAGAAACCCTATACAGGGTGACTATGAGTGAGAACCAATTCAATGGCACTTAGCAACAACAATAGGATTTTAGCAAAGTTGGACATTTGGGATATCTTTAAACTTTACCTCATAGGTACCAGCCTCATGCCGGTCTTTCTAAAAGAAATTATGGTTATTGTTACACTAACAAAGATCTAAAATTGTTGTTTTGGCGTTAATTCTAACACATATCTGTTGTATTTGTAGTTAAATGCTGTAGAGTCAATTCCAATTTATACTGAGCCTGTACAAGATTTATGAGGAGCAGCTGGTGGGGTTTGAATTGCTGACCTTGTGGTTCTCAGTGCAGTGCTTATCCTATAATGCCAGAATAGAGTAAAACTCTCTCACAGGTTTTCTAATGCTGTGAGATTTATGAAAATAGGCTGCCATATCTTTCTTCTGTTGAATGGCTTTGGTATAAACCTCTGGCCTTTCACTTAGAACTTGAATACTTAAGCATAGCACCACCAGGACTCCTTGCTAACAAAGATAAGATAGATATTATATCCCCATTTTGAGCATAATAACACAGTTATGCTTCCAATAATAGCAGATCCAAGATTAAAATCAAGTCCTCTTGCCTCTACAGTCAACAGCTCTGAAATGCAAAACATTCATAATTTGCTTTTCAAAGCAATCTGTGGCAGAGCCAGTATAGCGATCACTAGAACTATTGGGCACTATGAATCCAAAGCTTAGGACGATGGTATGACCATCAAAGCCTCAAAGTGTATGAGTGGCAGAATCTAATTCATGCCTGGCACTAAGGATTCCCAGTCTATGCTCATGTTACTCTATAACTCAGCTCTCTCGTGTCTTAGCTGAAACCTCATCCCAAGCCTCTATTCAGTCTTCTCAAGTCAGTTCCAACTCAGAGTGGTCCTGTATAATGTCTCCAAGGAGTGGCTAATGGGCTTGAACTGCCAATCTTGTGGTTAACTGTTCAGCGCTTATCATATAACACCACACCAGTAATACACATCATGGGAGAAAGAGCAAATACGACATGTAAGAGCTGAAGTATGTACACTTGAAAAGAAAATTTATATACTAGTTGTATCCATGATATCTAGTAGGAAGTCTTAAATATGTTGTTGTAAGTACCATTGAGTCAGTTCTGACTATAAGCAACCCTGTATAGGGTTTCTGAGAAGCAGATGGTAAATTTGAACCAGCAAACCTGAAATTAGAAGTCCAGTGCTTATTGTTTACTGCCACACCACGAAACCTGGTGTCTTGAACACAGTGATACAAAAATAAAAATAATTGAAAAACAAAAACAAAATCAGTTGCTGTTGAGCTAATTTTAGTTTACAGTGACCTCATGATTACAGAGTAGAACGGCTTCATAGGGCTTTGAATCAGTTATCTTTCAGAAGCAAATCATCAGGTCTTTCTTCTGATGTAGCTCAGAGTGAACTCAAGCTGCCAGTCTTTTAGTTAGTAGCCCAGTGATTAACTGTTTGCTACCCAGGAATTCCTGAATACAGTGGTAGTTGTCTTGCAGCTGTTAAGTTTCGTTGAGTCAGTTCCTACTCATAGCATTCCTGTAGGGAGATTCTTAGGCCATAAATCTTTGTGGGAGCAGAAAACCTCAACTTTCTCCCATGAAGTGGCTGGTGGGCTTGAACTGCCAACTTTGTGGTTTTCAGTCCAGTTTTTATCCTACAGAGCCAGTAGACATTTAATATTTAATGAATAAAATGATTAATGGGGTAAATAAAAATAAGGAATGCTTTGAGTTTTTGTTTATTTTCACTATGGTCTCTCTCAACAAAGTGGAAAAGTTAACAATGGACTTGAAGGGATGTAAAAGTTCACTATGCACAAGGTCACTAATTTACTTTTGCTAAGTACTAAGTGGAAATAACTACTTCTGCCATTAAAAGTATTTTGTAACAGAGGAATTAAAAAAGAAGTAGCATGTCCATGATGTCTTTGGGGCATGACAAACTCTCCAGAAACCTAGTGCTTTGGAATAAAGGGCAGTGAAAGCAGATGAAGCTATGTAGGTCAGTGGGGGCCTGGTCCCAAAGAGTGTTTTATGACAAGCTAAGGAGTTTTTACCATACCATCTCATGGAGTAAAAGAAATCAGTTAAGAATACTTTGAAGGGGAGTGATATACTTTTGTATTACCCAGGGGGTAAAATCAATTAACAGAAAGATTGGTAGTTACAATCAATCCAGGGATGTCATGCAAGAAAAGCTTGGTGATATGCTTTTAAAAAATCAGAGCCAATGAAAACCCTATAGAATCTACTCAACTGCAACTGGTTTGGTTTCTTATTTTGTCTTTAATAATATTTAATAAGATTATATATTTTACAAATAGATATGACTGATCTATTTAATATTAGGGATGACAGAATATTACTATAAATGAAAAGGTAAAAGAGATGGAAGAACTTACTGATATTGGCACCATAGAGATGGGGATGCTACATGATTCTGTTCCACATTCAACACTGTTTATGTTTCTTTTCAGCTGCCATGCTCAAGAATGAAGTGATACGCTTTATATTTAAGTACATTTACTGAGACAAAATCAAATGTGAAAAAAGCCTAGATTAAAGGATATAATAACTATTTCAAATAATTTAACCAATACTTTGATAAATTTTGCTATGCTATTTATAAATAACAAGTATTACGTGGTTACAGATATCTCCAACTGAAATGAAATGAAATCCTGTATTAACAAGTTACTATCTCAGTGGGACTAGAAGGTGGGCCATATTTGTGCCCATTCCAAGGAATGATGGCCCAACAGAATGTGGAAATGATTGAAAAATGTAATTAGTATCACATGCAAGTAAAATTTTGCTGAAGACAATTAAAAATTTGCTGTAACAATACACTGACAGGGAAATGCAAGAAATTCAAGTCAGATTCAACAGACAGCATGGAACCAAGATTATCATCGCTGGCAACAAATGGATCTTTGCTGAAAGCACAGAATACCAAAAAGAAAGACTTTTGTCTGTATGGATCATGACAAGCTATGGAAAACACTGTGAAGAATGGGTATTCCAGACCACTTAATTGTGCACATAAGGAACCTGTACATAGACAAAGAGCATTTGTTCAAAAGAACAAGGGGATGCTAAATGCTTTAAAATTAGAAAAGGCATGTACCAAAGTTGTAATCTTTCCCCGATATTTATTCAACCTCTGTGCTGAGCAAATAATCTGAGAAACTGGATTATATAAAAAAGAGCATGACATCAGGATTGGACAAAGACTCATTAGCCATATGTGATATGCAAATAATACAACATTGCTTGCTGGAAGCAGAGAGCACTTAAAATACTGAAGAAACTCTAAGACTATAGTTTCATTATAGATTGGTCTTCACAGTAAAGAAAACAAAAATCCTCACAACTGGACCAATAAATAACATCATGACAAATGGAGAAAAGATTGAAGTTGTCAAAGATTTCATTTTACTTGAATCCACAATCAACATTCTTAGGAGCAACAGTCAAGAAATCAAATGATGTATAGTGTTATGCAAATATGCTGCAGAAGGCCTCTTTAAAGTTTGCCTCACCCAAGTCAAGATATACCTTGTGAAATATACATGTGAAAGCTGGACAGTTGATAAGACCATGGAACTGATGCATTCAGTTATGATGGTGTTGGAGAAGAATATTAAAAGTACCAGAGACTGTCAGAAGAACAAACACAGCTGTGTTGGAAAAGTGCATGCAGAATATAGCTTAGATTTTGTCTCTCATACTTCCGACATTTATTGGAAGGGATCTAGCCCTAGAGAAGGACATCATGCTTGGTAAAGTGAAGGATCAATGAAAAGGAGGAAAACCCCCAACTAGAAGGATTGACACAATGGCAGCAGCAAAGGGCTCAAGTATTGCAAGAATTGCAAGGATGGAACAGGACCTAGTAATGAGTCATTCTATTGTGCACAGTGAGTCCTAATGGACTCCATGGCAACTAACAACAAAAATGCTCCCCATGTGAATATTTCTGTACATATGCATTTTGGCACATTTAATTCCACTACAAAAATAGATTAGAAAAAAGAAACTATTTTTTAAAATATCATATGACAACCAATATTTCTCTAAATAGGGCACATGCTTGAAGATAAACATCCTAGCATTAAATAATCTCAGTATAATTAACATGTTATGAAAGGTCTATCTTAAAACATTCTCATTTTTAAGAAGTTAAGATAGATTCAAAATATGAACATTATATCTTTAATAGTATTCTAACTTTTTTCTTAACTTACTTTATTTCCCCCTTATTCCTTTAATAATTAAAACTCTTGACTAAGTTTATTTACTCCCCTCTTTTGAGATGAATATTTCAGATATTTATGGTCAAATTTTTTATCTCTAAACTCTTCAAATTTTATAGCATCTTTAAAATTTTTCTATAAATGTCTTTTAGTCCACTTTTAGTCTTATAGTAATGAGATTTACATATTAGAAAATAGAACCCAGTTAGTATCAAAACAAAACTAAATAAAGAAATATCCTTTGCCTTGTTTCAACATATCGTGACTCTAAAATGATGTTTATCTTTACTGACAATCATATACTTGACAAAGTCTAGATAATGTTATTTTGATTTCCTGTCAGTGGAGGATTTCTTATAATATAACCATATTTTACATTTAGCCCTCGTTTCATGTTAATTATTTTCCTCAGGTGCTATCAATGTAATCACTCTGAAGTCAAATTAATGGATGAGTTTACTGAAAATACAACTTAATCCCTCATTTTGTAGGCCAAAATATACTTTATGATCATAAACTTGAAACTTCAGACCTCCACCCACATGTGGGAAGGCAAGATGAATGTGCCCTTGGTAGCAGGCCACTCAAAGATAAGGTAAATCACCATGTCCTGTCACTGCCAGTGGTACTGTGGAAAAGATCCAGAAGCACCTCAGCCACATGAGCTCATTTGTCTTCCATGAGTTTATTCTCAATAGCTCACTAAATGGGGAAGAAAATTAATTGTATTCCTTACCTTCTTTCAAAATTGCTCACCCTTTTCAGTTTTGAAATCCTGTTTTATTCCCATTCAGTTGGTAACAAAATTATTAACAAATGCCAGATGGCTATATTATTTTTTAAAGACTGCTTAATTTATGTTAATACTGTGCATAAGTGTCTTAACTTGCTATGAGTATAAGTGGGAGCTTCAAAATATTTGTGGGAAAAATTCATATTCATTTTTTTCACAAACTTTTTGAAACCCTCTTCCATTACACAGGCAATGTGCAAAGAACCAACTCTTTTGGGGAAGTGTTTTTACGAATTATCAGTGATCACCAACTTTGATTGTTCATTGTTACATAGAATTTTCAGAAAATATATTAGGTCACTGTTTGACTCATGGTGAACCCTAGATAACAAAATGAAATACAACCTGATCCTATAAAGTCTTCATAATTATTGTTATGCTGAAGTCCATTAATGTGGCCACTGTGTTTTTTGCATACCTTCCAACCTAGGTGGATCATCTTCAAGTACTTTACTGAACAATATTCTGTTGTGATCATAATATTTTCTTGACTAGTCTTGAAGTAGGGTAAGTACTGGATAAATACTGGACCTAAATGTCAGTTTCAACCACAGGGTCAGCAGTTCAAACACCAACTGCTCCTCAGAAACCATATACAGGGTCGCTATGAGTTAGAACCAATTTGATGGCACTTAACAACAACAACAGTTTTCAGAAGTAGAACACTTGACTTTTCTTTCGAGTCTTAGTTTAAAAGGCGTATTGGAATAGATTCACCATGGGTTACCTGTGAGTAACATCATAGTAACATGCAATTCCTCACTTCTTGTTGTTAAGTGCCATGGAGAGGTTCTGAGTCATAGCAACCCCATATAGGGTTTCTGAAGAGTGACTGGTGAGTTTGAACCACTGACCTTGAGGTTAAAACTGAAATTATGGTCCAGTGCTTATCCTACAGGGCCACACTAGCACCCACAGTACTACAAAATTACAGACAGGTGGTTGTTCATATAATATAAAACCATAAACCAAACCCACTGCTATCGAGTCCATTCTGAGACATAGTGATCCTATAAAGGATTTCTGAGACTGTAAATCCTTGGGAGCATACAGCTTAATCTGTCTCAGACAGAACAAAAGATGAGTTTGAACTGGAAACCATGAGGTGAGCAGCCCAATGCCTAATCGACAGTGCTGAAACAGAATAGAATTAGGAAGATTATTTTCCTGTTTCTAGTTTATAAATAAGAACATAATGTGTAAATCAGAATCCCGGTGTGGTGCTATGGATTAATGAGCTGGAGTGCAAAATTGGTTTGACATTCAAGGCAAGCAGTTCAAGTTCACCAGTCACTCCTTGAAAACCCTATACAGGATTGCTATGGGTCAGAACTGACTCGCCAGCACTTAACAACAACATGTGTAAGTCAATGTAGTTATTGTTGTTGTTATTAAGTTCCATCAAGTAGGATCCGATTCACAGTGACCCTGTATATGGTTTCCAAGGAATGGCTGGTAATCTTGAACCGCCGACTTTGTGGTTCAAATTGACCTTGCAGTCCAGCGCATTAACCCACAGCACCACACCAGGACTCCAATGTAGTTATAATTGTTGTTGTTGGGTGCCATCTAGTTGGTTACTACACATAACAATCCCGTATAGGGTTTCCAAGGAGTGACTGGTGGGTTTGAACCACTGACCTTGCATTTCAAACTGTCCTTATGGCCCAGAGTATTATTCTGCAGCACTACAAATGTAGTTAACCTTTATAACTAGTAACCTACCAGGTGTATGGCTGTGGTTAAGTGCCACCCATAGCGATCCTGTATAGGATTTCCAAGGAGCAGCTGGTGAGCTTTTACCACCAATCTGTGGCTCAAATCAACTTTGCAACCGAGCACATTGTCCCACAGAGCCACACCATGACTCCACTGTGGGTTAACGTGCTTGACTGCCAGGTTAGTTTGAACTTTAAGGCAGGCTGTTCAAGCTCACCAGCCGCTCCTTGAAATCCTGTGGAGGGTAGCTATGAGTCAGAACTGACCCAAATGCACTTAACAATAACACTAACTATGGTATATGGAATCCTGGTGTGACTAAGGGTTAATGCACTGGATGGCAACGTTGCTTTTAACCCCCTATGAGTTGGAGCCAACTCTAAGACACTTAACAGCAACAACAAATATGTATATACAATATGTTGTTGTTGCTGTTGTTAAGTACCGTCGAGTCAGTTCTGACCCATAGAGTTTCCAAAGAGCAGCTGGTGAGATTGAAGCGCTGACTTTGCAGTACAAACTGATTTTGCAGTCCAGGGCATTAACCCACTATCCTGACTAGAAAGTTGGATAAATCATTTTAGATACAACCTGTTGTTGTTGTTGTTAAGTGCCATCGAGTCGGATCCGACCCATAGCGACCATGTACAAGGTTTCCGAGGCTGTAAATCTTTACGGGAGCAGAACGCCTCATCTTTCTCCTGCGGAGCAGCTGGTAGTTTCGAACTGCTGGCCTTAAGGTTCGCAGCCCGATTCGGAACCACTAAGCTACCAGAGCTCAAAATTATTTGTTAGATATTTTTGCTTTTGTAGTTATCTTTTTTTAAAAAACAAAAATACTCATTTAAGGTAGATAATACAGCAAACTAAAGATTATATGCTCTGTCATTGATTTATTTTACCAACGTCTACAGCGTAATGGTTACAAATTTGGCTGCAAACCACAAGGTCAGCAGTTCGAAACTACCAGCTGTTCCGCGGGAAAAAGATGAGGGTTTCTGCTCCCTTAAAGAATTACAGCCTTGGAAACCCTGTACAGGGTTGCTATGAGTCGGAATAGACTCCATGGCACATAACAACAACAACACCTGTAGGTAGGAGTCCTGCTGTGGCGCTATGGGTTAATGCTCCAGACTGCAAAGCCATTTGAACCGCGAAATTGGTGTTTCAAGCTCACCAACTGCTCCTCTGAAACCCTGTATAGGGTCACTATGGGTCGGAACCGACTCGATGGCACTTAACAACAACAAAACATGTAGGTAAAGGAAAAATAAACATATGCATCTTTGAATAGAGGCATTTAAAAATCTTTGGAAATTTTCCAACCTTTCCAAATCTGATTACAAATTAGGACTTGTGAAAGATACGGACCTAATATTTACGCTCATTCCTGCGTCTGACCTTGAATCAGATAGAATCAAACATCTAGTTGAGTTGCATTAAAACTAACCAAGGATTCCGACTGTTATTTTAGATCCTAAACTCTGTTTTCAACGTGTTCCCATTCAAAATAAACTTAATGTGCCATTTGTCTCTCATTACAGCAATGATTTTCTCTGAGGAAATGTTTATGCTGATGATGACCTTTTTAACATATTCAGCAGATTAGTGATTGGAAGGGGGGGAGGGATATCAACAGTTTTAATACAATAAAATAATTCAACACTCAGTTGCTAAGGAATAGGGAGGATTTTGAGGGTCTTTCTGATGCCCTGAAATTCCTATAACCTAACTATGCTCCTGTGAAAAAGATTGTCTTTATCTGTATATGGCAAGGGAAATACACAGTTTTGCTTTTATACCTATGTCTCTCCTCTACTTGACCCCCAGAAAAATGCAGCAGATTCCAAGACTGTACATATTGCCTACCTTTACTGCTTTTATAGCTCTAAATATTTAAAGTATACACTAGCCTTTTAAAGAACAAAAATATCATCAATCCACAAATCCATCCATTTGAAGGTGGAAATAAGCAGTGCATTATCACATTATAACTCTAGAGGGATGAGTTAGATTATAATGCATAATTGTCCAAAATTTCACAAGAAAATAGTTGGAAATAGTGGACTGAAGACAAGGAACAATATTGATTCTGCTCTGGTAGCGTAGTGGTTACGAATCAGGCTGCGAACCTTAAGGTCAGCGGTTCGAAACTACCAGCCGCTCCGCGGGAGAAAGATGAGGCTTTCTACTCCCATAAAGATTTATACCCTCGGAAACCCTGTACAGGGTCGCTATGGGTCGGAACCGACTCGACAGCACTTAACAACAACAACATTACTAGATAAATGACGTCTGTGGGAAATGGCCGAAAGTAGGATATGGTGGTCATGACCAATATATGCTCTGTTCTATATATGCATCCAGATACATGTATAGTTGGTATAAGGTAATTACTGTTGCTGTTGTTAAGTGCTGTCAAGTCAATTCTGACCCATAGCGACCCTGTATAGGGTTTCCAAGGAGCAACTGGTAACTTAAACCACCGACCTTGCAGTTCAAACACCTTTGCAGTCTGACGCATTAGCCCACAGCACTACACTAGCACTCTTGTTGTTGAGTGCCGTTGAGTCGGTTCCGACTCATAGCGACCCTGTACAGGGCTTCCGAGGGTGTAAATCTTTACGGGAGTAGAAAGCCTCATCTTTCTCCGCGGCTGGTAGTTTCGAACCGCTGACCTTAAGGTTCGCAGCCCGATTCGTAACCACTACGCTACCAGAGTTCCTTACACTAGCACTCTAGTATAAGGTAATATTCATTGAAAATGAAAATAAAGTCCTAGGTAAGCATATGAGTTATAGATTATACATCACCATCTGGTTATAGATTATGCATCACCAGCATATATTAAGAAAACTTTAAATGCACATAAACAAATAATGGGACTACAGAATGACTTTCATAGTAGATAAAGCTAGTATGATCATTGGGACAATGAGACCTCTGTAAAGGAATCTTTTATTTTCTCTGATTTCTGCTTTGGCTGAAAGGCAGCTCAGAGCAAAATCTGTAGAATTTATTTTAGCAAACATCTGGGAAATTATGATATACATAAGAGGTGAGCTTCAAAAATTTGGAGAAAATGCCGCTGTGTTTCAATTCATTTTTCCATGAACTTTTTGAAGCTCATTTCTATATTTTCACAAATAATTCCTGATATGTCCTTTGAATTTTAATTATATTTTCCCATTATTCTGAGTTTTCTCTTTTTTACTTTCATTTTATTGTTTGCAATAAACTGCTCCAGTCTCTTTATTGAATTGAGAGAGATGTATTCAAACATGTCTCAGTTAATAAAAAAAAAATACAAAATATCAAAATGCTGTTACTCCCTTCTTTGTAATGACTCAGAAAAAGGTAAAACTAAGAACATTTGTCAAAGCTAGCAATAAAATCAGTATGTGGCATTTCATTTGTCTTAACAATTCTTCTTTGAATTTCCTTAGTCATTGCCCAGCTTTCATATGCATATGAGACAAATAAAAAGAACGTAACTTGAGTCAGGTGCACTTTAGTCCTCAAAGTGATGTCTTTGATTTTTAACACTCTAAAGAGGTCTTTACTACAAATTTGCCTAATGCAATATATTGCATGCTTTCTTGGCTGCTGCTTCCATGGGTGTGAATTATGGATCCAAGTAAAATAAAACCTTAGGCAAAGTTAGTATTTTCTTTGTTCATCATGATGCTGTTTATTAATCTAGTTGTGATGAAATTTGTTTCTTTTTATATTGAGATACAGTGGATACTGAAGGCTGTAGTCTTTGGTCTTCATCAGTAAGTGCTTCAAATCCTCTTTACCTCAACCAGCACTGTTGTGCTATCTATATGTCTTAAGTTGTTAATGAGTCTTCCTACAATCCTTAAGGTGTTTTTTTTATTCATATATTGAAGTTTCCCCAATATTTGCTCAGCAAATATATTCAGTAAGTATGGTAGAAGGATGCAACTTTGACACATAGTTTTTTTCTGATTGCAAATCATGGCAGTATCTCCTTATTTTGTTCAAATGACTGCCTCTTGCTCTATGTATAGGTTTCATATTTCACATTTAAGTGCTCTTCATAATACTATTCATAATCTGCTATGATCTGCACAGTCAATGATATGCAGGTAAATATTGTTTGAGTATTCTCTGCTTTCAGCCAAGATTTCTCAGCAATGATATTCCTCATTCCATATCCTCTACTGAATCTGGCTTGAATTTCTGGAAGTTCCCTAGGAATGTACTGCTGCAAGGGTTTTTTAATTACTTTCAACAACATTTTACTTGTGTGCAAAATCAATGGTATTGTTTTATAATGTCCTCATTCCATAGGATCACCTTCATTGTCATGCATATCGATCTATTCCAGTCAGTTGGCCAGGAAGTTGACTTGGTGCAGATGAGTGATCACTTCCAGTGTTGCAGCCATTTGTTAAAACCCCCAATTGGTGTTTGTCAATTCTGGAGCTTGCTAATCGCCAATTCCTTCAGTGCAGCTTGGACTTCTTTTTTCAGCACCATTGTCATTTTTATCATATGGAAACTTCTGAAGTGCTTGAATGTCGACCAGTTTTGTTTGGCACAGTTAATGGTGTCACTAAAGTGGGGGAGTGACCCCAGAATTTGCTCCTATGGAGGAAGAGCAGCCAAGACAGTGACATAACTAGGGTTGGTGTCACCTGTCACTCAACCCCAACTCACCTCTCCCCCACTGGGCAGAGAGGAGGGTCTCTGCCTTAACCAGTAGGATAAGGGTGTAGCTATAGGTAGCAGCTGGTGGTAAGTCTGGAAGATGTGTGGCACTAAGTCATATACTGATATGGGGCAGATGTAGACTGTTCCATAAGGGGAGAGATAACAACATAAGGTAATGTACTAGGCTTGTGACATCAATCTTAGTGATGCCATTGGGTACAGTAGCTGTATATTACTTCCATTTCTTTAGATGTTTCCTACAGTGTTCAATATTTTGCCCATAAAATCCTTCAATCTTGCAACTGAGGCTTGGATATTTTTCAGCTTGAAAAAATGGTAAGCGTATTCTCTTTTGGTTTTCTAATCCCTGGTCTTTGTACATATCATTGTATTTTATTATATTTTTCTTCTGAATCACTCTTTAAAATCTTCTATTCATTTTGGTTTTACTTCATCACTTCTTTCACTTTAGCTATACTATGTTCTAGAGAAAATTTCATCATGAAGAAGGATATTCTTTGTAAAGTTGTTGCTGTTGTTATTAAGTACCATTGAGTCAGTTCCAACCCATAGCAACCCTGTATAAGATTTCCAAGGAGAGGCTGGTGAATTTGAACTGCAACCCTGTGGTTCAAACTGACTCTACAATCCAGCATTTTATTCCATAGCATCACAGATGACAGAAAATGAAAAAGGAAGACACTCAATGATGTGATTTGACATGGTGGCTGCAACAGTAAGCACAGATGTCACAATGATTGTGGAAATGGTGCAAGGCAGGGCAGTTCACTAACCATCTGCACAATGCAAAAATTCCATTATTTTTATGATAATCTATTTAATGAAGGTAACTGTGGCCAACTCTTGTCAGTTTCCTGCCCAATGTCTATCACCATTTCTTTTTTTACTGTGAGTTCTACTTTAATGTGACATGACAACATACCTGGTTGAAAATACTTAGCTTTGCTGAATTCTATGATACTATGTGCTGTACTGTATGGTCAATTTGAACTAGAATGCTGCTGGTTCAAACTCACGACCCACTCCTCAAAAACTCTATGCAGGGTCACTATGAGTTGAAACTGATTCAAGACGCTTAACAACAACAACAACATGATGACCACATCTGGTGACACTGTGAACTAGGCATTGGGCTGCTAACTGCAAGTTCAGCAGTTCAAACCCACCTGTTGCTCCTTAGAAACTCTATACAGTGTCACTATAGATTGGAAATGAGTTGACAGCACTTAACAACAACAGTGACTCTGAATTGACTCCATGACTGGGGGTTTTGTTTTAGTGTATTGGGAGAAGGCAAGAGGCCTCCATCATGCTTAAATAAGAATATGTTTAAGAGGGAGTCATTGAATGTGACTTGCTGTAATATAAAACAGGTGAGAAGGGAAGATTAGCTGGTGCTTTGCCCTCTGCTCTTGTTTTTTGCCCTTTGGTCTTCTCTTGGAACAAAGTCACAATATGCTGAATAAGAGAAACCTGAGGTCAAACACCATTAAGAATGTCTCAGAAGGCATGGGTGGTTCAGTGGTAGAGCCTTCACCTTGTATGAGGGAGCCCCAGGTTTGAGTCCTAGCCAATGGATCTCAGGTACAGGCACTACCCATTTGCCAGTAGAGGCCTCCATGTGGCTATGATGCTGAACAGGTTTCAGTAGGGCTTCAAGATTATGATGGACTAGGAAGAAAACCCTGGTAATCTACTTCTGGAAATCATCCAATCATAACAATTCAATCCACAGTGATAGTGGGTGCAGTATAGAACCTACAGTGTTCCTTATGTTGTGCATGGAGTCACAATAAGTGAGGTAACTTGGCATTAAATGGTCACTATCTCTGGTAGCGTGGTGGTTACGAATCGGGCTGCGAACCTTAAGGTCAGCAGTTTGAAACTACCAGGAGAAAGATGAGGCTTTCTGCTCCCATAAAGATTTACAGCCTCGGAAACCCTGTGCAGGGTCGCTATGGATTGGAACCAACTCGACGGCACTTAACAACAACAACAGCAGCAACAAGGATGATTGATAAAAAGCATGAAGAAGCAGGGGAATATGACAGCATCCAACAGCTTATCATGCTAGTCCTGCATGCTCCTCCCTGGGAATTTGTTACATGTTAAAAAATAAGCCCCTTTCCAGTGAAGCCACTAACAATCTTGTTTCTATTACCACGTGTCAAACACAATCATAACAGAAAATTGGCTTATTGAAAATAATTTCTTCATTTATGATTTATCAATAGCATGTCTATAAGACTTTGAAATAAAAATTATTTATTACTGTTAAGTGTCATTGATTCTGACTCAGAGCGACCCTGTATGTGGTTTCTGAGGAGCAGCTAGTGAGTTTTAACCACTGACCTTGCGTTTCAAACCAACTTTGTGGAATAGTGCATGATCCTGCAGTGTCATACCAGGACTCCAAATTGTCTCATAATGTTCTCTAATTTAATCTATCAACCTTCAAATTTTATAAATATTAAATTATGATGGTCCCAGTGAAATTAGTTCAAGCTGAAAGACATTATCCTCTTTTAATGCTTCAGCTTGAAAAGAGATTTTGTGTTAGTAAATATGAAATGACAAATATAAATTTACAAAGAATTTTGGCTTTTTTAACTCAATTTATGAACATTGGCAATAGTACCTGATGATATTTCCTGTTAAGGAGGGTGGAGTGGATGGGAAAGGATGGCATAAACTTACTCATCTACCCAGTAATCATTGAGTAATGACTGAAACATTGTGAGGAAGCTGAGTGATGAACAAAAAATTCAATGAAGCACCATAGAGATATGAAGATTGTTGTTTTTTTCATTCTTACAACTCTTCACAAAAGCTGGCCTTTGTGACTCAAATGCTGAAAAAAAAATTTAAACTTAAACTGTGCCAAAGACAGCTTGAGAAATGCTAACAGCAGAGCAGTAACTTGGGTATTCTTGTTGCCTTAAATTATGAATAAAATAAAAATAGATTTGCTACAATATCATAGGCAAGTCATAACAAGGATAGATATACTTGAACTTATACCTTGGTGATATGGACTTAAAAACTATATTGTTAGCTGCAGTGAATAGGCTCTTACTCTGGTATTTCCGTGCATAATAGAACAAAACATTGCCGTGTCCTATACCATCCTCATGATTAGTGGCAGAAAGGACTATTGTGAGTTGTGGAGTTTTCATCGGTTGATATTTTTTAAAGAAAATTACTGGGCCAACTCATTGTGTAAGGTATACTGAAACCTGTTCAGCATCATGGCACTACAATAAGATACACAGACATAGAGGTGGTGACTGCACATGAGGTGTATTGTCTGGGACTCAAACCTGGGTCTACCTCATGGAAGGTCAGAATTCTAACACTGAGCCTAGAACACTTATTTCTGTACTTTGGTAACCTAGAAAATTTGTTAAAAGCACTGCAAAGGGCAGTGTCATGAAACATGTATTCATCATGATTTAAGCATGGTCCTTAATGACAAAGACTTTCTTCCCTTGCAAAGTCAAAGGCAAATACCCTTTCCTTGGCTAGATTGTAGCAGGATGGCTGTGCAAATTACCTCATAGATTTACAGGATCAAAATTTCTCTATATTAAACAGAAATACAGAGATGAAAACAACACAAACAAGGTAAGAATCAAATACTTTCCTTGGCTAATAGTGTCAAGCTATGAGCAGAGTGAATTGCCCCTTTGTGATATTATTAATAAGACTTTATCACTTTAAAATCAAATTGACCAACTGCACACAGAGAATGTGAAGTAGTTCTGTAATTTTTAATATCCCTGATATGGGGAATTAGCAGTTTATAGTAGACTTGCATAATCCCTGAGAGGTATTAAATGGTGGATAGCAATAGAATCAGATTAAAGAACATGCATTTCTGCAGCCATTCCATATTTAGATATTTGACCAATGAATAAAAACAAGAAATTAATTCTGAACCCCATCATCCCATTATATTATTTTTACCTTATTTTAAATAATTATTCATTTTTAATTTTTCAGCAAACATGACTCTCATTCTGTGGAACATGTTTAATCATATTTAAAAATAAGCAAAAAAAAACCTCCAATTGTTATATTTTTTTCTTAGAATTTTAAATAACATTCTCTTCTTAATATTGGGCAGGTACTAATAAAAAAGAGGAGCTCTGGTAGCATAGTGGTTATGAATCGGGCTGCAAACCTTAAGGTCAGCAGTTCGAAACTACCAGCTGCTCCGCGGGAGAAAGATTAGGCTTTCTACTCCCGTAAAGATTTATACCCTCGGAAGCCCTGTACAGGGTCGCTATGGGTCAGAACCAACCCGACGGCACTTAACAACAACTAATAAAAAAACCTCGAGATTGTGAAATCATCAATGGACAACATTAAGTTAATGGAAGCAGTTTCTATGATTTATATTAGCTAATAGTTGCACTGTAGGTTAATGAACAAGACTACAATGCCAGTTTGAACTGCAAGGCCAGTGGTCCAAGTTCACCTGCCATACCTCAGAAACTCTATATAGGGTCACTATGAGTCAGAACCAACTCAACAGCACTTAACAAAAACAACAACAACATTGTTTACTGAAGCTCTTTCCATAGTTTCATGCACAGTATACTAAAATGATCCACAGAAAAATTCTATGAAATAAGTACCATCAATATAATTTCCACTTTATAATGAAGACTCTGAGGCACAGAGATCAAATAATCTAAAAAGTACAGTGTTCTCCATTAAAGGAATGGAAAGAGATTCTAATGTCTGTATTTCCAGAGCTTTTAGAAAACTTCAATGAGAGGAAAAGTTGAAAGCCATTTATGATAAGAAAACCAGACCTTCTGGATCCTTGAACGATAGCCAGATTATCCTTTTGCTTTGGTTGACTTAACGATTTATTCCTAAAAGCAACTTTAGAAGCTATTATCATTTGAAAAATCACATCTTCAGCTTAGTCTGTTTCACCCTGTGCAGTTCCTCTAAAATCACTCTAAGATGGGCACTGATGGATAACATGCCACGAGGCAGCTGAATCATCAAATAACTTATCAGAAATACATTTTTACTAGACTTTCTAATGCAGTAATATGGATTGGTATATTTGGAAATACATCAAACAAAAATTGAAATAGAGGGAATTTCCATTTCTTTCTTGGTTAACCACTAAATCTAATATAAAAGCATACCATATTTCATGAGTTGGAATTAATCAAGTTTTCCTACTTCTAAACATTTTTTTTAAAAATCAATAATCATTAACATTCGCCATTTAAGATATACATATTTAAATTTTGAAATAATTAAAACTTACAAAACAAAGTGCAATCGAAATCATTTTTCTCTGAAATATTGACAATTTTGCCTACCTGATGCTCCATCACACTCAAATAATTAGGTGTATATTTTATTTAAGAAAAAAAAAAATGAAAGAGGAAAGAAGAGGAGGAGAAGGAGGAGGAGGAAGGGAAGGATTGAAGGTAGTAAGGAAGGCAGTAAGGATGGGAGGGAGGATGTCTTTGTTGTTGTTATTTGCAGTGGAGCCGGCTTTAACTCAAGACCATGGAAGTGGCACTCATCATGTGCACAATAGAACAAAATGCTTCCTGGTGCTGTAACATTTCTATGGTAGGTTATGGCTTAGAAAGCAGTGATCTATAGAGTTTCTCTGGCTGATTTTCAGAAGTAGATTGTCAAGCCTTTCTTCTTACTCCATCTCAGGCTGGAAGCTTCCCTGAGACCTATTTAATATCATAGAGACATGTAAACCTCCAATAACAGACCAGTTGTGGCTGTGCATGAGGTGTGCTTCGTGAAAATTAAACCTAAGTTTTCCACTTTGGAGGTGAGAATTCTACCATTAAGCAATTAATGCTTCTGTTGCTTTAGTAGTTTTCTGTTTAAATTATAGTAAGTATACACACACACACACATATATATATATATATATATATATGTAACAAAATATTTGTCATGTTGCCATTTCTTTATGTGTACAATTCAGTGACATACACTATAAAAGTTACATGTTTTATTCCTTTTTATCCTTGGTTAAAAAAAAAAAAAAGAGGGTAAGAATTATGATATATGCATGCTGTATGATTTAACAGAATCATAAAGACTTTTAAAAAGTAACTTTATGGGCAGAGATCACAGTTCCTTCCAAATTTTATAGTTATAGTTTTAAATGGCTAACTTGCTTTCTATATTGGATTTATAGGTTAAGAACACTAGTAAGTAAAATAATCAAACTGGTATATAATTGAAAATTATAATGAAATTGTATTGAGAATCCATTTTTTAAAGAAACCTCAAAATTGGCTAACTATTACCTTACTATTATCATAATTGAATTTTTATTTTTATAACAAGTAATTACCATATTATTGAAATTGTAAAATTCTTTAAAATAAACCATGAAAAAATATGTCAAACCATTCTTGTGATTTATGTCTTTATGAAAATAATGCAATTAAATTAGATTATGTAAGACATACTTAAAAATTGGAATAAGTCTTCATAAAATGATCATATTCTACAGCGTGTCAAAGATTGCAATAGAGTAACTTCCTTAATTATGAGATGCAACACAACTTATAGGACCATTTTCTTATAAACTTAATGAGATAATGTATGTTGACTACTTTTAAAATTAGAAATAACTCCACATATTTCATATTTAATAATTACCGAGAGTTTTTATTCAATACAAAATCATATTACATTTTTTTGAAAATGTAATTGGCAAGTAGGGGAAAGATGGTAGAGTAGGCATAAAAGCTGTAGGACCCTCTGCAGCAAAGATATAGATATGGAAAACTGGACAAAAAGACAGATTCTGAGGATAGTCCTAGAACTCTGAACTTCAGATAAAGGGATAAATAAATGGATTTAGTGTTAATGGGGAGAGATTGTTGAACCTATGAGGCAAGAAAGGAGGTGACTTAAAATTTGGGGGTAGCCAACAGGACCTATTGTAGCCATTTTGAGCATGTGTCAGAGAATAAAGAGACAAGAAAAATTTGTGTTACAGAAGCCTGCCTGTGATTCACAAAGACAAAATGTTTTTCTTTTTCTATTTTCCTTCCAGGTTCCTTGCAGTCCCATGATGTTCCCATTCAGTTGTGCACACAACCATGCTTGGAAAGCGAGACCTTCCCCAGGGGTGTACATTCATAGAGTTCTCAACCCTGAGCATCATGAGAAGGGAGACACACGTTAGCTCAGGTGAAGGGGTGGCTAACATACAAGGAGGTGAAGGGAAATATACAAGAAGAAGGTTGTTAGAAGAATGATGAAGACAGGT
>NW_006408567.1:957212-961634 GCF_000296735.1 Chrysochloris asiatica
TGAATATAGTTAAGCTCGGGGGAGAAAAGCGCATAGAACCTTCATTTGCTGATGGGCCACAACTCAAGATGAAGAGAAACAGCTGTAAACATCCATTGAAAATTGGAACGTGGAAGTGTGAAATATATACATACATATATATATATCATACATATACACACACACACATCACAGATATACAAGAGTTTGAAACAGGATATTGGTACATGAGTTTTTATCTTTCCTACAAACACAATTATGAATGTGATTCAGTACACAGCACGCAAACTGATGAAAACTTTTTAGATATTATCTAACGTCTTAAGGCAGTCAGTAGCTGAGTCTAGGGACTTAGGACTATAGACTCCTGTGACACCATGGTTGATTGGCATAACATAGTCCACAAAGAGATTGTTCTATATCCTACTTTGGTGATGTTGTTGTGGTTAAGTGTCATTGAGTTGATTCCAACCGATAGCAATCCTGTGTAGGGTTTCCGAGGAGCAGCTGGTGAGCTTGAACCTCCTACCTTGCAGTTCAAATGACTTTGAAGTCTGGCACATTAACTCACAGCACCACACCAGCATCTGTGATATTAAAAATCTCATGAGTCGTCATCTAAGGTGAAGCTATTGGTCTCTACATGTGCAGAAGAAAGAAGAGTAGTGATAATTGAAGATGTTTGCAGTCAATTAGTCCAATGGACAAATGGAAAACGTGTACATCAGTCTCCGTGACTCTGAGGCCAAAAGAAATAGATAATACACAGCTACTGCTACCAACAACTCTGAAAGGGATCACATTAGAAGGTCCTGGATCGAGCAGAAAAATATGTGGAAGAATATTCAAAATTTAAAGAGCAAAAAACAGGCATTTTGGTCAGAAAGAGACTGGAGGAACTTGAGACTATGGCCCTCAGCAACCCAACAGGTCTGGAAAGGACCTCACCCTCGTGGCCCATCTTTCAGCCAAGCAGTAGATAGGTATATAAGGTGAACAAAAACATTAGTAAACTGTGATTGCTATGAATGATAGAACAGTCATTCATTCAAAATTAAAGGGGCAACATGTACCTAAGAGCAAAGTTGAGAATGGATGGGAAAGTGGGTAGAATGGAAATAGAAGCCACTGGATAACTGTTGTCCCATGGAGGGGGTTACAATCATTGAGAAGAAACAAAGTTTATTATTTGATGAAGGTAAAACTGATGATATTCTGTAAACCTTTATGCAATACACAATATAAAGTTTTTTTAATCAAAAAAAGAAAAGAAAATGTAATTGGATGGTTGTTAACACAGTGTAATGATACTATTCTTAAACTTTGTTGTTGTTCTTAAGTGTCTTCAATCAGTTCTGACTCATAGTGATCCTATATAGGATTTTCAAAGAACGGCTGGTGGATTTGAACTGACAACCTTCAGGTTTTGCCCTCCAGTGCTGATCCAACAGAGTTACGCCAGGACCCCTTCCTTTCTTAAACTTTAGACAAAGTAAAATACAAGCTGTTATTGAAACATGTTATTTGTAAAGCTGAGGATAAAAGATGAGAACATTCAGCTCTAACAGTCATATAATCGGCAGTTTAAAATTTAATTTGTATATTCCTTCTATCTATTTCAAAACATACAATCATGACTGATAATAACCAGCTGTAATTCTGTATCAAATCATTCTTTAATCCTTCATGAAACATAGTCTGTCATTAATTATCAGCTTACCCAATTTGATTTTTCCTTCTTATGAATGCATGAACTTCATTTTACATTAACTCTTAGAAATCTCATCATATAGTAATACAAAATTCTGATTTTTAAAATCTTGCTCTAAAATTCCTTGTCTCTGAAATGTGTCTTCTTAATAAATGTATGTGAAAATTTACAGAAACCACCATTGTCAGTAAAATTTATTTAATTATATATTCAAGCAAATATCATAAAAACTAAAATGCAAAATAACTCACATTTATAAATTAGCAAAGCACAAAAGGGATAATTTCTCATTTTTCTCTATTTTTAACCTACAACTATAATTAGAAAGAAAATATGTCATTTGAAAAGTTGATGATTCTTTTCTGCCAAGAAAATTTTCTGATTTAAAAATGTTTAGCAAATAATGGTGGGTTACATCAGGAACATTGAATGATATGTGTGACAGACACCTTTCCTGATTTTAAACTATACAGTATTCACTTGTTCTATTCAATGGAATGAAAACTTTTGGTCTATGGACAGATTCCACAAGAGCACAATAAAGTGTCATGAAATTCCCATCCTTTGCAATGTTATTCACAATTTGCTATGATCTATAGTCAAATCCTTTTGCATAGTCAATAAAACATAGGTAAACATCTTTCTGCTATTCTCTACTTTCATCTGAACTCCATCTGATATTAACAAGTATACCTCTCATTCCATGTCCTCTTATGAATCTGCCTTGAATTTCTGACTATTCACTGTCAATGCATTACTGCAGCTGTTTGAATAATCTTTGACAAAACTTCAGTAGTCTATGATACTAATGATATTGTTCCACTATCTCTACATTCAGTTGGATCATCTTTTTTTAGAATGGGCACAAAATATGGATTGCTTACAGTCAGTTTTCCAGGTATCTTTCTTCCAAATTCCATGGCAAAAACTAGTGAGTGCTTTCAGCACTGCATCCATTTACTGAAACATTTTAATTTGCACTCTATCAATTTCTATCACCTTATTTTTCTCCAGTGCCTTTGGTAAAGCTTGAACTTATTCCTTCAATACCATTACTTCTTGATTGCATGCTACTTCCTGAAATGGTTGAACATCAACCAGTTTTTTTGGTATGGTGATTCTGTATTGCTTTCATCTTCTTTTGATGCTTCATACATCATTCAGTATTTTGCCATTAGAAACCTTCAAAGTTGCAACTCAAGGCTTGGAATTTTTCTTCAGCTATTATTTCAGCTTGAGAAATACCCAGTGTGTGTTTCCCTTTTGGTTTTCTAACTCCAGTTCTTTGCACATTCATTATTAGATTTCACTGTGTCTTCTTGAGTCACCTTTAAAATCTCCAGGCATGTAATTGGAATTTAATGAGTATTTATTCAATTGACCTCAGTTGATCCCAGCAGTAATCTCCAGAGTAATAAACAGGGACAAAGAAGGCTATCGATTGTTTTCTTCTACATAATTATCCTTCAAGTACATAAAAACAACTTTCATGAAATCCTAAGAATCTTCTTTTCCTGGCAGAATGTTACTCCCATGTTTCCAGAGTCTACACCATCTGGTAGTTCATCTCCAGATGTGCTCCTATGTGCCAGGGTCATGCCTGGAATAAAAAACAAAATTTTACTGTGGTTTTACTAGCCCATCAGCATTATACTTCAGTTGATGAGTCCTGGTATGGCACTGCAGGATACTGTGCTGATGTTCAAAATAATGTGCTCAAAGTCAGTTTGAGCCACAAAGTTGGCACTTCTAAACTATTAACCACACCTTGGAAACCCTGTACCAGGTTGCTATGAGTTGATTGCACTAACAACAAGAATAAGATTACATTGGTTTTATGGCACAACATTAAGTAGGAAATGCAACATTTAAGTAAATATGTGTACTCATACATTGCGAGTAAACTACTTGAATTATGCATTCATGTGATCAGGTCTCAAAAATAAGGTGTAACTATTAATGTTGTGAGATGTTGATTACATAAGTATACAACTATATTAATTTTTGTTGTGTTGAAACATTATAATTAAAATTAAATGCATACCTTAATTTGTGAAAATAATTCACAGTATTTGTTCATATTCAGTTTACAGTCAACTAAAATCCATTGATCTTTTTCACATGAACCATCTATAAGCTAGGTCTTTCCACAGCTTCAATTTATGTACCTGATCTTCTTTAAACCTGTATATGATTTTCCATTTGAAATGAGCTCTAATGTTGATATACACAAACTTGTTTCAGTCTGTGAATATGCTTATGAATTTCAATTTTTAACACTAACTCATTAGCTACCTATCTCAGCTTTGGGTCACATGAAAACACTATGGCATTCATTAATTAAAAAAAAAAAAAAAGAGAGAAAGAAAGAATTATATTAGAGGAAGCCAAATATATGCCATACGAGAAAGCCATTCAGAAGGCTAACGTTTAAGTTCTCATCATTCTGTCCTTAGAAAATAATTTAATTAGTGTCTATATTACCATCTTATGTATACCAATCAATGATACATGAGATTGTTTAAGGAAACAACTTTTCAATAATCAAGATACTCAGTCATGAATTGTTTTATGAACCAAGTAATACTGTTAGATACAGAAGCAATAAGATAATACAGTTTGATTCAATTCAACACAAAAAATAAGATAATACAGTTTGATTCAATTCAACATAAAAGTTACATATATATTTTATAACTGCTTTAAAATTTAGTTCTCAATATTAAAAAATG
>NW_006408567.1:963386-965074 GCF_000296735.1 Chrysochloris asiatica
ATTGGGCAGTGTTTCGTTCTGCTGTGCATAAGGTCACTATGGGTCAGTACCGACTCTGTGGCACCTAACAACAACTACAACATACCTCATGGTCAGAACATTTTGATTCAATAGATCTGAGGAAAGGCCTAGGAATTTGTATTTGTACCTAGAGAACCCTTCAACCCCCTAGATTTATCTTCTCAGTAGTATGGGTATGTCCTCTACTCATACTGCTGAGAAACATCAACAGTCAGAAGTTGTAGAGAAAAAGATGTACTTCTTTCAACATAAAAAATTTGAGACGAGCACATAAAAATGCATGACCTACAAAATTAATTGGATACTTAGTAAGTACATATGCTATACAATAAAGTAAAACAGAATAAATAATTTTATTGGAAATAAACAAATTAATGTTATGTGGAAAGAGAAAACATAATTAAAATCAATAAGAATACAGAAGTTATAAAAGAAAAATATTTTTATGTAAATCTTAGTTAAACAAAAATTTATTGAATACAATCACAGAATATAGTATCAGGCAATAGTAATCTAAGCATATAATAATGTTATAATACTGAATTTAAATGTAATCAAAATTTCTGAACTCACTGTTGTTGGTAAGTGCTATTGAGTGTGTACCACACAGCCCTGTGACAGCCTCACAATTGTTGCTACCATAGAGACCATTACTGCTGCCCCTGTGTCAATCCACCTCGTTGGGGTTTTTCCTCTTTTTCTCATACCCTACACTTTAATAAGCATGATGTCCTTCTTCAGGGACTGGTCCTTCCTGTTAATATGTCTGCTGTATGAGAGATGAAGTCTTCCTATTCAAGCTTCTAAGGAGCGTTCAGGCTATACTTATTCCAACACAGATTTTATTGTTTTTTGCCATTTTGTTTTGTTTTCCATGCTCACCAGCATTATACTTCAATTGATGAGTCTTGGTTTGTTCTTTTGGAAGTTCATGGCATTTTTAATATTCTCCTCCAACACCACAGCTCAAATGCACCAATTCTTCTAGTTTTCCTTAGTCACTGTCCAACTTTCTCATGCATAGAAGGTTATTGAAAATACCATGGCTTGGGTCAGGCACATCAAAGTCCTCAAACTGACTTCTTTGCTCTTCAACACTTTAGAGAGTTCTTGTGGATCAGATTTGTCTCCATTGTTTTATGGAAAAAAATACATTGATTTCCTGACTGCTGCTTCCATGAGAGTTGATAATTGATCAGGGCAAAATGACATCAATAACAACTTCAATCATTTTTCTATTAATCTTGATACTATTTATTGGTCCAGTGGTGAGGATTTTTGTTTTCTTTACATTAAGTACAACCTATA
The DNA here is from genome assembly GCF_000296735.1 of Chrysochloris asiatica. Taxonomy (NCBI): domain Eukaryota; kingdom Metazoa; phylum Chordata; class Mammalia; order Afrosoricida; family Chrysochloridae; genus Chrysochloris; species Chrysochloris asiatica. The sequence goes on from NW_006408567.1 coordinate 964,716, forward strand.
CTAAAGTCTGTGGTCTTTGATCTTCATATTTATGTATTTTAAGTCCTCTTTTAGCAAGCAAGAATGTATCATTTACATATCTCAGGTTGTTAATGAATCTTCCTCCAATCCTGATGCCACATTCTTCTTCACATAATTTAGTTTCTCGGATTATTTGCTCAGCATACAGATTAATTAGGTATGGTGAAAAAATACAACCCTGGAACACATCTTTCCCTATTTAAAATCATTCTATATTCCCTTGCTCTGTTCAAACAATTCACTCTTGGTCTATGTTCAGTTTCCTCATGAGCACAATTAAGTGTTCTGGAGTACTCATCCTCCACAATAATTCCATAGCTGTCATGATCCACACAATC
>NW_006408567.1:981758-989670 GCF_000296735.1 Chrysochloris asiatica
TAAAGCTGAAGAAAATGAAAACAAATCTACGAGAGCCAAAATATGATCTTGAATTTATCCCTCCTGAATTTAGAGATCATCTGAAGAACAGATTTGATTAATTAAACACTAAAGATCGAAGACCAGCAGAGTTGTGGGATGACAACTCTTAATAGTATTCTATTATTATCCCTTTGACTTCTAATGGTTCTGTTATGACATCACCCATGTGGTTTCTTGTACATGTTATTTTTGTCTTCTCTCTCTTTTGTTTTGTTAGGTTTTCCAATAGTTTGTCAATTTTATTAATCCTTTTGAAGAACCAGCTTCTTGTCCTGTTGATTCTTTCTATATTTTTTTCTGTTTCCTATCTCGTTTATTTCTGCTCTAATCTTTATTATATTTCTTTTCTTCTGTTGACTATAGGTTTATTTTGTTGGTCTATTTCTCAAGAATAGAGTTGCTAAAGCAAATGGAAGAAATGAGGAGGTACAAGAGCAGAATAGAAAGTTTTAAAGATCAGCTCGAGAAGATAAAGCCAAGTATTACAACAAAATGTGCAAAGATCTGGAGTCAGAAAACCAAAAAGGAAGAACACATTCAGAATTTCTCAAGCTGGGGGAACTGAAGAAAAAATCATGCTTCGACTTTCAATATTGAAAGATTCTCTGGGCAAATTATTGAATAATGCCCAAAACATCAAAAGAAGATGAAAGGAATATACAGAGTCACTGTACCAAAAGGAAATGGCTGATGTTCAACTATTTCAAGAGGTGCTATGCTATCGAGAGCCAATGTTACTAAAGAAAGAAGCCCAAGGTGCATTGAAGGAATTGGCAAAGACCCAGGCACCAGAAATTGATGGGATAAAAATTGAAATCTTTCAAGAAAGTGAGACGGCACAGGAGACACTCTCTCATCTCTGCCAAGAAATCGGGAAGACAACTATCTAGCCGACTGATTGAAAGAGATCCACATTTGTGCCAATCCCAAAGAAGGTGACCCAAAGGAATGTGAAAATCAACAGAAATATCTTTGATATCCCATGTGAGTAAAGTTTTACTAAAAGTAACACAGAAATGACTGCAAGCATACATTGACAGAGAACTTCCAGAAGTTCAAGTCGGATTCAGAAGAGGACATGGAATGAGGGATATCATTGTTGATGTCTGATAAAGCAGAGAATATCAAAACGATGTTTACCTGTGCTTTATTGACTCTGCAAAGTTTTTCGACTGTGTGGATCATGACAAACTATGGGCAACATTGCAATGTGTGAGTATTCCAGAACACTTAATTGTGCTCATGAGGAATCTATACATGGACCAAGAGGTGTTGTTCGAACAGAACATGGAAACATTGAATTATTTAAAATTAAGAAAGGTGTGTGACAGGGTTGTATTCTTTCACCATACTTAACTAACCTGTATGCAGAGCAAATAACCCAAGAAATTGGGTTATATGAAGAAAAACATGTCATCAGGATTGCAGGAAGACTCATTAACAACCTGTGATAGCAGATGATACAACCTTTCTTGCTGAAAGTGAAGAGGACTTAAAATATTTACTGATGAAGATCAAAAAGCACAGCCTTTGGTTTGGATTACATATCAATGTAAAGAACACAAAAATTCCCACCACTGGACCAATAAACAACATTCTTATCAATGGAGAAAAGTTTGAAATTGTCAAGGACTTCATTCTTCTTGAAGAACTATTAACACTCATGGAAGCAGCAGTCAAAAAATCTAATGGCATATTGCATTAGGCAAATCTGCTGCACAAGACCTTTTTAATGTGTTGAAGAGTAAAGATGTAAGCTTGAAGATTCAGCTGAGCCTGACCCAAGCCATGATATTTTCAATAACTTCATATGTATGTGAAAGCTGGACAGTGTATAAGGAAGACAATACAAGAATTGATGCTTTTGAGTTATGGTGTTAGAGGCATTATTGAATGTGCCATGGGATCCCAAAAGAACCTACAGATCTTTGTTCAAAGAAGTGCATCCAGAGTGCTCCTTGGAGTTCAGGATGGCCAAATTTTGTCTCTCATAGTTTGACATATTGTGAGGAGGGACCAGTTTCTGGAGAAGGATATCATGTTTGGTAGGGTGGAGGGTCAGAGAGAAAGAAGAAGACTCCCAGCGATGGATTGGCCAGGTGGCAGCATCAATGGGCTCAAGCGTAGCAGCAATAGTGAGGTTGGCCCAGGATCGGGCAGTGTTTCATTCTGCTGTGCATAAGGTCACTATGAGTCAGTACCAACTCGATGGCACCTAACAACTACAAGAACAACATTATTCATTCCAGAAAAATCCTATGATATGGTTGAGTTTTTGTAGATTCAATTTGGCCACCAAATTTTTTCTAGATATAAGAAAATGTATTTTGTGTACATTAAAAATATAATGTGTTCATTTATAAGTATTATTGGGTTTTGTTGGTGTCATTGTTCTCATGTTTGTTTTCATTCTGTTTTGTCTCATATAATCCTTTTGAAATGAAATTTTGCATCCTTATAATACTCTGTGACTTTAACTTAATTTAAATATTTCCAAAATGAAAGTCTGCCTATGTAAGTTCTTGGCTTAAAACCCTTCACTTTCTTTCTACTAGTCTTAGAATAAATTTCATCAAGGTCACCAGGGGCTAAAATATGCTGACTCCCCTCTCAGAGTTCTCATCTCAGCTTTCTCAGTAAGTGTTATTATCATCAGTTTGTTATGTACCAGATTCTATCCTTAATGCTTTCCATAACAAATCACCTTTATCTCTTTCTACAATTTTCCATGATTGGGGAAAATGGTGGTTCAGTGATAGAATTTTTGCCTACCAGGTGGGTACAATTCCCAGTAATTGGCATCTCCCATGCAGCCAACCACCCATTAGTTACTAAAAGCTGGTGTGTTTTTTATGATTTTGAATAGCTTTCAACAGAGCTTCCTGACTAAAACCCATTAGGAAAAACAGGCCAGGAAATCTACTAACCAAAATCATCCAGTGAAATTCTATGAATAACATCAATCTGTGCCTCACGAATCATGGTAATAGCTCAGGATCACTCCAAGTATTGTTCCTTTTTATATTTGGCTCCATGGATCAGGGGTCAGCTAATGCAGCTAACAACAACAAATTATCAAACGTTTTGTTCTTTTTAAAAACTAAGTTTTTACAAAGTGAAATAACCTCTCCCATGTCACACATGTCATATCAGGTAGGAAATTATGAAGCTTTGATATAAACTCAGAAAAATGTAGCCTAATGCATAATTCCCCACTATGGACTTGCTATAAACTTCTTAGTATCAAATAAGCCTTAGTTCTCAAACCTTTAGGGATTTTTCCCACGATGCCTGGAAAATGATCTCTGCTCTCAAAGCTCCCTTCACAGGCTATTACTGCCCATCCCTTGTCTCAGTCCATGTATATTCCCATTTCACTCAGCACAATTTCAAACAAACAGTATTTTAATTGTATAGTTAATTTTTGTGATATTCAAAAGACTACAGGTTTTTTAAGGACAGGGGACTTAGCAATCTTACTCACTAAACATGAAATCTATAATAAATTACTATTTGTTTATTGGTTGACATCAATGATAAACATGCTTTTTGTAAGAATTGCTGTTGATAGGTGCCATCAAGTAAACCCTTTGTAAGGTTTCTGAAGTTGTAACCCTAAAGGCACAGAAACTCTTCTTTCTTCTGTGGAGCAGTTGGTGGGTTTGAACTGTTAGCCTTGTGGTTAGCTAAAAACTAGCCTCTCTTTTGTCCTGTTGTATATTGAGATCCCCTGAGTCAGGAGCCAGCACCACAACACAGCATATCCTATTGGGTTACTGTGTGGATCATGGCAAGCTTTGGACAGATTTTTGTGTGTGGATAATGATTATTCCATTATGCTTTATTGTGCTCATGAGGAGCCTGTGCATAGACCAAGAGGCAGTTGCTTGAACAGAACAAGGAGACACTGTATAGTTTAACATCAGGCAACATGTGTGCCAGGATTGTGTTCTTTCATCATACTTATTCAATCTGTATATTGAGCAAGTAATATGAGAATCTTGATAATATGAAAAAGAATTTGGCATCAGGTTTGGATAAAGATTCATTAACAACCTTTAATAAGCAGATAATACAGCCTTGTTTGCTAAATCTAAAGGAGGCTTAAAATACTTACTGATGAAGATTTAAGGCCACAGTCTTCAAAATGGGCTGCACATCAGTGTAAAAAAACCACGAAAGTCCTCACCACTGGTCCATTACATAACATGGTAAATGGAGAAAAGTTTGAAGTTGTCAAAGACCTCATGTTGTTTTGATTCACTCTTAATACTCATGGAAACAGCAGCCAAGAAATCAAATGATGCATTGCACTATGCAAATCTCTGGTAGAGGATCTTTTTAAAGTCTCCAAGAACAAAGATGTCAGTTTGTGGAGTAAGACACAGCTGGCCCATGTCATAGCATACTCCTTATATGTACCTGAAAGTTAGACAATGGATAAGGAAACCATAGCGAAATTGATGCACTTAAGTTATGGTATTGGCAAAGATTATTAAAAGTAACATGGACTGCTAAAAGAACAAACAACTCTATTTTATAAGAAGTACAGCTAGAACACTTCTCAGAAGCCAGGATGGTGAGACTTTGTTTCTCAAACTTCAGGAAAGTTATCAGCACGACTGACTCTTGGAGAAGGGAATCTTGCTTGGTGCTCTAGCTGGATTTTATAAAGAAGCAAAAACCGAAACATATGCATGTATGTATGTATATATAGAGAACTTTATCAGGAGATGGCTTAAAATTGCAGAGTCCCAAGTCTCCAGAGAAGAGAGACAAGGAGAGAGCCTTTCCCATGTGTCCTGGTAGCAGGTCGCATCCCCAAGGGAACATCATTTCAATTGATTAACTGCTCATAACCAATCATCACAGAGCTATTTATGACTGTATTAGGTTTCATCACCACAGGAATAAGCACATCTCAACTGCTTAACCACTGGAAATCTTGGCTTAGTTAAGTTGATACAGAACCTTAAATATTACACTTGTTAAAGGGGAGAGTCAGTGAAAAAAAGGAAGATCTCTAAAGAGATGGATTGGCACAGTGACAGCAGCAGTGGGCCTGACAATTGTGAATATAGTGAAGAACCAGGCATAGTTTCATTCTGCTGTGCATAAGGTTGCTATACATCAGAACTAACTTATCAGCACCTAATAAACACAGTAGCTTCCAGTATTACAGCAACATATGAGTTACCACTGGATAATAAACTAATTGACAGTATTTTTTATTATTATTATTGTTTATAGATCCAGTTGAATAGCCTAAATATATTCTGTTCCAAGCATACAATTTGAAGGTCAAGGGACAGCAATAAATAAGCTCTAAACTGCTAGCAACTCATATTTGACTGATACAGTGAGAAAGGGTCTTGTCTCACATAATTGGAAGTTCAAGTTCAATGTGGTCTCAGAATTGATTGATTTTGCGGATAAGTCAGTACATTAATTCTCCACACTGCCTTTGCCTCTTAAGGCCAGTCTTCTTGGCTTGTAGGCTGGCCACCAGCAACCATAGAGACTACATGTTTCTACAGTTATGCCTGGCAGAAATCATGCCATATCATCCATATCATCAGTGAGGAAGAACTTTTCCAGAATGCTTTGTTAGATATTTCATACACAAATTCTTGTATATCATCGTTGGAATAACCTATCTGTATTTGGGGAGATCAGCCTCCTACAAAAAGATGTCATATCTTCTCAGCCATCATGCCTCTAAAATATACAGGATTAGGCTCTTAATATATACCATTAAGAGACTTTGATTTGGGATGAGTGACAAGGAAGTAGGCTTTTGGCAGAGAGTAGATGTTTGACAATGCAGGAAGCAGAAGATGCATATGGGTTTGGGGTGGCTTTGGTTGCAAGGTTGCATTTCTTCTGCAGAAATATAAATGTTGATACAGAGCAATTTGAGTAAAGTCCAATGTTTACTTTGTGTAAACTTCATGATCTATTGTAGATCAGACTATTTTGATCCACTTGTTTTTTTATTGGCAGATTTTCCTGAGTATTTTACCGGACCTTTCCTCGTAGTCCATCTTCGTCAGGAAGCACCACCGAAATATGCTCAGCATTACAGTACCATACCATCACCATGAGTGGCTGCACTTGAGGTGCATTAACAAGGAATCAAACTGCATCTTAATCATGAAATTTGAGAATTCTACTAATGAATCACTATTGCACCCTTGACCATATTAAAAAAAAAAAAAAAAAAAGCAGCAAAAACATTCATTGCGTTGATTTGATTCTGAGATGGAGATCCCATATGTCACAGGGTACTACCATTCCATAATATTGTTTTGGCTGTAACTTTTAGAGAAGCAGATTACCAGGACTTTCTTCTGGGTACCAATGGGTGGGTTCAAACCACCAACCTTTAGAGTAGCAGCTGATCACATGCTACTTGCGCCACTCAGGGGCCTATGACCATATTTAAAAAAAAAAAAAAAGAAAAAGTTGTTGTTGAATAGATTTGATTCATAGTCACACTATGGGACAAAGTAGAACTAACCTATAAACTTTTCAATACTGTAATCTGTGTGATTACAGTATTGATGAGCTCTGGTAGTGTAGCGGTTATGAATTGGGCTGTGAACCTTAAGGTCAGCAGTTCAAAACTACCAGATGTTTCGTAGGAGAAAGATGAGGCTTTCTGCTCCCGTAAAGATTTACAGCCTCAGAAAGCCCGTACAGGGTCGCTATGAGTCAGAACCAACTCCACGGCACATGATAACAACAACGATCTTTTATGCATCAGCAATAATATTCCTTGTCATCATTGTTGACCTCAGATGGATCTTAACTGAACGAAGAGAATATCAGCACAATGTTTACTTGTGTTTTATTGGCTATACAAAGGCAGTTGACTATTCAGATCACAACCCTCTGGATCACTTTGCAAAGAAAATTAATTCCAAAACATTTCATTGTGCTTATGTGGAACCTGTACATGACAAAGAAGCAGTCATTCAAACAGAACAAGGGGCAACTGAATGGTTTAAAAGCAGGAAATGTGTGTAGCAAGGTCGCCTCCTTTCACCATATTTATTCAATCTGTCTGCCTAGCAAATAATTCAAGAAGCTGGAAAAGGCATCTGGAAAAGAAGAAATTTCATGAACAGCCTGCAATATGGAGATGGACAGCCAAATCAATCTTGATTGTATGCCTGTGTTTTGAGATAATTTGTGCATTATTTGAGTCCTGGTGTGGCACTGTAGGATAAGCACTGGATTGATAGCTACAAAGTTGGTGGTTCAAACCCCTCAGCCGCTCCTTAGAAAACTTACACAGATTTGTGATGAGTAAGAGTTGACTTGAAAGAACTTAACAACAACAGTACATTATTTGGAGTCCTGGTGTGGTGCTATAGGATAATCACTGGACTGCTAATTTAAAGGTCAGCAGTTCAAACCCACCAGTCAATTCTTGGAAACGTTATGCAGGGTTGCTATGAGTTGGAATGGCACTTATCAGAAATAGTACACTATACAAAGTTGGCCAAAATCTTTAATATTAGTTTTATTATTGTTATTCTGATGTCTTTTACTAAGTATTGAACTTTCTGTTATGTTTGCCCTCACTCTACTTGAGACATTCATTACAAATATGGACATTGATAAGAAAGAGGAAACCTGGATTGGAATCTCAGATCTGCAGCTTAATGGCTGTCTGACCTAGAAAAAAATGACATAATCTTCCTATGCCTCTATCATTCATTGATAAAATATAGTTAGAAATAGTGCTAACTTCATTTGGTTATTATACAGATCAAGTAAATTAGTAATTGTAAACTTTGATTTGTGAAGTTCTAGATATTGTTAACATACTATTTTTCTTATTATCTCTGTTTAATATTATTTA
>NW_006408567.1:989770-994340 GCF_000296735.1 Chrysochloris asiatica
GAGGTGGTTTCATCAAGGAATATCCTTCAAAACTTACATTGGTTGCTATACAAATTATAGAAGAAAAAGCTTTATCTAGTTTCTTAATTAAATTTTATATAAAACAATAAATTATATGAAAACAACAGATATAAACATTAAATCACACTTTAGTGGAAATATTGACCTTCTATTATTGATGTGGGCAAGTATGCTGCAAAGAAAATCATCTTTAAGAGCAAAGATATTACTTTGAAGTGAATGTGTACTTCATCCAAGCCATAGTATTTTCCTTTCAGTCATCACACACGCATGAGAAATCTGGGTAATCAAAAAGGAAGACCATAGAAGAATTGATGCATTCAAATTGTGGCATTGGGAAAGAATATTGAATACATCAAGGACTGGAAGAAGAACGAAAACATCTATATTGGAAGAAGTATATTGCCAGAATTCCTTAGAAGGGAAGATGGTAAGACCAATTCTCTTACTTTAGACACGTCATCAAGAGACTCCAGTCCCTGGTGAAGGACATCATGCTTGGTAAAATAGACAGTAAAAAACAGGGTGACCCTCAATGAGACAAACTGAGCCAGTGGCTGCAACAGTGTCTCAAACATAGAAATGATTATGAGGATGGCACAAGACAGGGCAGTATTTTGTTCTGTTACACAGAGGATCTATGAATTGCAGCTGTCTGTGGCGCTGTGGGTTAATGAGCCAGACTGCAAAGCCGTTGAACTACAAGGTTGGTGGTTCAAGCTCATCAGCTGCTCCTCAGAAACCCTATACAGGGTTGTTATGGGTCGGAATCAACTAGACGGTACTTAACAACAACAATTGGTATGCAGATGTGGGATAGGCACTGAACTGCAAGCCAGAGGGTCAGTGGTTTGATGGTTCAAACTCATCAGCTGCTCCTCAGATACAATATACGGGGTCACTATCAGTCAGAACTGACTAGATGACACTTAACAACAACAGACAGCATCTAACAGCAATACCAACCACAAATTTCACAACTATTTAATTTTGGAGTCTTGGTAGAATGGTGAGTTACACATTGGAATTGCTAACCAAAAGCTCAGCAATTTAAATCCTTCAGGTTTCTTTTTTCCCAGGAGAACGAGGAGTCTTTCTGCTTGTTGTTGTTGTCAGGTGCCATCGAGTCGGAACCGACTCACAGTGACCCCATGCACAGCAGAACGAAACAATGTCCGATCCTAGACCAAACTCACCACCGCCGCCACACTTGAGTCCATCAATGATGCCTGGCTGATCCATCCCGTTGGGGGTCTTCCTCTTTTTCTCTGACCCTCCACCTTACCCAGCATGACATCCTTCTCCAACAATTGTTTCCTCCAGACAATATGTCCAAAGTAGGAGAGACGAAGCTTAGCCATCCTGGCCTCCAAGGAGCACTCTGGCTGCACTTCTTCCAAAACAGATCCATTGGTTCTTTTGGCAGTCCATGGCACTTTCAGTATTCTCCTACAACACCACAACTCAAAGGCATCAATTCTATGATCTTCCTTATTCACCGTCCAGCTTTCGCATCCATATGAGGCTATTGAAAACACAATGGCCTGGGTTAGGCGCAACTTAGTCCTCAAGCTGACATCTCTGCTCTTCAATACTTTAAAAAGTTCCTGTGCAGCAGATCTGTCCAGTGCAATACGTCGTCTGATCTCTTGACTGCTGCTTCAGCGAGTGTTGATAGTTGATCCAAGAAGAATGAAGTCCTTGGCAACTTCAATCTTTTCTCCATTGATAAGAATGTTGTTTATTGGTCCAGTGGTGAGGATTTTTGTTTTCTTGACATTTTCTTTCTGCTTAGGTAAACCAAAAATAAGTGTCACTGTGAGTTGGAACTGATCAAGCGTCATGCAGCAGCAGCATTTATTTTAAAACTTCACCCTTTAAAATGAATACCCAAATGATCTGTGATGGGTTAGGCACTAGCATATAACAGGATCAGCAAAGGTTTCTCGTAAGCACAGGGTTAAGGAAAACATATTCCTTTCACCCACATCAAAGACAACATTATTTCAATTATATCCATGGATTTAGCGTGGAAGAACACAATGATAGAGATGCTTCCTATTTATTACATTTAAAAAAATTATTTCACAGAGACAAACTAGAAAGTAAGTTTGAACAGGCAACACACAAATAATGTAAATATAATTTTTAAATTGTGCTTGAAAGGAAAGCAAAAGGAAAACATTACATAAGTTATGCAAAGGCTTGCCAGATATCACTCAAAGTTCTTACTTAACTCTTGGAGGCTGTCAAACTGAAAGTATCTTGGAGGCTGTCAGACTGAAAGTACCAGCAACGAATGTTCCAGCAATCACTGAAGCGTATCTATTGCTCTTCTCATTGATGTGAGACCTCCTACTACTCCAGTAGGCAGGAACAAGGAGTAGAAACCAGCAAGTCTACCTCTACTATACTCTCTTTCTCTAGAGTATATACAAAAAGATGGTAGGAGACGCACATACATATACACACTCACCAACTCTCTTCTAATGCCTCTACTTCAAATGCTTATGAAACTGAGATTTTATTCACACTAAAAATGCACTGACATTAACTGAACAGGCCAGTGAGGTTGTATACATTCAAATGATCCCCATAGGAATATGGAAATGCCACTTTCTGGATTTCTTTCCTTCACTAATTACTAGTATTAATGTCAATAAATTATCAATAGTAATAGCTACTTAATTTTTTTGTTATATAACACTATGAATGATACTGAAACATAGTCAAAATTTGACTTGGCATTTTTGAATATTAAAAAAAATTAAGGTAAATTTCTTAGTGGATTTTTGTCTGTGACTCTCCCAGATATGTCTTTTTGAGATTTTTTTTTTTTTCACTTACACAATACATATGCTTTTTATTGATTTTTGGTGATTTTATTTAAATATTAATTCATAATAACTTTTAATTTAAAAAGGAGTATATGAAAAGCATGAAAACCAGTACAAGAATATATGAATTCAATTAAAAATAAACTATTAGTACAAGTTTGGGGGAGTACAAAATCTTGTATAGGAATGACATATATGAATAGATACATTATTGATAATGAGTTCTTAACATTAATACTATGCTACTTTGAATTATATATATTTATAAAATCCTTTTTCTCAAAGTAAAAATTGTAATGGAAATCACTCCTAGGAAAATTATTACTTTTTGTCCTTTGTGAAATAAATATCTCAACTTGCTCAGGAAAGGATTCTAGAATGTGAGGTTCTCATGGTATAACAAGAAAAGGAAGTGTTTTTGAAGAGGAATGCCTCATAAAAAATAGCTAATATCTCATCAGCTACTGATTTAAGGTCACAAAAGAAAATAACAAGCAGATATTAGGTAAAACAAGAACAAAAATTACTTATATAAAATATCTCTCCAAACTGTGATGTTGACAAAAAATATTGAATGTGCCATGGACTACCAGAGAACAAACAAATCAATCTTGGAAGAAGGATAGCCAAAATGCTCCCTGGAAATGAACATGGTAAACCTTGTCTTAAATTCTTTGTGTATTTTTATTGGGAGGAATCCATCCCCTGGAAAAGAACAGAGAAAACGAGGAAGACCATCAATGAGATGGATTGACATAGTGACCTTAATAATCGGCTCAAATATGGCAGTGATTTTGAGGATGGCACAGAACTGAGCTGTGTTTTGTTCTGTTGTACTTAGGGTACCCACGAGTCAGAACTAACACAATAACACATAACAACAGCAGAAAGAACACTTAAATTCAGAATCTCCAGAATGTACCTCTCCCTTAGGAAAACAAGGTGCTGCATCTTGAGGATCTTTTCTGATGCTCATAATTTCATAGTAAAGCCTCGGATTTTACTCAGCCAGTTATAAGTGAAGTTAGTTAACTGCATATGCAATTTTTTGAAGGTGTGCATGCCTCTGTGTGTATGTAAGTAGAAGAGAGAGAGAGACTGCACACACAAATGCTGTATAATATAATACTGCAGAGCTTATCAGTTTAGGCACTATCATACCAAGCAGAAGAAACAAAATTCAATTTGTAACTCTCAGACAAGCATTATGTGTATTTTTATTTTAGTTATTTCTTTATAGATTGAAGTTGCTTGGCCAAATATCACAACTTCAGACCCTGGGGACTCTAATCACTTTCTTTCGTAATGAAAACCAGAAAATCTACGGGCTGTCTTCACATGCCCTTCCAAAAGTGGCACATTTTATTTGTCCTCCAGTGATCCTAAATTTTTAAACTAATAGTTTAAAACTGATTTAATGAAAATATTTCATGAAAATTATCACATGGTCATCTTTGCATTATAATCTGGTTTTGTATTTAGAAATGGAGTCCTTGTGTGGTACTGACAGATAAGAACTGGACAGCTAACAACCAAGTCAGCAGTTTAAACCCACCAGCTGCATTTTGGAAACCATACACAAAGTTGATATGAGTCAGATTCTATGGCACACATCAACAAAAACAACATTTATAAATCATATGGCATCATTCAAATGAATAATTTATGAGTTAAGACTAATATTCATAATTATTGTTGTTGTTGTTAAGTGC
>NW_006408567.1:994734-997461 GCF_000296735.1 Chrysochloris asiatica
TGCAATGATTATAATCCCCTCCATGTACCATGGTAACAATATTTACCTCTACCGACCCCAACCCAACCTCTTTTTTTTGGAAGTACACATACAAAACAGAAAATATATATGCATTTAAATGCCCAAAGGGCACATTTGCAAGTCAGCCTCCTTCCCTCAGCCAAGCAGCCTTTCTCGGTCCATGGGCCTAGATCCCACAGCTGCTCTGTTTCTATGCCACCAACATCTCTACTATGGCTGCTTTTCTACTCTACTCATGCTCTTCCCTTCTGATGGTCCTAGTGTCCTCTTTTCCTGAAAGGAAAGATGAACTACTGTCCCCTTTTAGTTACATATCTTTTTATCAAGACAAATTGTGATGGTCACAACTGTAAATGTAGAATTATTTATTTTTATTAAAAAATATTCCTGTAGTTTGTTATTAAAACAAAAATATTTCTCATAACCCCAGATTACATGTATCATTGTATCAACATATTTGTTTGGAACTCTATGCTAATTTAATCCTCAAACCTTCTAATGTTTTCTTATCAGAGCTGTACTTATTACTCAATTGCAACGATGCTTTCAATGAGTGGTTTAGACTTTATGTGTTACAAACACTCACTGTTGTTTTAATTGCTGCTGTATTTTGTAGTTGCTGGTTTTGTTTGGTGTTTTATTTAGACCATTGTTACAAGGCACTGTAGAATCAAAACTGGACTTCAAACCACAAAGTCGGCAGTTCAAACCCATTGGCTGTTCTTAGGAGATCCAAACAGGGTGTCTATGAGTCAGAACCAACTTGAGACACTTAACAATAACAAAAGTATTTTGAACTGATGTTAGTATTTTAGAGAATTACATAATAATTCAAGGAAGCAAGGATGGTGAAAGTTTTTCTCAGAGACTTTAGAAATGTTATCAGGAGGACCCAATCCCTGGAAAAGGACATCATGCTTGGTAAAATAGGTTGTTAGTGAAAAAAGGGAGGACCATCAACAAGATGAATTGATGCAGTGACTAAAACCATGGGCTCAAACATAGGAACCATTGTGAACATGGCATAGGACCAGGAAGTATTTCATTCTAATAAGGGTTGTTTTGTATTGACTTGACAGAATCTAGCAACATAAAGAACAGGGAGAGATATCCTTTGAAATAACATACTCATTTATTATATTACATGGGGATAAAACCACCTTTTTTGGTGCTCTCAAACCCACTCTCTGACATACCATAGAGGAATTCATCAAGTAATTTTGGTGAAAAATTCTATCTAGTCATTCTGTAATATATTATTAAGAATATTTTTTTGATTAATGGAAATTGTGTAACTCAATCTTGTCTAGTAGCGCTGCTGTTGTTGTTGTTAACTGTCATTGAGTCACTTCTGAGTCATAATAACACTGTATAGTGTTTCTAAGGCACATCTGATAGGTTTGAGCACTGACCTTGTGTTTATCAGTCAATGTCTACCCTACCATGACATACCAGTAACACCAGTCAGTAGGAAAAAATCACATAAATTTACTGTAGAACCATTAATTCCCAGAAGTGACAAATTTGCAAATAAAAACTTTTCAGTTAATTAATGTCTTTGAATCGTGGGATTTAAGGGACTCAATAAGTACAAACAGGAAAAGCATGTAAGTCTGTAAAATATTAACTGCTGTGTTAGACTAAAAATGACAACTTTAAACAATGATTTACGCTAAATTAGTCTGTTAAATTTTCTATCAAGTCTGGCTTGATAAGTAGTTTAAACCTTAATAACTTTCTGGAAATTCAGATTAAAATACTCAAGATATAATCCCTTTTATTCCAGTGGACAATTTACTAACTTTAAAAATAAAGAATGTGACAGAGAAGAATATAAGTCCCCTTAATAAGTGGAGGATTTATAGTTAAAATTTTCTTTTCATAAACCATTTCATTGTTTCAGTTTCCAGTTGCTTTAATTTTGCATTTACTGTGTTGTTTTTACTTTTTATGAATTACTTTACGTGCATAGTGATGAAGAAAACTAAATGATCACAGTCTTTTAGAAATTAGTGTAACAATGCATACACATATTTATTTACCCCTAACTTATGAAATAATTTAGTGTGAGACAACAGAACATTTGTTTAACACGAATTTATAACAATGATGATTCACTCAACTGTCATTCAAACAGAAAAATTAAATATTTCCTGGACCGAATATTTTACATGGATTATCTCATTTAATTTCATAACTTATACAATACTATCATTCTATGATTCTCACAGGAGCCTGAGATTTAGTAGACCTTTTAACTTGCCAAGGCCTCACAGTAATCATGAGATCAAATCAGGCCTTTATACTAGGCAGATAGATTCCAGAGCTCAAGCTTTTAAAGTACATGGCAATACTGAGAGATATATTTTCATGCCTTATCTAACTGTGTTGACTGTGATTAAGTGAAAATGGGAAGAAACAAAACTGTTTACATAACATATTGTGCTTTGTTTAAAAAATATATGCATTGTTTTTTAAATTGTGTATATTTATATATACACAAACAAAAATCTATTAGAGGGTAAATGCATATAGGAAAAGACTATATGTCAAATCATTGATTCTTATGGTACCTGGATACTGTGATTATAGGTAACCTTTACATTTGACTCTTGTTTTGTCTTTTTTTACTTATAAAATTCTTTATATTTGTTTATTAATACATTGTTCACTGTACATAAAAGGAAAATAAAAATAAAAGACGTA
>NW_006408567.1:998453-998959 GCF_000296735.1 Chrysochloris asiatica
GCAAGCCAGTCACTTCTTGCCTTTGTAGACCCATTTTGGGTAGCCAGTGTCCAAGTTGCCCATCCCTGTCTATTCTGTGTATGAAGGGGGTAGGGATGATCCTGGCTATAAGGATTTGTTTCCTCTTTTGAGCTACTGCAGCCATGGGTGTAGGTAAGTTCATCAAATTGTATCATATTACTCTTTCTTCCCTCTTCTTTCTTCTTCTGGTTGAGCTCTGATCATCCAGTCACTGAATCCAGGTCAAGTGGGTATTATCTGCAAGTGTGGGTGTTCTTGTGCATATGACTTCTCATCAGCTGAATGCTTCACTCTCCACTCTAGTCCTCTGTGGCTATGTCACTGACTCTGGGCCTAAGACTCCCCAGGTCTTGCCACACTGCTGGCCAACCACGTCTCCACCAGGATTCACAGGAGTCTGATGAACATTGTAGGGCTTAGCTTGCAGCTTCATTGCTGTTTTTCCCTCACTTCCCCTTATTGATGACGAACGTGGTCACCAATGA
>NW_006408567.1:1000576-1013456 GCF_000296735.1 Chrysochloris asiatica
AGTGTCTGTTCATGTCCTGTGCCCATTTTGTAATTGGGTCATTTGTCTTTTTCTTGTAGAGATGTTGTAGTTTCCTATATTTTTTTAGAAATGAGTCCCTTGTCTCATGTGTCATTGCAAAAGATTTTTTCCCATTCTGTGGGTTCCCTTTTTACTCTTCTGGTGAAGTCTTTTGTAGCACATACGTTTTAATTTTTAGTATGTCCCACTCATCTATTTTGTCTACTTTTGTTTGTGTGGTTTTCAAAATGTTTTGTAGTCTGTGTATTATTTGCATTAGTGCCCTCACATTTGTCCCTATTTTTTCATTGATAGCTTTCATAATTCTGGGATTCACATTTCGGTCTTTAATCCATGTTGAGTTGGTTTTTGTATAACGTGTGCGGTGAAGGTGTTGTTTCAATCTTTTGCATATAGTTTTCCAGAAAAAATATATTTATTGAAAGCTTTTTTTTTGATTTGTCAATTGTGTACTGAAATACATATGATTAAATTATAGTCTCAACTACTGTTTCATAATGTTTTAAACAGCAATTTCTGAATAATATCAAATTGTCTTGACATTTAAGTAAGATTAAGTATTTTGCATATTGCCTAACAAAGTAAGCAATAGATATTAAAAGAGCTTAACTATGAATAAGGAGGACCATAGAAGAACCGGATGCATTTGAGCTATGGTGTTGGTGAAGAATATTGAAAATACTATGCACTTCCAGAAAAGCAAGAAAAAATTCTGTTTTAGAGGTATAGTCAGAATGCTCTTTAGCAGGAACATAGTGAAATAGGGATAGTGAGACTTCCTCTCATACTTTGGACATATAGAAAGACCTGTGCCTGGACAAGGATACCATGCTTGGAAAAGTACAGGATTATCTAGAAAGTGGAGGACTCCAGTGAGACGAAATGACATAATGGCAGCAACAATGGGCTCAAATATAACAATAATTGTGAGCATGGAGCAGGACCTGAGTGGTGTTTCATTCTGTTGCTCATCAGGTTACTATGAGTCAGAAACAGCACAAAGGAAACTAAGAATAATAATTTAGCTATAAGAAGCACTGGTGGTGCAAAAGTTAAAGCACTTAGCTGTAATCAAAAGGTTGGTAAATTAAATCTATCTAGTAGTATCACAAAAGAAAGGCCCGGGAATTTGCTTCCATAAAGACTATAGCCAGCTAGACTGGGACCTCAATGCTATAATCTCAGTGGACACCAATAGATATAGCATCTTTCTGAAAGACAATTTTCTACATCCTACTTTTGTGAATAGTGACTGAGATCTTAAAGGTTCATCAGTGACAGTCTAAGGTACAACTATCAGTCTCTCCATTTGTGCAGGAAAGAAAAGTGATGTAAATTGAAGATGCTCTGAAAGGGGTCACATTAGAAGGTCCCAAATAGAGTGGGAGAAAATGTGAAACAAAACTCAAAATTATAGATTCAAAAAAAGACCTGGACTTTGGTTAGAAATAGATTGTAGTAAGCCATGACTATGGTCCTCTATCATAGCTTCAGGTCTAGAACTGAACTCTCCCTTGTGGCCCAATTTTCAGCCAAATTGTAGAGCGTTATATAGGGGAGACTACAACACTAATAAGATATGCTCACCATGGAATAGTCAAATATTCAGGATCAGAAGGCCAACATTTACTTAAAGACAAAGCTCAAAAGGGTTGAAAAAGAGGATGGAATGGAAATAAGAACCACAGGGAGGAAGTGGGGTAACTGTTGTTACATGGAGGAGAATGCAATCTCTGAGATGAAACAAAGTGTATGATTTGTTGAATGCAAAACTGGTGATTTTGTCTATAAACATTCACTCAATTCATAATAAACTGTTTCACTCACAGAAAACATTAATTTAGGAAAAAAGAAGATTGTTGTTATTAGGTGCTATTGAGTCAGTTCTAACACATAGTGAACTAATGTACAACAGAACAAAACACTGTCTGGTCCTGCTCTAGCCTCAAAATTGTTGTTATTTTTGCACTTATTGCTGCTGCTAGTGTGTCAGTCCATCTTGTTGGAAGTTTTCACTGACCCTGCACTTTACGATGCCTGGTTATATTCTCCAGGGACTGTTATCGCCTAATAACATTCTGCCTATATTTCTTCCAACACAAATGTCTTTGTCCATTTGGAAGTTCATGGTACTCTTAATATTTTTACCCAACACCATAAATCAAATGGATCTATTATTCTATGGTCTTCCAACTGTCATGTATATGAGGCTATTGTAAATACCATGGCTTAAGTCAGGCACACCTTAGTCCTTAAACTGATACCTTTGCTCTTGAACACTTTAACAGTTCTTGTGCAGCAGATCTGACTGCTGAAAATTGTGGTTTGATTTATTGATTTATACTTCCATCAGTGTTAATAGTGGACACAAGCAAATGGAGTCTCTGACAACTTCAATGTTTGCTCCATTTATCATGTTATTTGTTGGTCCAGTTGTAAGGAGTTCTGTTTAATTTACATTGAGATGCAATGCATACTGAAGACTATAGGATTTGATCCTCATCAGTTAGTATTTTAAGTCCCGGTTTCAGGCAAGTAAGGTTGTATCATCTGCATATCACAAGTTGTTAGTGAGCCTTCTGCCAATCTTGATATAATTCAGTATCTGCCAATAATTCAGATTCTGCCAATCTTCTTCATATAATTCAGTATCTCAGAATGTTTGCTCTAATTGAATAAGTGTGGTGAAAGGTACAGCTCTGGCATATTCCTTTTCTGATTTTAAACATTCAGTGTTTCCTTGTTCTGTTCTAACAAATGCTTCTTGGTCTATGTACAGGTTCCTCAGGAATACAAATAAATGTTCTAGAATACCTATTTTTCACATTTTATCTATAGTTTACCATGCTATATACATTTGAAAGCCTTTCAATAGTGAAGAAAGCACAAGTAAACATCTTTCTTGTATTCTCTGCTTTCAGCCAAGATCCACCTGTTGTCAGAAATGATATCCCCCTTTCCATATCCTCTTCTGAATCTGGCTTGAATTTCTGGGAGTGCTCTGTTGATGAACTGATACAAATATTTTAAAATTATCTTCTGCAAAAAATTTACTTGCAAGACTTCTGGTTTGGTGGTGACAGAGCAGAGTCAGGTAGGACAGGCTCTGTGGTGGAGGGGCTGAAAACCCAGAGACACTGCTGTCATGGAATAACACCAGAGCTCTGGATCTAGCATAAGTGTCAGAGCGTCAGTTTCTCACAACTGCCAGTGGAAAAATCATATTATAAAGGAAAATATTGTTATATAGTAATCGGTCAAGAAATCAGGACTCCTAAGGCTGTGCTCATCTTGCCCAGGCAGAGGTCAGAGGATGGGGCTACAGACAGACCGGCACAGGGCACCAGTACTAAAAGCAGTACAGTGACATTTGCAAAAGGAGGTGTGGGGGGGTTCTACACATTTTTTTCCTCCTCTTCCCTGTTGCACCTTCTTTGCCCAACCTGGACACCTTCAGGTGAGTGGGTGCACACCCCTCAACAAAAGCCAAGCATTGAGACCACAGCTTTCCCATGGCACAGAGAGCAAGAACCCCATCTGTCCAAGGGAAAATTCTTTGGCTGCTGTTTTTGACTTCTGTCTGTGGGTCTCAGCCCTAAAGTTAATTGTGCAGGACCCTTTACTTATGCCTATCCAGCAAAAAAAAAAAAAAAAAAAAAGCAGGATTGGTCTGACAGACAAACCATATGAACAATCTGTAAAAACCCAACATAAAAAGACACAACTATTTCAAGAACAACACTGTACAAACACAGATACTTAATTGACTTTCAGAGACAAAAATAGTAAACAATCTTTCTCCCATTATCTTCTCAATATTTAGCTGTGCACCTCTACAGTGATGACTAAAGGAGGGGCCTAAGTGAGCGGAGACCCCCACCCACTATTTGAGGCTTCCACGGTGCACACACACTGCCTGTATAGCAAGGTAACTAGCAAGTGACCACAGTTTTATTTTTGTTTCAAAGTGGTGGTTTTTGTCTCTGCTTTTATATTGCTACTGCGTTGGGGCCTTTTGATCACATATTTTTCCTGGAAGTGGGAGCTTTTTCTCGCTACATTACCAAAGAAGACTCAGCAATCATGGCCATATAGCCAAGCTACATGCATACCTCATAATATCCCACCATTGAGACAAGAGCCAATAATAGCTTCTAAGCATTACATGCAAAAAGGAAAGCCTATCTCTTGATCATATCCATCAGGAGACACCCAGTAAGCTTAATAAAACACCAACAAACATCCATTTAAGCATTAAAAATCCACACAACTACTGGAAATGACAAACAAGAAGCAACAAAAGATACCAAAACATGTCCCAAAACAGAAAAGAATAGCTGAGACAAATGAGCTAGAGACAGACAAAGGCTTCCCAGAAGAGGAAGAGCAGGTTTTGAATTTGCCTGAGAAGGAATTCAGACAAATGATATGGAAGCAAATTCAAACGTTGTGAAAAGGGATGGAGGAAGTCTAGAAAGTACTACAAGAGTAATCAGACAAGATTGATACAGCATTGGAAACAATTCAAACCTGTAAAAAGAGGTCCAGATGATTAACTACAAAATATCAGACATGGACAATACACTGAAAGAGGAAAGGAGCAGAATTGAAGAGATGGAAGCCAGTACCAGTGAGCTAGAAGACAAATCTCTCAATACTGCTAAGCTAGAAGAGCAAGCAGAAAAAGGATTAAAAAAATCTGAAGAGAGTCTAAGATTCATGGTGGATAAGATGAAGAGGAACAACTTAAGACTTATTGGCATTCCAGAATAGGAAGAATCAGAGAAGTCCACAGAGGAGATAGGGGAAGAGCTTCTGGAAGAAAGTTTCCCTAAAATCTTGAAAGATGAGAAGATAAGCATTCAAGAAGACAAACATACCCCAGGAAGGATAGAACCCCAAAAGAAAATCACCAAGACATATCATCATCAAGCTCTCCAAAATCAAAGACAAGGAAAGAATCCTAAAAACAGCTAGGGAAAAGAAAAATGTTAATTACAAAGGCAAGTAAATCAGATTAAACTCTGACCATTCAGCAGAAACCATGTAGGCAAGAAGGTAATGGGGAGACATATATAAAATCCTAAAAGAAAAAGCCTGCCAACCAAGAATCGTCTATCAAGCAAAACTATCAATCAAATATTATGGTGTAATCAAAACATTCCAGGATAAAGAGAAGCTAAGAGATTTTGTCAAAGTCAATCAAAACATCTTAAAGGGAGTTCTTTGGACTGAAAACCAACAAGAATAGACTACAACCAGAGATTGACAGACGTGGCAACACCAACCAGAAATCAGACAACAGATAGCAGTGTCCAGAACAAAACAAAATTATAACAAATTCAAAGGAGCTGGGAGGTCAACTGAAGATCAAAATAAAATCAATGTCAGAGAAGGGAAAAATATAGGAACAGAGATCCAGGTGGTGAGGAGGTCAGGTAGACTGCAGAATACAATGTTGTTGTTGTTAAGTGCTGTCAAGTCGGTTCCAACCCATAGCGACCCTGTACAGGGTTTCCAAGGGTGTAAATCTTTACTGGAGTAAAAAGCCTCATCTTTCTCCTGCGGAGTGGCTGGTAGTTTCGAACCGCTGACCTTAAGGTTAGCAGCCTGAGTCAGTTAATAGACTATAGGGTAACCCCAAAGAAAGTTAATACTTCACAATTTACCATGGAATTGAAGATCCAAGCAGAAAAAGGGAACATTAAAACTGAGAAGAAAGTGACGAGAAATAGCACAAAAAACCCCCCACAAACTCAGCAAAGCATTGCTTAAGAAGAAGAAGAAAGTTAGAAGCCTCTTACTCCCTGATTTCAAAGTTTACTACACGGCTACAGTGCTCAAAGCAGCTTGGTACTGGTACAATAAAAGATACATTGATCAATGGAACAGAATCAAGAATCCAGAAATTAGCCTGTCTACATAGAGCCATCTGATTTTCGACAAAGGGCCCAAGTATATTGCATGGGGAGGAGATACTCTCTTCAACAGATTGTGCTGGCAGAACTGGAAATCGATATATGCAAACATTGAAACAAGACCTTTACCTCACGCCTTATAAAAAAAACAGCTCAACATGGACTAAAGACATAAATGTGAATCCCAGAATTATAAAGTCCATTGATGAAAAAATAGGGACAAATTTGAGGGCTTTAATTCAGGGCACCCACAGGCTACTAAAGATTTTGAAAATTACATAGACAAAGTAGATGATTGGGGCATGCTAAAAATTAAAAATTTATGTGCATCAAAAGACTTCATCTAAAGAGTAAAAAGGGGACCCATAGAGTGGGAAAAAACCTTTTGCAACAACACATCGGACTAGGGACTAATATCTAAAATATAGAGGAAACTTCAATACCTCTTCAAGAAAAGACAAATAACCCAATTAAAAAATGTGTACAGGACATAAATAGACAATTCACCAAGGAGGAGATCCATGCAGCCAGCAAACATATGAAGAAATGTACATGATTACTAGCCATTAGAGAGAGGCAAGTTTAAAAGATCTATTCTATCCATTTGAGTCCAACATTCTTGGATCATTTTAAGGAAAGTTTATTTGAATTCAGTATTAATCATTTGTAAATCAGTTCAAATATTTAAGAACATTTATATACAACCATCATCAGAATACATGTATCACCTCCATTAATGATATTATTAAATGGCAAAGCTATTCAATTCATTATAGACTGACACACACTATAACTGATTACCAGTGCAAATTCCTAACTCTCCATTCAGAATCAATCTCTAGGTTTTCAACTATTTTTAACTTAAATAGTTATCACATATCTGAATGATTTTCAGTTATTAGTTTTACTAGTGTTATTAGTGTTCAAGTTTTATTCTTCTTTAAGTCATGTTTTCCTAAGTGAAATCACTCCAGAGTTAATGTTCTTTAAGTGTATTATTATTCAAGTGAAGGGGCACTGGAGGCACTCACTCATCTATGCCAAGAAATTTGGAAGACAGCTACCTGGCCAACTGACGGGAATTGATCTGTATTTGTGTCCATTCCAAAGAAAGGAGAACAAACAGAATGCAGAAATCGGAAAATATCATTAATATCCCATGCAAGTAAAGTATTACTAAAGGTAATACAAAAATGGCTACAACTCTACATTAACAGAGAACTTCCAGAGGTTCAAACCAGTTTCAGAAGACAATGTGGAATGGGGGATATCATTGCTGACATCAGATGGATCTTGGCTGAAAGCAGAGAATATATGAAAGATGTTTACTTGTGCTTTATTGACTTACCAAAGACTTTCGATTGTGTGGATCATAACAAACTATGGACAACATTACAAAGCATAGTTTGCTACATGTAAGAACTCCTATTATCCATAACTGGGGACTTGGTGTAGTGCCATAGATTAAGCACGGGACCATAACGTCTGTCTGAACTGAAAGGTAGGCGGTTTTCAGTCACTCCCCAGCTACTTCACAGATACCCTATACAGGGTCGCTATACATCAAAACCCACTGGACAGCAGTTAACAACAACAACTATTAGTAAGGCATGGGCCATGTAATACTTTTCCTATTTTATTTCAAATGAATCCTGAAAGCTTACAATAAGAAGAAAATGAAATTTTCTTGGGAAAATTATGCATTCTACAAAGAATTAGGAGAGAATGACCAAAACAAAAGAGCACATTAGGGCAGATGCTAGGAGAAGTGCTAAATAGAAACAAACTATGGCCCATATTGTTGGTTGCATTCACACCATAAATCTAAGTGCCCTTTTTATGGAGTATGTGTGTTTAGAGATGCCAAACAGTGCATTAAGATATCTTGGCTCTAATTGGGGGTCTCTGTAAATGTCACCACACCTGTCATGTTGTTTAGGCACCACAGCACTTAAAAGCACAGCAAAGGATTTATTTCCTTTTGGTTTGTGTTTGGGATCAAAAGTTTGCCCCAGAATGCTTCTAAAATGTTGAATTATTCTCTATTTTACTCAGTCTAAATCAACATATGCAGCTTTTAGGTTCCTTTCACAAAAGTTCAATTAAAAGTCACTAAACTTATTGACTGAGTACTGGTGTGGTACTATAGAATTGTAGAATAAGTACTGGTCAGCTAACTGTAAGATCAATGGTTCAAACCTACCAGCTGCTCCTCAGAAACAATATACAAGGCTGATATGAGTCAGAACTAACTGAACAGCATGTAACAACAACAACAACTATTATTGAATAATTATTTGAGTAAAATAGCAACACATGGAATTAAATTGTGCTAACATAATGTAAAAAATTAGCTACTTTTTAAGTAAATTTTAATATTCTATTTGAAACATGACAAAATTAATAAATGATAGTTTGATGGTAAAGGCAAAATGAAAAAATTGCATAAACATTTGTCAATTGTATAGGCTATTCCATACATCCTACATAGTATTAGTATTCTGAGTAAAATGACTTCTTCACTATCCCAATTTTAGTACATTCTTATTAGAGTTACTATATAACTCTTTAAAAAAAACAGTTTCCATTGTGAGTTTAAGTCATTGCTTAGATATGGCTTATCAAGTGTCTTATCTAGTATCTTATCAAGTGTCTTATCTAGCCATAGTTTGTAACTTCCACCAAGTATCATTTCTGCCCTGCTGAATCTGGGTAATAGAAGAAGGTGGTGGTAGTGGTTATGTGCCGTGGAGTCAGTTCAAGAAAAGGTAAGAGAAGATAGTAATAAGATGACATGATTCAGCTGTGAATGTTAACAGATTTATTTGTATTGTGAAAAGCTGAAACTCTAACATGTAAAAATGACTCATCTGACAAGCAGGAGGAGGGGACTCTCACTACCATACAAGAAATGTAGGAATCCTTTGAGTCACAAGATCCTGCACATTAAACCTTTTTGACTAAGGAACAGAAAGTTCTTACAGCAGAGGAGTGACAGAAGGGCAGCAGCAGCAGAAGCAAGAACCAGAGCAGAAGACACAGTAGTGGTCTTCTCAGTGAAAGGACTAAGTAAAACTGAGTGATTTTGGACAAGTGATTTTGTAGAGTGAGGTGCATCCAGGCATTTAAGTGAAGGAAGTAGGTTTGCTGGCCCATGAAGCAAAAGGCTCAGGTCTTCAGGCTGAGATTTATGATACAGTGCTGTGTCCTGTGGACATTTATCACCATTCTCTGTCAGTTTGTCATACTGTGATTTCTGTTGCTATGATTCTGAAAGCTATGACACCAATATTTCAAATACAAGCAGGGTCACTCATGGTGGACAAATTTCAACAGAACTTGCAGACTACTACAATTTAGGAAGAAAGACATGGTGATCTTCCAAAAATGAAACTATGAAAACCTTTTGGGTCACAACATAACATCTTATAGAGTGATGAATGATGAAACCAAAGGTTGGAAGGCAAAGCACAATATTCACAACAATGCACTCAAACACACCAATGATCCCTAAAATAGCATAGAATCAAATAATATTTTATTCTGTTATATATAGCATTGCCATGAGTTGGAGCCAACTCTGTGGCTCCTAACAGTAACAATATATATTTAAGAAATGAGTAATGGGGTGCAATCTGTAACAGTTCTAGAAATGCAAAGAATGTTAAGAACCGTGGTGAGATATGAAAGCTTTATTACATCACCCTTTTATAGATGGTAAACTGAATCATAAAGTGACTTGTGCAAATCTAACTCAAGGATGAAGAAATGGTTTGGAGAGCAATTTGTCTACTTATGAACTTGGAAACTGAATATATCACAGTGTCAATTTGGGGACTCACTCAAACATGTTAGTTCTAAGCTTTTCTTTGTTTCCTAAGGAAAACCAGATTGTTTTTACAGGGCTTGGTGAAATGTAGCCCCTCAATAAATATTTGTTGAGTGAAAAGAAACATGTTTCACAATCGAACAACACATACTCTGGGTATATTGTATGCAGACATTCATTTAGTAATATGTCTATTCTAAAATAATCCTTCCGAGGAAAACTCAGTATTGTCTCAACTAATTTGCCATAGAACTGGCTTAATCATACTATTTATATTCTTATAGATGAGATTTTATTTATCTTGCAGAAGACAATATGATTAGCATTATTGAAAAAAGGTTCTTACGTTGTGAGCTTAGCTTTTAGAGTTGTCAAATAAAATATATGACACTTAGGTGTGGCTTTGCAGGTTAATGTGCTGGACTGCAAGGTCTGTTTGAATTGCAAGTTCTGCGATTCAAACTCACCAACTATTCCTCAGAAACTCTATCTATATAGGGTCTCTGTGAGTCAGAACTGACTTGATGGCACTTAGCAACAGCAACAACAACAACAACAACAACAAAAAAAAAACATTTAATGTATGAGGAGCTCGGCTACTGTAAAGGAACTCTGGTAGCGTAGTAGTTACAAGTATGGCTGTTAACCTCAAGGTCTACAAGCTGTTCCATGGGAGAAAGGTGAGGTTTTCTGTTCCCATAAAGAATTAAAGCCTTGGAAACCCTATACAGGGTCACTATGAGTCAGAACCAACTCCATATCACATAACCCCCAATAAAATGTAGGATTAACACTGTACTATTAATCAAAAGATCCATGGTTCAAACCCAACAACTGCCCCTAGCAAATCCTATACACTTTTGCTTTGAGTCAGAACTGACTTGATGACACTTAACAACAACAACAATAATTCAATACTTGCGATATATGCTAAAAAATAATTTCCTATTGTTCAAATCTGAAATTTGAATTTACGTACGTGTCCTGGATTATTATTTTTAAATATGGTCACACTACTCAGGTCAGTTTGTTTGTCAGTTTGTCACACTGTGATGGCATGTGACTTTCTGTGATTCTGGAAGCTATGTCACTGGTATTTTAAATACCAGCAGGGTCACCCATGGTGGACAGGTTTCAGATGAGCTTCCAGAAAAGACAGACTAGGAAAAAGGAGCGACAAACTATTTTTGAATATTTTGTCACTGAAAACCTTATGAATAGCAGAGAAACACTGTCAGATATAGTGCCTGATAATGAGCCCATCAGGTTGGAAAGCACTCAAAATATGACTGAGAAAGAGCTGCCTCCTCAAAGTAGAGTTAACCGTGATGACGTGAATGGAGTAAGGCCCATGGGAGTAAAGCCTTCGTTTGCTGATGGGCACAACTCAAAATGAAGAGAAACAGCTGTAAACATCCATTAATAATTGTAATATGGAATGCACTAAGTATGAATCTAGGAAAATTGGAAATTGTCTAAAATGAAATGGAATGCATAAACATTGATATCTTAGGTACTAGTGAGCTGAAAATGACTGGTGTTGGCAATTTTGAATCTGATGACCACATGGTTTACTATGCTGGGAATGACAAATTGAAGAGGAATGGTGTTGCATTCACTGTCAGAAAGAGCATATCCAGATCAGTCATGAAGTACAACGCTGTCTGTGTTTTGATAATATCCATACGCCTACAGGGAAGACAAGTTAATACAGCTATTATTCAAATTTATGCATAAACCACTAAAGCCAGTGAGGGTGAAATAGAAGAATTCTACCAACGTCTTCAATTTGAAATGGATCAAACATGCAATCAAAATGTATTGATCATTACCAGTGATTGGAATACAAAGGTTGGGAGCAAAGAGGAAGCATCAGCAGTAGGAATATATGGCCTTGGTGATAGAAATGATGCTGGAGATTGCATGATAGTATTCTGCAAAATCAATGATTTTTTTCATTTCAAATACCTTCTTTAGACAGTGTGAGAGATGACTATACACATGGACCTTGCCAGATGGAAAACATAGAAATCAAATTGACTACATCTGCGGAAAGAGACGATGGAAAAGATCCATACCATCAGTCAAAACAAGGCCAGGGGTAGATTGTGGAACAGACCATCAATTGCTCATATGTAAATTCAAACTGAAGTGTAAGAAAATGAAAACAATTTCACGAGAGCCAAATATGACCTTGAATATATACCACCAGAATTTAGAGATCATATGAAGAACAGATTTTATACATTAAAAACTAAAGACCGAAGACCAGAAGAGTTGTGGGATGACATCAAGAACATCATAAAGGTAGAAAGCAAAAAGTCATTGAGAAGACAAGAAAGAAGGAAAAGGTCAAAATGGATGTCAGAAGAGACACTGAAACTTGCTTTCCAGCGTAGAAATGCTAAAGCAAATGGAAGAAATGAGGAGGCCAAAGAGCTTAACAGAAAATATCAAAGATCAGCTCTAGAAGATAAAGCCAAATGTTACAATGAAATGTTCAAAGATCTGGAGTCAGGACACCAAAAAGGAAGAACACACTCGGCATTTCTCAAGCTGGGGGAACTGAAGAAAATATTCAAGCCTTGATTTCTGATATAGAAGGAGTCTGTGGGCAAATTATTGAATGATGCCGAAAGCATCAAAAGAAGATGGAAGAATACACAGAGTCACTGTATCAAGAGGAAATGGTTGATGTTCAACCATGTCAAGAGGTAGCATATGATCAAGAGCCAATGATATTGAAGCAGGAAGTCCAAGGTGCATTGAAGGAATTGGCAAAGACCAAGGCATTAGCAAGTGATGGAATAAAAATTGAAATCTTTCAAGAAAGTCAGGTGGCACAAGAGGCACTCACTCATCTCTGCCAAGAAATTTGGAGGACAAGTATCTTGCCGACTGATTTAAAGAAATCCCTATTTGTGCCCATTCCAAAGAGAGGTGACCCAATGGAATGTGAAAATCATCAAACGATATCTTTGATATCCCATACAGTAAAGTTTTACTAAATGCAATACAGAAATGGCTATAAGCATACATTGACAGAGAACTTCCAGAGGTTCAAGCCGGATTCAGAAGAGGCCGTGGAACAAGGGATATCATTGCTGATGTC
>NW_006408567.1:1014131-1017398 GCF_000296735.1 Chrysochloris asiatica
ACCTCATATGCATGTGAAAGCTGGACAGTGAATAAGGAAGACCATAGAAAAATTGATGTTTTTGAGTTATGGTGTTGGAGGAGAATATTGAAAGTGCCATGGGCTGCCAAAAGAATCAACCAATCCATGTTGGAAGAAGTGCAGCCAGAGTGCTACTTGGAGGTCAGGATGGCCAAACTTTGTCTGTCATACTTTGGACATATTGGCAGGAGGGATCAGTCACTGGAGAAGGATATCATGTTTGGTAAGGTGGAAGGTCAGAAAAAGAGAAAGACCCCCAATGAGATGGATTAGCAAAGTGACAACATCAATGGACTCAAGCGTGACAATGATAATGAGGTTGGCCCAGGATCAGGCAGTGTTTTGTTCTGTTGTGCATAAGGTCACTGTGAGTTGGTACCATCTCAATGGCTCCTAACAACAACAGCTCAGTTAGGTACTCAGGCCATATCCATAAACATACTGTGAAATGTTTCATGCCTTTGTGTTTTGATAAAGCAAGTCTGAGTGGTGATAGTGGTCTGCCAAGTAAGTTCCGAGTCATAGTGACCCCAAATAGGGTTCTGAGGCTGTGAATCTTTACAGGAGCAGAAGGCCTCATCTTTCTTCCTCAGAGCAGCTGGTAGATTTAAACTTCTGATCTTTCAGTTAGCAGCTCAATGTGTAACCACTATGTTACCAGGGCTCCTTAAAGCAAGCTTAGCAGGTAGATTATCATGACTAATTTCACAATTTACTCACTATAAGCATGTTTTAAATATTCTAAATTTGAAACTATTAATAAAAAGTTAATTTTTAAGCCATAGGAGGTTCTCCCTAATAACAGACTGTCTTGATATGCATTAAAAATGGCAAATAGAAGATGTCTCATATTCCTAGGGACACATAAACCATATTTTTAATCTCAGGATCAAGAATGAGAAAGAGGTGAAATGTGTGGAAACTCCATGTGTGTAAGAGAAGAGAAATGGGGGTGGAGTTCAATTAAAACAATGTGTCATTGAATTAATTCAATATACTCAGCACAATGATTTTTTTTTTTTTTTTTAACAAAATGTGAATATATTCTTGATTGCAGCTAGCTGCAACAAAATTTACTGGTGAACAATTTTTCTGGACCACTACATGAGATATTTTTCAAAAAAAGTACATAGCCAGAAAATGATTATTCACATACTATCAGTAGAATTTTATTCTATATAATACTTGTTTATAGGATAATTTTAAGTTCCAATCTGCAAGCTCTTCTAATGCATTTCTCAAGTTTTATGCAACTTTTGTGTTCTTTGTTATAAAAGTATGTTGTTGTTGTTTTTTAATTTTTCCTCATTTTAAATTCTATCCTCAAAACTCCCCAGTACATACTGTTCTAAATCTGCTGCTACCTCTGTTCTTTATGTATAGAGTATGTGCTTGAGACAAGTTTGTTGTTAAGGGCTGTCCAGTCAATTTCAACTCACAGTGATCCTATATAAGGTTGTGTAGGATTGAAACAATACTCCATAGTTATTATGCATACTTTTACTATAAGTCATTATGATTTTAACTTTGTCCACAATGAACAATACTTTTAATTTTCACATAAGAGAAGATGGTAGGAAAACAGGAAAAACAACAACAAAGTTTTAAGTTACCATTGATGCCTCCCATACTTGTTCCATGCTAATTATGAACCCAGAGTAAAACA
Organism: Chrysochloris asiatica; assembly: GCF_000296735.1. NCBI lineage: Eukaryota > Metazoa > Chordata > Mammalia > Afrosoricida > Chrysochloridae > Chrysochloris > Chrysochloris asiatica. The sequence continues at coordinate 1,015,819 of NW_006408567.1, forward strand.
ATCACTGTCTGGAATGTTTTTGTTTAGCAATTGCACTGTGGATACTCTGATGTATTCCAGGGCAGATTTTTAGCCGCTTTTGTCTCCTCCCTTCAGCACGCTATGCAGATGTGCTGCTGGTGATATTGCATGACTAATTTTCAAATCTGCATTTGATCTTAAACAATGAAATATACAGGCATAATGCTTATAGATATAATTTTAACCAACAATAATGAACTTAAAATGTCATCAGTTCACATATATTATGTCCAGAGGATATAATTGCTTAGCAGTACTAAATCAAGGTTTTTAAAAACTTTACACAGGCTAAATAAATGCCAAAATCTACCACCATTGAGAGTCTCTAGATGATGCAAATGAATGACTGCTTGACAACTAACCAAAAGGTTGCAGGTTCAAGTCCACACCGAGATATCTTAGAAGAAAGAAGAGTTTTCTCATCTGCTTCTGAAAAATCAACCTCTGGGAACTCTATGGACAAGAAGTCTGTTCTGATACATGAAGGGTAGACATGAGTTACAGCTAACTAATTAGCAGTTGCTGAATAGGGATCTCCAGTGCAGCTAACTTGAGGACATGATGACCACTTTGTGAAAGCATGCATCCTCATTGGTCTCAGAAATAAAATTAATGACATGCACTATGTAATGAATTTTGTTGTTGTTTTTAGTGCTCTCAAGTCAGTTCCAGTTCATAGAGACCCTGTAAAGGGTTTGCGAGAAGTAGTTGGTGGGTTTGAACTGCCAACCTTGTGGTTAGCAGTCCAGTGCTCACTCTACTGTGTCACACCAGTAATCTATAATAAATCACATGCTATATAAGTTAATGTAGAGTATAGTCCTGGTGTGGCGCTGTGGGTTAATGCTCCAGACTGCAAAGCCGATTGAACTGCAAGGTCGGCAGTTCAAGCTCACCAGTTACTCCTTGGAAACTCTATACAGGGTCACTATGGGTCAGAACTAACTTGATGGCATTTAACAACAACAACATATATAGAATCGAACCACCACTCAGCTGTCAGTTTATCATACTGTGGTGACTTGTGTATTACTGTGATATTGGAATCTATACTACCAATATTTTAAATACCAACAGAAAACTCATGGTAGACAGGTTTTAGTGGAGTTTCCAAACTGAGTCAGACTAGGAAGAAGGAGAGGTGGACTACTTCTGAATGCTTAACCACTGAAAACCTTATAAATATAAGTGGAACGTTATCAGATATAGTGCCTGGAGATGAGCCCCTCAGATTGAAAGTCATTTAAAGAGCTTCCTCTTCAAAGTAGAGTTGAATGTGATGTGAAATGAAGACCAGCTTTCAAGACTTTCGTTTGTTGATGGGGTGTAACTCAAAATGAGGAGAAAGAGCTACAAACATCTATCAATAGCTGGAACATGGAATGGATTAAGTATGAATCTAGGAAAAGAGGAAGTTGTCAAAAATAAAATGAAATGTGTAAAGATTGATATCCTAAGCATTACTGAGATGAAATGGGCAGGTGCTGACCATTTTGGTTTACTATACTGGGAATTAGAAATTGAAGAGGAATGGCATTGTATTCATCCTCAAAAGAACA
>NW_006408567.1:1018328-1024928 GCF_000296735.1 Chrysochloris asiatica
TAAACCCTATACAGGGTTGCTATGGGTTAGAACTTCTTCAACAGCATTTAACAACAGCATGTAAAAATACTAGAGTGAGTGGAAGAAATGAGGAAGTCAAAGAGCTGAACAGAAAATATCATCAAAGGGCAGCTGAAGAAGATGGAGTAAAGAATTGTGTTAAAATGTGCAGAGATATGGAGTTAGAAAATGAAAAGGTAAAAACATATTCAACATTTCTGAAACTGGAAGAACTGAAGAAAAACCAAGCTTTGACTATCAATATTTGATAATATCTATGGAGTTTTCATCATTTTGCCCACTGAATGTTCCATGACAGTCATAGTTGTGTTTACAGGTAAGGTAAAAACAGCCGCAACAGTACATTGACAGGGAATTGTCAGATGTTCAAGTCGGATTCAGATGAGGATATGGAATAAGGGACGTCATTGCTAACATCAGATGGATATTGGCCAAAAGTAGAAAATATCAGTAAAATGTCCTTTATTGACTATACAAAGATTTTTAATTGTGTGTGGATAAGAACAAGCCATGGACAACACTGCAGCGAGTATGTATTCAGGAACAGTTCAACTGTGTTCATGAGAAACCTGTACATGTATGAAGAGAAAGTCATTTGAACAGGACAAGGGAACACTGAGTGATTTGAAATTAGGAAAGGTGTGTGCCAGCATTGTATTCTTTCACCATACTTATTTAATCTGTATGCTGAGCAAATAATTTGAGAAGCTGGATTATATGAAAAACAAAAACAAGGCATCAGGGTTGAACAAAGACTCATTATCAACCTGGGATATGCAGATGATGTTGTTGTTGTTATGTGCCGTGGAGTTGGTTCCGACTCATAGCAACCCTGTACAGGGTTTCCGAGGCTGTAAATCTTTACAGGAGCAGAAAGCCTCATCTTTCAACCGTGGAACAGCTGGTAGTTTCAAACTGCTGACCTTGCAGTTCGCAGCCCTATTTGTAACCACTACGCTAGCAGAGCAGATGATACAACGTTGTATACCTATCACCAGGCTAACATACTGGACTGCAAGGTAGGTTTGAACCTCAAGATCAGTGGTTCAAGTTCACCAACTATTCATCAGAAATCCTATATATATTTAAAGTTTCTTAGAGTCAGAACTGACTCAATGGCACTTAACAACAACAACCTCTCTCTCAGGGTTACTTTTTGGTGAAACTTTAATTGAGTGTGTTACCAAGAGACCTAAGCATGCCTATCATGTAGTGTGGCAATAACAGAACTAGCTCAGTAGGAATCTCCATTTCTTGCAAAACAAGAATAAATAAGTAAGAATGTATCATATTTTATAAGAAGCAACAGCACAAGTTTAGACCTAGGAAAATTATGAGAAATAGCAATAGAAGAAATATGTGCAGAACCTATTCATATTCAGGAGACAGTGAATAAGTTTTTAGACCTAAACACGTTTTATAAGAAACCCTGGTGGCCTAGTCATTATGCACCCAGCTGCTAACTGAAAAGTGTGAAGGAGAATGATGGGGCAGTCTGCTTCCATAAAGATTGCACCTTGGAAACCCTATGGGAAGCTGTACTGTGTTCTATACTGTCTTTGTGAGTCAGAGTCAACAGACAGCAATGGGTTAAACATGATTTTGGACCCAGGAGTAGAATTCTACTAAATGAAAACCATTGTAATAGTTGGTTCCATATAACAAGTGTAATATGTCCTGGCACATTGCCTATAGTAACAGTGGTTGCCTGATCCAGTTACCATGAATTTTATTAAATGAAAAGTCCTGTCTAGCATATGCTTTCATGAGTTCTATTATGTAAGGAACAAGTCTTTAAAATAATGACATTGTTATTTAATTATTATCATTTTGGGTATTAGTGTATCTAAATATGCTATAAATTCTTCTTAAAATTTAAGAGTTTTTTTTTACAGAATACTGAAATTTGGGGAATTGAGGTTTGAAAGGATTATGTTCCAAGGAGCTTATATGAGTATAGACAATTTCCCTTAGGGGCTAAAAGGCTTATGTTTGTAATAAAGATTTTTGTAAGTAAAATCAAAGAAAAAAACACTATATAATATAGGATTGAAACTTCATTTTATCAAACCTAAACACATTTAAAAATATTGAGTTTATATCCACTGTTCACCTATACAGTATGCTTATATTAATATTATATTTTTATACTTTAGAAAGTGGTTTTGGTGCAATAATTAAATTGAGATACTGTCTGTATAAACAGAACATTTACTAGGAATGCAAATCATAAAAAAAACATATTTTTAAAAACACTTCAATAATACAGAATGAGAAGAAGTTCTGCTAATAATGAGAAATGAAGTCGATCTGTACATTGCAGACTTTGGAACTGCAGAAGAATTAGCTTCTCAGGTTGATAGTTTGATTTATTAGGCAGCCGTTAGAATTTAATAATTAACTACAGAGGCTATTTATAGAACTTGTAAAAGTTAGCCATTCCTGAGGGCTCTGGACTGTTTATCATACTGCTCTCTGAGATGAAAAGTCATGCAGAAGTCCCATGTGAAGAGAGGCTTAAACCTCAAAGTCCAAATTCCTCTGCTTACAGTGAAGGTCGATGGGCATGAGAAAGTGATAAAAGAACAGTCTGAGCATTTTATCTTCGCAGATCCTTTAAAACATGTCTTTGAGGGCTTTCTGTGCCTACATGCAGTTCCTTCCCTAGTCTATTAACACGTTTGCTCAATTATCTCAACAACTTCTATTAGGATTAAGTAATTTTACTTCTGTCTCCTAAGAGAAAACAGACTCTTACAAGTTGCTAATATATACTTACTAACCTACAGCCAGGTCACACATAAACTCACTTAATAAAGTTTACTGGAATGCTTTGCTCCATGCATAGCCCCTCTACTCCCATTTTGAGCCATTGACTACAACACTAACTTCATTCTGTAACAATGAACATCTGTGACAGAATCTATGCCAAAAAAAATAAAATTAAGCAGATGATTCTGTGGGGTTATGCTAAACAATTTTTTAAACAGGTTCACATTTCTTTCTAAGAGAGTACAAAATGTCTCCATATGCTGGTTCTTATTTTTTATTGTGTGTGTGAGAAAGAGAGAGAGAGAGAAATGCAATGCTAACAGAGAGACAAACAGATCATAATTATAGAGTTAATGCTAATTATACAAAGGATACTTTTTTGTGGAAAAACACAGATATTGACTACTCTTACTTGAAAAGTGTTAAAGATTTTTTTTAAATGTGATGCTGTAGGATCAGCACTGAACTGAGAAGCAAAAGTTCTACAGTTCAAAATCACTAGTTGCTCCTCAGAAACCCTATACAGGGTTGCTATGAGTAAGAACTAACTCTAAGGCCTTTTAACTACCACCACAAGTGAATATAAAAACATTTTGTAAATATTTTAATAAATTTTATTGTATTTTTTTTGTTTTTGTCAAAATGAAGGAACATTTTAACTATATATATATGTTGTTGAGTGCCATCAGTCAGTTCCAACCCTTAGCAACTCTGTATAGGGTTCCCATGGAGGAGCTGGTGAGCATGAACCACCGACCACATGATTCAAATAAACTTTTTAGTCCAGTGCATTAACCCATAGTGCCACACCTAAACTCTGAATATTGTCATGTTGGTTCCTACTAATAGCGACCCTGCATAGGGTTTCTGAGTCTTTACAGTCTTTATATCTTTCTGCCATGAAATAGCTGGTAGTTTCAAACTGCTAAACTTGAGGTTAGAAGTCTGACTCAAGAAGTAAAAACCGTATGTGTAAGAATACAAATGTAATAAATTGCAAGCATTTTTCCTAAGAGACAGATGTTAAAATCCATAGATGTAGAAATGATGGATTACAGTGATAATTATCAAAATTACTTTTGTAATGTAAAGAAGTAGGAGATGCAATTGAAGTCTGAAATGGAGGAGAAAAATTTGTCCTCAGTTCTGGTGTGGCACTGTTGGATACACACAAGAATGATAACTTCAACTCTGTGGTTCAAACCCACCTATACAGGGTTGCTATGTTTCAGAACAGACTACACTGTACATTAACAACTTAACAACAAAGGTTAGCTAATATGGGTTTATAAATGATATGCTTTAACTTAATCAATGTTTTCAATACTAACCAGGGAACCTGCCTGATCTTTCAAAAGTTTTAATATATATTGGCTAATAAAATATTTTTATTTGTGTCCCTAAATGAAAGACAGTCTTTTTTTAGTGTACAACCTCTTGTAAGTGCATTGGTCATCACTGTTATCAGTACTGATACTGGCTATAGTAAAATCCTCTTGTTTCCTCCCAGCACTTCTTGTCTGGCTTAAAAGTGCAACGTAAAATCTCATGGTACTTAGGTAATTGTTTTGGAGTTTATGGTCATAGTTTCATGGGACATCTAAGTAATTGGCCTAGAAATGTGTTCAATGATTCTGTTCTGCCTCCTCCTTCATTGCATAGTTGTTGTGTTGTTGAGGCCTATTGAGTCGGTTCCGACCCATAGTGACCCTGTATAGGGTTTCGGAGGAGCAGCTGATGAGCTTGAATCACTGACCTTGCAGTTCAAATGGCTTTGCAGTCTGGAGCATTAACCCACAGTGCCACACCAGGACTCCTCATTGCATAGTACTTGGGTCTTAAAATCTTACACACCTTCATTCAAGACACAAAAAATTGTATCTATTTTCTTGAAGCAGCAGGGATAGAAGGAAAGTTGGGGATAGGAGGAGACATGTGGCTACTGTATTTTTGCATGTAATTTGCGTGTGCATGCATATAACACACATACTTCATATAGAAAACTAAGGATATTGTGTTGTTTGACTCCCAAAATATAAATAAAAGTATATATTGCCTATGTTATTTCTATAAAAATATGGGTAATTGCCTCCCATGAATAAGTGCCTTTTTAATCATGAGACCTGAGAGACTTGATAGTGCCCAGCTGTTACCATTGAAAATTTTTATCAATGACTCTGATCAAAGAGAGAAAATGTAAAACAGAATTCCAAATTCTTATGGATTCTAGACTTTGTAGAGTCATGGGGCTGAATGAATTCCTGAAACTATTATTCTGAGAAAATGTTTAAATCTTAAACCTAAAAGATTCTCTAAATGTTTTTAAAACTTAATAAGAGCAGCTAAACGAATTTATAAAAAAAAAAAAAAAATTCTGCCTTGAGAATTATGCTTTTTTAAGAACCAACTATGTGTGGCACTATGGGTTAATGCTGTGGGCTGCAAAGTTGGTTTGAGCCACAAGGTTGGCAGTTCAAGCTTACCAGTTGTTCCATGGAAACTCTATACAGGGTTGCTATGGGACAGAATAGACTCAAAAGTACATAACAACAACAACAATATGGGATCGACGTGACAATAGCAAGTCAAAAGGTAAGTTAGAAACCTTATGGGGCAGTGAGCTTATTTTAATGGGGAAGGAACAACTTAGAAAAAGTGGGTAAGAATGGATGCACAACTCAAATAATATAGTCAATGTCACTGAATTGTACATGTAAACTGTAAAATTGCTGTATGTTTTGCTGTACATATTCTCAAAAACAAAATAAAATAAGAAAAAATAAGATAAAAGCTATAGACACACAATTTGGAAGGGTAACACATGATTGACTCTTTCAATCTCACACAAATTTGAAACAATCAAGATAAACATTGACTGATCCATGATGTTTAGTATGGTGGTGAGCTTCTAAGTTGTGAACCACAGCAAAGTGAGTTGTGACAAAAAGCCCATTTAAAAAGTGGGCGGAGATCATGAACAAATACTTCACCAAAAAATATATTCAGGCAGCTAACCGACATGAAGAAATGCTCACAAACATTACTCATTGTTGTTGTTGTTGTTAGGGGCCATTGAGTTGGTAGCAAGTCATAGGGAGATGCAAATCAAAACAATGAAATATTTTTTCACCCAAGCATTAATAGCATGATTTAAGAAAACAGAAAACAACAAATGCTGGTATGGAATGGAGATACTAGGACCCTCTTACACTGCTGATGGGATTATAAAATGATGCAACCACTGTGAAAAAACATTATGACACTTCCTCAAACAGTTGGAAGTAGAAATACCACTCAGCTGTCAGTTTGTCATACTGTAGTGACTTATGTGTTGCTGTAATTCCAGAAGCTATGCTATTGGTATTTTAAGTACCAGCAGGGTCATGCAGCTGAACTTTCAGACTTAATCTAGGAGGAAGGAAAGGTAGACTACTTCTGAATCTGTAGCCACTGAAAATCTTATGAATAGTAGTTGAACACTGTTAGATATCACCAGAATATTGAGTATTGAAAAATGATGCATAGCATCAGAATATTGTCACATATTGTGGCAGAAGATGAACCCCTCAAGTTGGAAGGCACTCACAATATGACTGGGGAAGAGCTGCCTCCTCAAAGTAGAGGTTACTGTGATGGTGCAAATTAAGTAAAGCTTTTGGGACCTTCATTTGCTGATGAGGCACAACTCAAAATGAAGAGAAACAGCTGTAAACATCCATTAATAATCAGAAATTAGAATAAATAATCAGAACCAAGTATAAAGTTTGGAAAATTGGAAGTTGTCAAAAATGAAGTGAAACACATAAA
>NW_006408567.1:1026313-1041811 GCF_000296735.1 Chrysochloris asiatica
AAAAAGAGGAAGACCTCTAACAAGATGGATTGGCCAGGTGGCATTATTGATGGACTCAAGTGTGGCAGTGGTAGTGAGGATGGCCCAGGATCGGACATTGTTTCGTTCTGCTGTGCATGGGGTCACTATGAGTCGGTTCCGACTCGATGGCACCTGACAACAACAACAATTATTGTAAAAGAAACATACATGTGTGGTGGAAATTAATACTAGGAATTATGACTATAAAGAAATTGTAAACCGACTTTCAGCTCAAAGGGAAGTTAGAATTTGCCCAGAAATAGGTTGTTTTTTTTTGTGCGCTTTTTAAAAATTTATTTTAAGTCTTTGTAACAAAGAGTATGGGGACTTAGAATCCTAAGCCTCACCCAGAACTTTCTTAGTTGGCACATTTGCTTTTGAAAAGACCAACCCAGAGCAGCTTGGAAAACAGAAGATTCTTATTGAATGAAAGACCTGCAGAAGAAAGCAGACTGTTTGGCTTTTTGTGTTGCAAGTAAGCTGCTTGCTTTGGAGACATCAAGGCAAGAAATTCTGCCTATCAGTTAAAAACTTGCTTCTAGGACTGAAAATTAAAGGGAACCAGCCAGCAATCTTGTATGTTTGCTGGTGACCACCTGGGTCTACTTATTGAGAGTGAAAGTGGGTGAAACAGTGGTGAAAAGACAGACTGAGTTGGTCATGTTCCATTGGCATCTGTTGACCTTTAGATGAGGAGAGAAGAAGAAGTGCTGGCTTGTCTGAAGTATAGGGAGTTGTGTGAACTCCTTAGCCCATGAACACTGACCTATTCCCTGGAGGCTAGGGCTGAGAGTGAAGAGGCCAGCTTGACTGAAGTGCAGGGACATATTTGTGATTTCTCAAACCTGAAACTATTAGCCATTTAGATGGCTAGAGCTGATGCAGAACTTTACCAGATGAAGATAAAGATACTTGATATTATGAGCAAGTGTTAATTACTACATTTTGATGGACTGGACTTTAATGTTGCTGAAGAATATTAAATATTCCTTGGATGGACAGAAACAAATCTATATTAGGGGAAGTATAGCTATTCCTTAGAAGCAAAATTGGCAAAATTTGTCTCCAGTGTTTTGTACATGTTATCAGGAGGAACCATCCCTGGAGAAAAAATCATGTTTGATAAAGTAAAAAGTTAATGAAAAAGAAGACTCTTCTTTTTGAGTCTTAATAAGATGGATTGCTAATCTAGATTTATGTTTAATGACTGATCAAAAGAGGTCTTTTTCTATACGACTGTGATTTGCCTAATATATTAAAGCCCTTTAAACTGTCAATCTGCAAAGAAACTTTTTCATATAAAGGGAAATTTCTGAATCATAAATTCTAGAAAATGATAATACAAAAAGGAAACCTGGATGGATTACTATCAGTTCTTGCCAGGAGTTTAAAAAAAAAAAAATTGTTTACATTATGGAAAAGTGAATTACAACATTGTTTATTTTTATTATTATTTATAAATACAGAAATCCCTGTAAGTTTCAAACTGTTTAAAAATTATGTGTATGTGTAGTAATTTTTTCCTAAGAATTTGGCATCCATTAAAAAAAAATATTGTATTTTAAAAGATAAGAAAAGGGTAGAGGAAATAAAAAAGTTCAGTAAAATTTTCTAAGCTTTTGCCCAAATCCTCAAATACCAAGATATTTGAATTAATTCTTGTCATTTGGCTGGTGAGGAAATTAAAGTTATTCTGACATCAAATACTGTCAACAGATTCATTAATTTTCTGAGAATCGGTCAATAGTTTACTTTCCATTCTTGAAACATATAATTAAAGTAGAAAAGGGAAGCTTCTCTACTATTCATAAGGTTTTCAGTGACTAAATATTCAGAAGTAGTTTGTCACTCTTTCTCCAACTATCTGGCTGATTGATTGGAAGAGATCCATATTTCTGCCCATTCCAAAGAGAGGTGACCAAAGAGAATGCAGAAATCATCGGACAATCGAGTAAACTTTTGCTAAAGGTAATACAGAAATGGCTACAATCATACACTGACAGAGAACTTCCAGAGGTTCAAGCTGGATTTCGAAGAGGCCATGAAACGAGGGTTATCATTGCTGATGTCCAATGGATCTTGGCTGAAAGCAGAGAATATCAGAAAGATGTTTACCTGGGCTTTATTGACTACGCAAAGTATTGCGTAACACAATACTTCATTTGATTTCTTGACTGCTGCTTCCATGAGTGTTGATAGTGGATATGAGCAAAATTAAGTTCTTGATAGTTTTAAACATTTTCCCATTTGTTGTTGTTGTTGTTAAGTTTTTTCTTAAAACATGTTGTTTTCATAAAACCTTATGTTAAGTGTCATCAAGTTAGTTTTGACTCATAACGACCCTGTAAAGTGTTGCTAAAGAGTGGCTGGTGAGTTTGAACTGCCGAACTTGCAGGTCATACTGACCTTGAGGTTGAGTGCTTATTCTACAGCACCATCTGAAGACTCCATTTCAATTTGATTTCTACACCTCCCATTTGATGAGGTCCACGTGTTTTTATGTTGTTAGATATCATTGAGTTGGTACCAACTCATAGCGACCCTATGCACAACAGAACAAAACACTTTCTGATTCTAGACCAACCTCATAATCATTGTTATGTTTGAGCCCATCGATGCTGCTACTGTGCCAATCCATCTCATTGGGGATCTTCATCTTTTTCTCTGACCCACCAATTTACCAAACATGATATCCTTCTTTAGTGATTGGTCCTTCTGACAATATGTCCAAAGTGTGAGAGAAAAAATCTGGCCATCCTGGCTTCCAAGGCGCACTATGGCTGGTTTTCCTCCAATACAGATCTATTTGTTCTTTTAGGAATCCATGACACTTTCAATATGCTCCTCCAACAAAATGACTCAAATGCATCAATTCTTCTAGTCTTCCTTGTTCACTATCCAACTTTTGCATACATATGAGATTATTGAAAATACCAAGGCTTGGGGTCAGGTGTATCTTAGTCCTCAAACTGGCATCTTTGTTCTCCAACACTTTAAAGAGTTCTTGTGCTATAGATTTACCCTATGCAATATGTCATTTGATTTCCTAATGCTGCTTCCATAAGTGTTGATCGTTGATGTAATAAAATGAAGTAATTGACAACTTCAATGTTTTCTCCATTTATATGGATGTTATTTTTTGGTCCAGTGATAAGGATTTTTAGTTTCTTTACATCAAGGTGCAACCCATATCAAAGGCTGTGGTCTTTGATCTTCATTAATAAGTATTTTAAATCTTCTTAGCTGTCAGTAAGCAAGGTGGTATCATCTGCATATCACAGTTTGTTAATGAGCTTCCCTCTAATCCTGATGCCATGTTTTTCTTCATATGATCGAGTTTCTCTGATTATCCATTCAGCATACAGATGGAATAAGCATGATGAAAAGTTACAATACTGGTGCACACATTTCCTAGTTTTAAACCATTTGGTGTTCCCCTGTTCTGTTCAAACAACTGCCTTTTGGTCCACGTACAGGTTTCTCAAGAGCACAATTAAGTGTTCTGGAATACTCATACTTCACAATGTTTGCATATCTTCTGTGATACACATAATCGAGACCCTTTGCTTATTCAATAAAGCACAAGTAAACATCTTTCTGGTATTCCCTGCTTTCAGCCAAGACCCATTTGACACCAGCAATGATATCCCTCATTCCACATCTTCTTCTGAATCTGGCTGGAACCTCTGGAAGTTCTCTGTCAATGTATGGTTGTAGCCATTTTATGTATTACTTATAGTAAAATGTTACTTGCATGGAATACCAATAATATTGTCCAATGATGTGTGCATTCCGTTGGATCACTTGTCTTTGGATTGGGCACAAATACGGATCTCTTCCAGTCATTTGGCCAGGTAGAAGACATATTAAGAAGAAAGAGAAATTAACTGCTTTCAAATATTTAGTCACTAAAAACCTTATGAATAGCAGTGGTACACTGTCAGCACCAGATAATTGAATCTTGAAACATAATGAAGATTACCAGATTATGATCAAGTATAGTGCCAGAAAATGAGCCCCTCAGGTTGTAAGACACTCAAAATGCGACTGGGGAAGAGCTGCCTCCACAAAGTAGAGTTGACTATGATGACACAAACAGAGTTGATGGGGCACAACTCAAAATGAAGAGAAACAGCTGAAAACATCTATTAATAACCAGAACATGTAATGTCTGAAGTATGAATCTAGGAAAATTAGAAATTGTCGACATGAAGTAGAATGTATAAACATCAATATCTTAGGCATTGAAATTATCTGACAGGTATTGGCCATTTTGAATCTGACAATCACATGGTTTTCTATGCCAGGAATGACAAATTGAAGACAACTGACATCAAATTCATCATCAAAAAGAACTATCAAGAACAGTCATAAGGTACAGCGCTGTCTGTGATAGGATAATAGCCATATACCTACGAAGAAGACCAGTTAATACCACTACTATTCAAATTTATGCCTCAACCACTAAGTCAGTGGTTCATCAAATGATGAAATTGAAGAATTCTATCAACAGCTTCAGTCTGAAATTAATCAAACATGCGATTAAGATCATTACCGGTGATTGGAATGCAAAGGTTGGAAACAGAGGAAGGGTCAATGATTGGAAAATATGGCCTTGGTGATAGAAACAATGCTGGAGATCACATGACAGAATTTTTCAAGATCAATTAATTCTTCATTGCAAATACCTTTTTTAAATATCATAAAAAACAACTATACACATGGACCTCAAAAGTTGGAATATGCAGAAATCCACGTGTATAGTTGTCTTTTATAAATAGTTTAAATAAGCTATTTCATATAATATAATATAAATTTGTAAATGATTTCACAGTTTATTTAGCTGTATTTAGTATTTTGGAGTGCTGGTGTTGTCCTGTACCATAAGTAATTGGACCTCAAGGTCAGTTTGAGCCACAAGGTTGGTGGTTCAAACTCTGCAGGTGCTCCTTGGAAATCATATACAGGGTCCCTATGAGTTGGAACTGACTCAGCAGCACTTAACAATGGCAATATAATAAAGTTTTTGAACAAACTATGATTTGCTTTCATTTAAATAGGAACACTGGTGGCATAATAAGTTTAAGTGTTGGACTGCTAACCACAAAGATGGTGGCTCAAAAATACCAGCCACATTGTGGAATAAAGATGAGTGTCTCCTCCTGTAAAGACTTATGGTCTCAGAAATCCTACTGAGCAGTTCTACTCTATCTAAGAAAGGTCTTTTAGGTTTTATTTTTGGTTTAGTTTAAATATCTATAACTAATTAAATTTCTATATTAAGTATACATGTGCTGCACCATTTCCATAAGAGCCGAGGGCACTACAACAATACAGTTGTGCAGTGGAGGTGGTTTGGATATACTCTAGATTTACTGAGAGACTTACCTAGACTCTAGATATAAAGGAATCATGGTGGCAGTATGGTGGTATCAAAAGCAGAGTGAGTTGAGAGAGCATCTGATTTCTGGATAGTCTTTAAGGGCAATATGAGTACTGAGATTTTAAGCAGGACTCTCTTACATTCAAGGAGCTCTGGTAGCGTAGTGGTTATGAATTGGGCTGCAAACCTTAAGGTCAGCAGTTCAAAACTAACAGCTGTTCTATGGGAGAAAGATGAGGCTTCCTACTCCCGTAAAAGATTACAGCCTCGGAAACCCTGTGCAGGGTCACTATGAGTCAGTTCTGACTCCACGGCACATAACCACCACCACCACCATTTTCAATGAACAAGTTATTTGTCTTGAAAAAATCTATCATGCCATATCCAGCATTATTTCTATCATGAAGAACACACTTTCCAGTTACAGAACCTTCTTGTTTTGTTGCCAACCTTTTGATTCTCATCACCAGTTTATCAGTACAATTTGACTTCATGTTGGATTAATTTCAGACAGAAGAACTTGATAGAATTCTTCAATTTCATCATCACTGCTTTAGTGGTTGGTGCATAAATTTGAATAATAGTTGTAATAGTTGATCTTTCTTGTAGGTGTATGGATATTTTCCAATTACAGACATTACACTTCAAGTTAGATCTTGAAATGCTCTTTTTGCTAATGAATGCACCTCAGTTTCTTTTCAATTTGTCATTCCTAGTGTTGTAAACCATGTGATTCGAAATGGCCAATGCCAGCCCATTTTCTCTATTTATCACCGTGTTATTTATTGGTCCAGTGGTGAGTATTTTTATTTTCTTTACATTAAGGTTCAAATCATACTGAAGGCTGTGGTCTTTGATCTTCATCAGGAAATATATTAATTGCTCTCTGCTTTCATCATGCAAGGTTGTATCATTTGCATATCACAGGTTGTTGATGAGGACTCCTTTGGTCCTGCTGCCAAGTTCTTTTTCATATAATTCACCTTTATGGATTATTTGCTCAGCATAATGATTGAATGAATATGTGAAAGAATACAACCCTAACACGCTGTTCCTGATTTAAACCATTCAATGTCCTCTTGTTCAGTTCAAATGACTGTCTCCAGGTTCCTAATGAGTACTGTTAAGTATTCTGGACTATTCATTCTTCACCACGCTGTCCATGTTATTGTTGTTGTTAATTGCCATCAAGTTGGTTCCTACCCATAGCAAACCTGTTTAGGTTTTCTGAGTAGCAGCTGGCGAGCTTGAATAGCCTATCTTGCAGTCCAAACTGGTTTTCAGCCCCATGCATTAATTCACAAATCCACACCAGGACCCCCATAGCCTGCCATAATCTACACAATTGAAAGACTTCACATCGTCAAAGAATACAAGTAAACATGTTTCTGGTATTCTCTGCTTTCAGCTAAGATCCATCTGACATCAGCAATGATATCCCATGTTCTACATTCCTGTATGAATCTAACTTGAACCTCTGGCAGTTTCCTTTCGATGTAACATTACAGCCATTTTGAATTGTGTTTATCAAACTTTCATTTGCATGAAACATTAATGATGTTGTCTGATGATTTCTGCTTTCCACTGAGTCTGTTTTCTTCAGTTTCAGCCTGAACTTGCAACTGAGCAATTAATGGTCTATTCCACAGTCTGCCCCTGGTCTTGTTTTGGCTGATGATATGGAGCTTTCCCACCATCTCTTCCCACAGATGTAGTCAATTTGATTTCTGTGTGTTCCATCTGGTGAGGTCCATTTGTATAGTTGCCTTTTATGTTATTTAAAAAAGGTATTTGCAATGAAAACTTCATTGATCTTGCAAAATTCTGTCATGCAATCTCTAGCTGGAGCTCTGGTAGCGTAGTGGTTACGAATCGGGCTGCTAACCTTAAGGTCAGCGGTTCGAAACTACCAGTCGCTCCGCGGGAGAAAGATGAGGCTTTCTACTCCCGTAAGGATTTACACCCTCGGAAACCCTGTACAGGGTCGCTATGGGCCGGACCCGACTCGATGGCACTTAACAACAACAAGGTCATATCAACTATTGATCCTTCCACTGTGTTTCGAACTTTTGAATTCCAACCACCAATAATTATCAATACATCTTAATTGCATGTTTGATCAATTTCAGATTGAGGAAGCTGGTTGTTGTTGTTAAGTGCCATCAAGTTGATTCTGACCAATAGGAAACCTGTATACGATTTCAAAGGAGCAGTTGGTGAACTTGAACTGTCAACCTTGCAGTTCAAATGACTTTGCAGGCTAATGCATTAGCCCACAGTGCCACACTAGGACTCTTCAATTCCTTTATTACAGGTTTTAGTGGTTAATACATACATTTTAATAATAATGATATTAACTGATTGGTCTGGTAGACATATGGATATTAGCCTATCACAGACAGAATTATACTTCAAGATCATCTTGAAATGCTCTTTTTGATAATAAATGTTCAGCAATTCCTTTTCAATTTTTCATTCCTATCATAGTAAACCACATAACTTTCTGATTTAAAAGGTCCAATTCCAGTACATTTTGGCTCACTAATGCCTGTGCTATAGATCTTTATATGCTCCATTTTATTTTTGACAACTTCAAATTTTCCAAATTTCAGACTTTGTACATTCCACATTCTGATTATTAATGAATGTTTATAGCCTCTTCTCTTCACTTAGAGCTGTACCCCATCAGGAAATGACGATCCCAAAAGCATTACTCCATTTGCATCACCATGGTTAACTCTATATTGAGGAGGCAGCTCTTTCCTAGTAGCATTTTGAGTAACTCACAATCTGAGGGGCTTATCATCTGACACTATATATGACAGCATTCTTATGCTATTCTTAATGTTTCAGTATTCAATATTCTGTTTTTGACAGTGTTCGACTCAGTTACTAAGCAATCCAAAGTAGTCCACCTCTTCCTACTCTGTCTTAGTTTGGAAGCTCAGCTGAAATCTGTGCACCATAGGTATACCCTGCTGGTATTTAAAATACTTTCAGCATAAATTACAGCATTACAGCAACATGCAAGCTACCAAAGTACGACAGACTGACAAACAATGTAGAAACCATACAACCTTTATTAAATGTTTAATGTATGGCACTGAGAGATAAAGCACTGGCCCCCAAGTTAAGTTTGAACCACAAGGTTGGTGGTTGAAACTCACTAGCAGCTCCTTGGAAACCCTATACAGGGTTGTTGTGAGTTGGAACCAACTCAAAGACCCTTAACAACAATCTCTATCTTAAATGCTATATGCACTAGCAATATTCTCAGTGTTGCATAAGAGAAATAAGAAGGTTGGTCTAATGGAGATTACAACCTACAGCAAAGACAAAAATACCTAAAGTGATTCAAGATAACTCAACTTAAACAAACAAGCAAACAAACCATTTCTATAGAGTCACATAGAAACCTCATGTGACAAATTAGATCTGATTCATACATATGCCAATGTTGTAATCTTTTCAGAAGCAGACAGCCACATCTTTTCCCCTCAGTTCTGCTGGTGGATTTGAAACATCCATTTTTCAGTTAAGCATATAACTACATGGCACTAAACCCTTTGATTCAAGATAGTAATTGTAATATCAAAAAACGGAACAAGGTAATGTGATAAATGTGTTACTGGTCATAAGAAGTGGAGTTTGATAGTTATGTTAAAATAAGTGGTCTATCTAGGAAGGCCTTTCCATAAATTTGGTATACAAGACCTGAATAAACAGCTCTGAGGACAAAGGATTTTAGCCAGAAGGCAAGCAGGTTCCAAGGTCCTGCATTTTGAAAGAGTTAGCATGTTCCAGGAAATGAGATATGGTTGATGATAATAGAGAAGGGAGAACTTAATCCAACAGCATTTTAGGAGGTTGTGGAATAATATCCACTTGTCTGTGGATATTCATCAGCTACATGCTCAAATTTCTGATATAAGTAATTCTCAAAGTGAGTACTGAGTGGCTACTAATTTGCTACCCGTGCTAGAAAGTAAGATCCCCTAAGAACTTGATTGAACCTCAGCATAGTGATCCTGCTTGGTCACCTTAGAGCAGGTGGTGGACTGGCAACGTCTTGCGTATGGGGTCCCCAGCCGATCACCTCCCTCCCTGCCTTCCTCGGAGGGCGGCTGTTTATGCTGGACGTGTGGCCAGAGACGGGTGGCCAGAGACGGGTAAGGATCACATGGAACCTCGGCAACCGAAGACAGAGCCATTGCCATGCTGCAATGAG
This sequence comes from Chrysochloris asiatica, assembly GCF_000296735.1. NCBI lineage: Eukaryota > Metazoa > Chordata > Mammalia > Afrosoricida > Chrysochloridae > Chrysochloris > Chrysochloris asiatica. The sequence continues at coordinate 1,035,946 of NW_006408567.1, forward strand.
TTTTGATGACGGGTAAGACAGAGGAATTCGCCCTAACTGCCTAAGACAGGCAGCATCACTTAAACAAACAATAAATAAGGGGGAATCTGATGCAGACCGTGCAGACCTGGTCAGGAGGTCAAGACCCTGTGGGCCCAAGCGTTGTTGACCATCCAAACCATAGGCTCTGAGGATCAGACTTTAGCCACCTAGTAGACATAGCAAACTGTCCCTCATCTGATTATTCAGTAATGCTTGTTAGTAATCTCATACATGAGCCCTGGATATCCACAGACAAATGTAAAAACCTTCCCTAAAAGCCAAGACTGTAAATTCCAAAAAGGCAAGTTCCCCCCGCCCAAAAAAAAAAAGCTAAAGAGGAGAGAGAAACACTGTTAACTGATGATATATGGAGGGGATAATAATCAATGTAATGAAACAATCTATATGAATGGTTGAATGTGAAGCTGATGATGTGCCCTGTAAACTTTCACTCAATCTAAAATAAAAACATTTAATAAAAAGAAACAAAATCAAAGGGGCAACATTTACCTAAGGATAAAGTTGAGAAAAGCTGGGAAGGAGGGTGGAAGGAAATGAGGACCACAGGAAGGAAGTGGGATAACTGTTGTTCCATGGATAGGACTCAGTCATTGAGATGAAACAGAGTGTCTGATGTGTTGGTTGTAAAACTGATGACCTTCTTTGTAAACCTTCACTCAAGTCACAATAAAAAGTTTAAAAGTAAAAAAAAAAAAGAAGAGAGAGAGAGAGAAGGGAGAGCAAGTGACAGGGAAAGAGGAGAAAATTTGAAAAAGAGTCAGTGACAATATCATCTATAACTTAAAGTCTCAGATATGAGTTGGTCATTCTATTTTAATTATGATAGGAAGCCATTACAGAATTTTAAGTAGGGGTAAAAAAATATTTATGCTCTAAAAAACTCACACTAGTTGTGATGTGGGCAATAGATTCCCTGAGGCACGTGAGTTTAGGTCTACTGTAGAGGTTTAGTGTGATACAAGATCATGCTATGCATATATTTATAATCTATTCTATTAAACAACATCCTACATGAATGTTCATCTGTCAGCTTATACTAATGTGGTGTCTTGTGTGCTACTATGATGCTGGAAGCTATGCCACCAGTATAGGACACCCATGATATACAGATTTCAATGTAGGAAGAAGAAGAGATGAACCAGTTCTGAATGGTAAGTCACTGGAAAAATATGAATGACAGCAGTACATTGTCTGATGTAGTGTTAGAATATGAGTACCTTATGTTGGAAGGCTCCCAAAATATGAATGGGGAAGAGCTAAGATCCATCTGAAAACAGCAGTGATATCCCTTGTTCCACAATCTCTTCTGAATGCTGCTTGAATTTCTGGCAGTTTCTTGTTGATGTACTTCTGCAATCACTTTTTAATTACCATCAGCAAAATTTAATTTGCATGAGATATTAATGATATTGTTCTATTAGTTCCACTTTGTAAAGTCACCTTATTTTGTGATGGGCCCAAATATGTATTTCTTCCAACTGGTTGGCGAGGTAGCCAAATTTCTTGGTATAGATGAGTGAGCGCCTCAGTGGTACATCAATTTGTTGAAACATTTCAGCTGGTATTCTATCCATTCCTAGAGCCTTGTTTTTCACTAAAGAAGACATGGATATTGGACACACTAATCTACCCAGTAAGACTTTCAAAATCATATGATTAGTTGGTGGATAAGTATAAATTCAATCTCAGATTACTCTGACCACAAGGCTTATGTTCTCAACCACTATAGAAATATTGAACCATTTGTCTGTCAGTTTGTTTGTGTTTTTTTTTTTTACTGTGGTTGCTTGCATGTTGCTATGATGCTGGAAGCTATGCCAGCAGTACTATAAATACCAGCAGAGTCACCTGTGGTGGGCATGTTTCATTTGAGCTTCCAGACAAATACAGACTAGGAAGAAAGAAAGGTAGACAACTGCTGAATGCATAGGCACTGAAAATCTTATGTCTCATTGTCAGATGTCAAAATCTAGTGCCTTAAGATGAGCCCCTCTTGTTGAAAGTCACTCTAAATATGACTAGGGAAGAGCTGCCTCCTCAAAATAGAGTTGACTATAATGATGTGAATGGAGTAAAATTTTGAAGACCTTCATTTACTGATGAAGCACAACTCAAAATGATTAAAACAGCTATAAACATCCATTAATAATAATCAGAACATGGAATGTATAAAATATGAATCTAGGTAAATTGGAAGTCATTAAAAATGAAATGGAACACATAAAGATTGATGTCCTACACATTGACAAGCTGAAATGGACTGGTATTGGCCATCTTAATCTGATAATCATATGGTTTATTCTCTCTGTAACAACAAATTGAACAGGCAAGACATAGCACTGATCATCAAAAATAATAGTTAAAAATCTATATTAAAGTACAATTCTGTCTGTGGTAGGATAATATCCATACACCTAAAAGGAAGACCAATTAATACCACTTTTATTCAAATTTACACACTAACCGATAAACAGTGATGATAAAATTGAAGAATTCGACCAGTTTTTTTAGTCTGAAATCAATCAAACACGCAATCAAGATGCATTCATAATCACTGATGATTGGAGTGTCAATAGTTGAAAAATATGGGTTTGGTGATAGAAAGGATGATGGAGATCACATGATAGTATTTTGTATTACCAGTCACTAAATCATTGCACATCACTTTTAAACAGCATAAAAGGTGGTTATGCACATGGATCTCACCATATGGAATTACACAGGAATTAAATTGGCCACATCTGTGATAAGAGACTATGGAAAAGCTGAATATCATCAACCAAACCCATGCCAGGGGAAGACAATGGAACAGACCATCAATTGCTCATATACAAGGTCAGGCTAACACTGAAGACTATTAAAACAAGTGCATGAGAAACCCAATATGACTGTGAAAATATCCCATCTGAATTTAGAGAACATCTCAAGAATAGATTAGATGCATTTGATACTAATGACTGAGGACCAGAAGTGTTGTGGGTTGGTCTAAAGAACATAAAAGAAGAAAGTAAAGGTCATTAAGAAAACAGAAAATAAAGAAAACACAAAAATTGTTATCAAAACAGACTTTGAAACTTGTCTTGAGCACAGAAAAGTAAAGGTAATGGAAGAAATGAGAAAGTAAAAGTATTCAACAAAAGTGTCAAATAACAGTTCAAGAAGACAAAGTCAACTAAGATAGTGAAATATGCAAAGATCTGGAGTTAGGAAACAAAAAGGAACGAATGTGCTCAGTATTTCTCAAGCTAAAAGAACTGAAAAACAAAAACATAAACTGAGCCTTGCAATATTGAAGGCTTGTATTGCAAAATATTGAATGATGCAGGAAGCATCAAAAGAAGATGAAAGGAATGCATCTTCTTTGCTGCAGAGTTACTTTACCAAAAAAATGATCATTCATTTCAAGAAGTAGCATATGAATAAGAACCGATGTCAACAAAGGAAGAACTCCAAGCTGCAATGAAGGCATTGGCGAAAAACCAAGCTGCAGGAATTGATGGAATACAAATTGAAAAATTTCATCAAACTAACGCAGCACTCATCATCCAAGCCAAGAAATTTGGAAGACAGTTATCTGGCCTAGAGATTGGAAGAGATCCATATTTATATCCATTCAAAAGAGAAGTGAACCAATGGAACGTGGAAATTATCAGATAATAACATTATTATAATATGTGTGCAAAGTTTTGCTGTAGATAATTCAAACCAGTTTCAACAGTACATGGACAGAGAACCGCCTGAAATTGAAGACAGGTTCAGAAAAGATAGTGCAACTAGGAATGTCATTGCTGATGTCAGATGAATCTTGACTAAAAACAGAGGACACGAAAATTATGTTTACATGTGCTGAATTGACTATGCAAGATCTTTTGACTACACATATCATGACAAAATATGGAAAACATTCCAAAGAATGGGTATTACAGAACACTTAATTTTGTTCGTGAGGAATCTATACCCAGACCAAGAGGCAGTTTTTAGAACAGAACAAGGGGATACTGAATGTTTTAAAAATAGAAATGTTGTACACCAGGGTTGTATCCTTTTACCATACTTATTCAATCAATATGCTGTGCAAATAATCTGAGAAGTTGGATTATACAAAGATATGGCATCAGCATTGGAGGAAGACTTACTAATAACCTGTGATATGCAGATAAAACATTGCTTGCTGGAAATGAAGAGGACTTAAATAATTACTGATGAAGATTTAAAAAAAAAAAAAATCCTTCAGTATAGGTTGCACCTCAATGTAAAGAAAACAAAAATTCTCACCACTGGGCCAATAAACAACATGCATATAAATGGAAAAAAATGTTGAAGTTGTCAAAGACTTAATTTTGATGAGATCAACAGTTAACACTCCTGGAAGCAGCAGTAAAGACATCAAATGAGGTATTGTATTAGACAAATCTTATGCACATGACCTCTTCAAAGTGTTCAAGAGCAAAGATGTCAGTATGAGGGATGAAGTGACCCTGACCCAAGCAATAGTGTTTTCAATAACCTTACATTCATGTGAAAGTTGGACAGAGAATAATGAAAATTGTAGCAGAATAGATGCATTTGAGATATGGTGTCGGAGGAAAATATTAAAAGTACCATGGATTACCAAAAGAACAAACAAATCTGTGTTTTAAGAAGTACAGCCAGAATTCTTTTTGGAAACCAGGTTGGTGAGATTTAGTTTCTCCTGCTTCAGACATATTGTTAGGATAGACCAGTCCCTGGAGAAGGGTGTTTGGTAAAGTGGAGGGTCAAAGAAAAAGAGGAAGACATCCATCTATAATAATGATAAATATGAAAGATTACAGGCTTAAATATCATTATGCCTCAATGTAAAGAAAACAAAAAAACCTACAACTGAAACAATAAATTACACCATACAGACAAAAACAGAGTAAAAGTTAAAGGATGGAAAAGAATATACCATGCTAACTGCACCAATAAACAAGCAGGAGTGGCAATTCTAATCTTTGATTAAATAAACTTTAAGAAAAAAAACAGCATAAGAGATAATGAAGAATAATATCTCATGATCAAAGGGTCAATTGAGCAAAACGACATAACCATAATAAATATCTACACTCCCAATGAAAAAGCACCCAAGATATATGGTGCAAACCTTACTAGAATTGAAAAAAGAAATAGGTAAATCTACAATTATAGTGGGAGATTTTAATATGCCACTTTCGAAAATGGAAAGAACAACCAGAAAGAAACTCGACAAAGTTACAGAGGAACTAATCAACACAATCAACAAACCTAACCTCATAGATGGGTACAGAGCATTCAACCCAACAACAACACAATACATGTTCTTCTTCAGTGCACATGGAACATTCTCCAGAATTGAACATGTGTTAGGTCACAAAGCAAACCTCCATAAATTTACAAACATCAAAATATTACAGAGCATCTTTTCATACCACAATGCTATAAAACTAGAAATCAACAACAAGAAAACTAAGGAAATAAAGTCAAATACATGGAAACTGAACAACACCCTGCTGAAAACTGACTGGGTAAAAGAAGAAATTAAATGTGAATTCATAAATTTCTTTTAAAAAAAAATGAAAATGAAAATACAACATACCAAAATCTTTGGGTCATGGTGAAAGCAGTACTGAGAGGACAATTTATTGCAATAAATGCGCACATCCAAAAAAAAAGAAAGAACAAAATTTAATACATTAACGCAGCATCTCCAAAAATTAGAAACTGACCAGGAGAGTGTACCCATAGTCACGAAAAGAAAATTAATAATAAAGATAAGAGCAGAAATAAATGAGATGGAAAACAGAAAAATTATAGATAGAATCAA
>NW_006408567.1:1048152-1049515 GCF_000296735.1 Chrysochloris asiatica
AGTCACATTGTCATTTACTAAAATCTACTTTATTTTATGTGGGTTATTGTTATGTACATAGTATAATATCTCAAGAATTACTAAAAGAAGGAATATTTAACAGGGAAATTATTATTATACCCCTGGACTTGTAAAAACAACTCTGTTAAAATTATTTTTTCTTCCTAAAATGCTCATCAGAAATTAATAAATAAGATTATCAGCCTCTCTGCAGGATCGTTTAAGTACATAAACAGTGTTCATTAGTCCCATTATGCTGATTATTTTTAGAAACTTGAGCATATATTTGCCTCATACTTTTATCAGCTCTAAAGATATTTTTTTAAATATAGTCTTATAATTAGGTGAGGATTTCTGTAATGTCTCCAGATATTTCTGTAGATTTTTGTTATATTAACATAATACAGTGTGCCTTCTCAACTATCAAGACAACACTTCTGTATTGATGTACTGATGTAGCGCTGAGGGATAAGGCACTGGGCCACAAAATCAGTGGTTCAAACCCACTAGCTGCTCCTCAGAAACCCTACATAGAGTCACTATGGGTCAGAACTGACTCAATGGCACTTAACAACAACAACATCCATATAACATTCTTCCTAATCTTAAGTTTAATATCATGGACCTTATATGTTACAAGTTTGTTTCCATAAAACTACAGTAATGCCATTTTTTAGTGAAATTCACAAAAACTCACTAAGAATCTATATTCCAATTGCCACACACAAAAAGATGCCTGCTAGAAAGGGACCTAAATCTTCTAATAACCGTTTTATTAAAAATACAATTTTAAACATGAAATGAAATCAATTATAATAACACCAAAAATAATCCTAGATGTTCTTAATATTGCCAAAGATGACAGCACATTTAATGAGGCTATTTGCATTATGAATTGAGGTGATTGATCTTTCAAAATGAATCTTTTTTATACTGACTTTGTACCTATTTATTTTATTTTCTTTCCTTTTATCTCTAAATAACCATGACATTGGCAATTTTAGTTTTTTTAATCAAACCTGAATATGGTATTGACATTTACAAAACTAAATTTTGTATTTTTATTCATGTACCAGTTGATTATTTTGATTTGAAAATAAACACGCCACCTAGAAGTAGATGAAGTTAGAAGGGAAAGATAAAAGTCTAAACACAAAACAAACATATCTAAAAGAGATTTTGACATGGCTATGTTAAAATGTATTCATGAAGGTAAGGTATAAAATTCATTATTAAGTTGATTCCAACAGAAAATAGTTATAAAGTACATATTTTTGTATTGTTTACTCTCATAAAGTTTTAAGGAAAACAACTACAAATTCAATCAGCATAATTCCTATCCAACTTCCCTTGTTGTTGTTAG
>NW_006408567.1:1050165-1086562 GCF_000296735.1 Chrysochloris asiatica
CCAGTGGTGAGGATTTTTGTTTTCTTGACATTGAGATGTAATCCATACTGAAGGGTGTGCTCTTTGATCTTCATCAATAAATGTTTTAAGTCCTCTTCACTTTCAGCAAGCAAGATTATATCATCTCCATATCGCAGGTTTATTTGCTCAGTATACAGATTGAATAAGTATGCTGAAAGAATACTTGTCGTACACTTTTCTTAATTTTAAATCATTCAGTGTTCCCATGTTCTGTTTGAATAACTGCCTCTTGGTCCAAGTACAGATTCCTCATGAGCACAATTAAGTGTTCCAGAACACTCATACTTTGCAATGTTATCCATAGCTTGTCATGATCCACACGATCGAAAGCCTTCGAGTAGCCTATGCAAATTTAACCTTGAACATATCCCACCTGAATTTAGAGATCATGTCAAGGACAAAAATTTGATGCTGAAGACACTAATGAAAGAAGGCAGAAAAAAATGAAGGATGACATGTAGAAAATCATACAGGAAGGAAGAAAAAAGATCGTTAAAACAACAAGAAAGGAAGAAAAGACTAAAATGGATGTTAGAAGAAACTGAAATTTCTTTTCAGCATAGAAACGCTAAATCAAACTGAACAAATGGAAAAGCAAAATAACTGAACAGAAAAGTTTAAACTGCAGCTTGTGAAGGCAAAGTACTATAATGAAATGTGCAAAGACACGGAGTTATAAAATCAAAAGGGAAGAACATGTTCAGCATTTCTCAAGCTGAAAGAACTGAAGAAAAATACAAGTCTCAATTCTAAATATTTACCAACTCTAAGGGAAAATATTAAATGAGTCAGAAAGCATCAAAAGAAGATGGAAATAATACACTGAGTCACTGTATCAAAATTAATGGTTGCTGTTCCACATTTCAACAGATAGCATATGATTAAGAGCCAATAGAGGTGAAGAAAGTCCAAGGTACACTGAAGGCATTGACAAGGAACAAAGTCTGGCAACTGATGAAATACAAATTGAAATTTTCAACAAACTGATGTGACACTGTAGGCACTCACTCATCTATGCCAAGTAATTTGGAAGACTAATACCTGGCCAAGTAAATGAAAGGGATCCATATTTGTGACCATTACAAAACAGCTGACCCATTGGAAAGCAGAATATATTGGACAATATCATTAACATCACATGCAAGAAAAACTTTGCTAAAGATAATTCAAAAATGTTGGCTTCACTAGTATGTTGACAGGGAATTGCCAGAGATTCCAGCTAGATTCAGACAAGGACACGAAAGAAGGGATATCATTGTTGTCAGATGGATGTTGGCGAAAGAAGATAATACCAGAACAATGTTTACTGCACTTTATCAATTATGCAAAGTCATGACTCTGTGGATTATGAGAAACTATGGACAACATTCAGTAAATGAGTATTCCAGAACACTTAATTGTGTTCATGAGTAACCTGTACGTAGACCAAAAGTCAGTCACTGGAACAGAACAAGGGGACATAGAATGGTTTAAAATCATGAAAGGTGTGCCAAGGTTTTATTATTTCACTATACTTATTAAATCTGCATGCTGAGCAAAAAATGCTAGAAGCTGGATTATATGAAGACTAATATGGAGAAAACCTAATTACATCTGTGTAATGCAGAAGATATATCCTTGCTTGCTGAAAGCAAAGAGGACTTAACATTCTTACTGATGAAGTTTTAAGAACACAGCTTTCAGTATGGGTTGCACCTCAATGTAAAGAAAACAAAAATCCTCACTAATAAATAGCATCATGTTAAATGGAAAAAAGATTGTAGTTTTCAAATAATTTATTTTATTTGGCCACACTAGCCAAACTTATGGAAGCAGCAGTCAAGAAAGCAAATGATGTATTGCATTAGGTAAATCTGCTGCAGTATAGCCAGAATATTCCCTGTAAGCCAAGATGGCGAGATTTTGTCTCACATATTTTAGACATATTTTCAGTAGAGACCAGTCCAGAGAAGGACATCATGCTTGGTATAGTGGAGAGTCAACAAAAACGAGGAAGACCCCCCAACTAGATGGATTGGTACAAGGGCAGCAGTAATGGATAGGAACAAGCCCTGGACAGGGTAGTGTTTCGTTGTGCATGTCACTGTGAGTTGGAAGCAATTCACAGCCACCTAACAACAACTGTAATTAGAATTTGAATGCTCTTTATTTTTCTTTACTTACAAAATGGAAATCTCAACATATTAGCATAAATAGAATGCACTGATTTTGTCCCTATAATAAATAAATTTCCATATATTTCTAGGGACACAGTAGACTCATAAGATATGCACTGGACTGCAAACCACAAAGTCTGCAGTTCAAGCCCTCCAGTAACTTTACAGGAAGATGATGATGCTTTCTGCTTCTGCAATGAATTAAAGCCTCAGAAACCCTATACAAGCTTGCTATGAGTTGGAACTGATTTGATGACACTTAAGGACAACAATATAGTTCTGTTTTGAAATAGTTTATGTAGCTGGAGTGTTAAAGAAAACCTACATGATAATACTCAAATTGCTTGTTTTAGCTACTTTAAAACTTTCCTCTGAGACATGGAGGAACATGTAAACAGCTGCCTTTTAGTGAAAAGAAAACAGAAATTACATTTATATCTTGTACAAAAAAAAATTCAAATATAGCATCTACTCCTCAATTCACACATCTTCACTTTAATTGACCACTTTTTTTTTTAACTTAGGGGAAAAATAGTAAATAACATCAATTTCAAATATAATATTCAAAAGAAAAGAGCATTCCTAGTCAAAAAGCAACACTACCAATATGGTTACAACTGATGAGAGACAATCCATTGTAATTGATAATGATAAGTATTTTTACATTAAGAGGCTTTGATACAAAGCAATGATTGAATATTTGAACTTTGAAAAATTTATCTAATTTGAATTGAAGCATGTTTGTGACTTTGTTTTAACCAAATAGATGTTGATGAAAATTTGATGAGTTCAATCCTTCATCCTTAAAAGAAAAAAAAATTAAGAATATAAATCAAATTAAAACAACTCATTTGAATAATTAATTTCATGGATTAGTAAATATATGCATCAGTCTCCAACACCTTCTTCCATAGTTCAAACAGCATCTTACAGTTTTTACTAAAAGTGTTAATTCTGTAAAATCTCACTTTCTTTGTACACTGGTCAATACACTTTTCATATCATTCCACTTGCAAACATCACACATTAATCATTATAATGCAGCAACTGACTTGGGTTCTTTGGGTCAGACAGATCCAGGTTTGAATTTCCAATTTGTAACATATTACCTTTGTGATCTTAGAATACTTTAACTCTCTCATCTTTTAATTTAATTGTTGACAATAATTATCATCACACTTATTTTGAGTCAAATTAGATGGCAAAACAGTATCTAAAACAAATGCTCAAAAATGTTTACCATTCAATGAAAATCCATAACATACCATTTTTGTAATGTACCAGGTTATGGCAAATTTAAAATAAAATGCAACCATTTTAAGTGAGTAATTAAAAATTTTGGCAAATTAATTCCACCAGTACCACAGTCATGGAAGAGAGCAACTGTACCATTGCAACAAAAGAATGTTTTATTTGACCCTTGTAATCAATTCCCTGTTCCCCCCCAGAAGGCATTGAACTATTTTTTTTTTATAGCTCAAGTATTTCCTTTACTAGAATGGCATACAAATAGAATCAGATAGTATACAGTCTTTTGTGCATATCTTTTTTTAAAATCTTACAATAATAATTTTGATAATATATCCATTTGTTCCACATATCATGGTTTTATTCTTTTTTATGGCATATATATACATATAACAAGTTGTTTAAGTACCGTTTGTTAGAAACACTATCTTTTCCAACTTGAAATGCCATAACTTCTTTACTGATCATCAATTGACTTTACATATGTGGTCCTATTTCTGTAATCTCTATTTCTTTTCAGAAATCTCTCTGCATATAAAGAGGTTGCTCTATGAACATCTTGTTAAAATTTATAAATTTCCACACTTCTGTTTTTTAGTCTGTGCCCCTTTTGCCACTCTACCCTCTCTAGGTTTAGAAGCATGTTTAATTGTTCATTTATGCTCCGGTATCACTCTAAAATATGGTCCGCAGAATGACAAATACTTTCCCTCCAAATTAAGCCATATTACTGCTGTTAGTTCTAATTCTACTTCAGGATACAGTGGTGATCAATTCTGTTTATAATCTTACATTATAAGTGTCTAGTTTAAAAGATTCTAAACAAAGAAATGATTATATTATGAATCCATCTTAATATTTTTTTATTTTAAATGTATTTTGTTGCATTAGTGTATTGAAACAAGTATAAAACATACTCATCTGGCTATTTATAATTTACAAAGCACATGTATATCCAACATTTAATTTCATTTCAATCAGAACCTTTAATCTGTACAGAAGAAATGCCACTTTTCTCATTTTACTTATAAGGTAATGAAGATTCAGAATGACTTACGTGACCAAAATAAAATATTTAGGAAGATTTGCATGGGCTAAGTGGGACAGAGGTAAATAGTGACAGAGGTAAATAGACTAGCAAGGCTCTTTGATATAGGCATGGTTTGAATGGGCAAAAGGGGGAAATAATGTTAAGATGCTTGACTGTCTTATGATTCTTGGTTTCACTTACCTACTACTGTAAAATATATACTTGAGGGGCAGAGAAAGGAATAGTCACAAACATCACTGTAGAAAGCTTGTAAGCCAGTCTTCAGCCTATAACTTATTGTAATAATTAAAATTGGGCTAGAACTTGCCCAGTGAAAGAGATTTGCTGTGGAGCCTTTGCATTGCATAAGACAGTAGCTGGAATCCTGATCCCCATCCAGAATCTTCTGAGGTGGGAAATTTCCACTTGAAAAGACAAGCAGATCAGTCTGGAGCAGCTAGAGGAACAGAAGATACTTCTTTAAAGAAAGACCAGCAGGAAAAATCAAAAACAATAATGGCAGTCTGATTGACTACTATAAGAACAAGCAAGTTGTTCACCTGGGAGCCATCAAAGCAAGCAATCAAGTCCCCTCAGGACAAACCTCCTTCCAAGATGGAAACTCAAAGGGAATACTTGAGCAGGCATGTAATCTTGCTGGTGACCACATTGGTCTACCAATAAGGAAAAGTGGGGGAAAAACGGAAAACCTGTACAAAAATAGTTGACAGTTGATCCAAGAAGAAGTATATACCCTGTATTAGTGGTGGTGGTGGTAATGTGCTGTGGAGTGGAGTCAGAACCAACTCATAGTGACCCTGTACAGGGTTTCCGAGGCTGTAAATCTTTATGGGAGCAGAAAACCTCATCTTTCTCCTGCGAAACAGCTGGTAGTTTCGAACTGCTGACCTTACGGTTTGCAGGCCTTTTCATAACCACTACGCTACCAGAGCTCCTTATGCCCTGTATTAGAGCCCTTAAATGTGTACCTATTTTTTCATTGATGATCTTTATAAATCTGGAATTCACATTTCAATATTTAATCCGGACCACATTGGTTTTTGTATATGGTGTGAGGTAAAGGTCTTGTTTTAGTCTCTTGCATATGGAATTCCAGTTCTGCCAGCACCATCTGTTGAAGAGACTATCTCCTCCCCATGCAGTGTACTTAGATCCTTTGTCAAATATCAGTTGGTTGTATGTGGATGGATTAATTTCTGGATTCTCAATTCTATTCCATTGATCTACGTGGCTTTCGTTGCACCAGTACTAGGCTGTTTTGACCACTGCAGCCATGTAGTAAATTTTGAAATCAGGGAGTTAGAGGCTTCCAAATTTGTTCTTCATCTTTAGCAGTGCTTTGCTTATCCTGGGTATCTTTCCTTTCTATATAATGATGCTAATTGTTTTTTCATCTCTGAAGAATGTCGTTGGAATCTGGATTGGAATTGCATTATATATATAGATTGCTTTGGGTTGTAGTGACATTTTCACAATGTTGAGTCTTCCTATCAAGGGGAATGGTATATTCTTCCATTTGTGTAGGTCTTCGGTTTCTTGTAGTAGTGTTTTGTAATTTTTTTTTTTTTTTTTTGTATAGGTCCTTTGTTTCCCTGGTTATATTTATTCCTAAACATTCCTTTGGGCGACTATTGTAAATGGTATCGCTTTCCTAATTTCCTTTTTAGCACTGTCATTATTCATGTAGAGGAATCCAATTGATTTTTGGATGTTGATCTTGTACTCTGTCACTTTGCTGAAACTTCCAATGAGGTCCAGAAGTATTTTGCTGAGTCTTTGGAGCTTTCTATGCATAAGATAATATCATCTGCATATATAGAGAGTTTTACTTCCTCTTTGCCAAAATGAATGCCTTTGATCTCCCTATCTTGCCTTATAGCTCTGGCTTAGACTTCCAACACAATATTGAACAGGAATAGTGACAAAGGGCATCTTTTTCTGGTTCCTGTTCATAAAAGGAAGCCTTTCAGTTTCTCTCCATTGAAAGTGATGGTGGCTGTTGATTTTGTATATGTGCTCTTAATAATGCTGAGGAATTTCCCTTCAATTTCTACTTTGCTGAGTTATTTTATGAGGAATGGATGTTGAATTTTGTCACATGCATTTTCTGCATAAATTGATATGATCATGTGATTACATTCCTTTTTTTTTTTTAAATTTATATGGCAGATTATATTGATTGTTTTTCTAATATTGAACCATACTTGCATCACTGATATGATTCCCACTTGGTCATGATGTATTATTTTTTTCATGTGTTGTTTAATTCTGTTGGCTAGGATTTTGTTGAGAATTTTTGCATCTATGTTCATGAGGGATATTAATCTATAATTTTCTTTCTTAATGATATCCTTCCCTGGTTTGGGTATGAGGATTATGTTTGCTTCCTAGAATATTAGGAACTTTTCCATCCTCTTCTATATTCCAGAAATTTTGAGTAGAATTGGTGACAGCTCCCCCCTTCTCCCCCCGAATGTTTGGTAAAACTCATCAATGAAGCAATCTGGATGTGGACTTTTGGTTGGGAGTTTTTGAAGACTTTAACAATTTCTTCTTTTGTTATGAGTCTGTTCAAGTTTTCTACTTCATGCTATGTAATTTTGGGTAGGCTGCGTTCTTCTAGAAAGTATCAATCTCTTCTGAGTTTTCAAATTTGTTGGAGTGCAACTATTCATAGTATTCTATTATTATCCTTTTGATTTCAATTGATTCCATTGTGACATCACCTATGTAGTTTCTTATGCATGTTATTTGTGTCTTCTCCCTCATTTCTTTGGTTAGGTTTGTCAATGGTTTATCAATTTTATTAATTCTTTCGAAGAACCAGCTTCTTGGTATGTTGGTTCTTTAATAGTTTTTCTGTTTTCTATCTCATTTATTTCTGGTCTGGTGGTGTTGGATATGTGCCATGGAGTTGGTTCCGACTCATAGCAACCCTGTACAGGGTTTCTGAGGCTATAAATCTTTACGGGAGCAGAAAGACTGATCTTTCTCCCACGGAGCAGCTGGTAGTTTCGAACCGCTGACCTTAAGGTTCACAGCCCTATTCATAACCACTACACTACCAGAGCTCCTTATATATATATATCCATCCTTTAACTTTTTATCTGTTTTTGTCTTTGTGTGTAAGGTGTATCTCTTGCAAGTAGCATATTGAAAGGTCCTGTTTTCTTATCCATTCTGCCACTCTGTATATCTAAACTGGTGCATTTAATCCATTGACATTCAATGTCATTATTGATAGATATCACTTAATTGCTGTCAATTTGTTAGGTCTATTTTTGTGGTGCTGCTTGTTCCTTTGTTCTGCATGCCGTCCTGTACTGAGCTCCTGTTTTTAGTGTTCTTTCTTGTCTGTTTCTTCTTAGTTTTAATATTTCCATGTTGGTGTTGTTTTTTTTTTAATCTTCATTTTCTTGGTATGTTGTGAAGTATTAATTTTCTTTGAGGTTCCCCTATGATTTACTAATTTTTTCCTTCATTTGAGATAGTCTAGTTTTTCCTGAAATCTACCTGACCTCCTTACCACCTGGATCTCTGTCCCAATATTTTTCTCGTATTTAACATTGTCATTATTTTGCTCTTTCACTGACCTCCCAGGTCCTCTGTATTTGTTGTTGTAATTTTGTTCTATTCTGAACTCATATCTATTGACTGGGTTCTGGATGGTGTTGCCACATATGTCAATCTCTGGTTGTTGTCTGTTCATGCTGTTTTTTAGTCAAAAAAACTCCCTTTAGGATGTTTTGAAGCACTGGGTTGGCTTTGACAAAGACTCTTAGCTTCTGTTTCTCCTGTAATATTTTGATTGCACTGTCATATTTTATTGATAACTTTTCTGGGTAAATGATTCTTGGTTGCAAACTGTTTTTTTTCTTTTAGGGTTTTATATATGTCTCCCCACTGCCTTCTTGCCTGCATGGTTTCTGCAGAGATATCAAAGATTAATCTGATTTGTTTGCCTTTGTAACTAACACTTCTCTTTTCCCTGGCTGCTTTTAGGTTTTGATCCTTGGCTTTGATTTTGGAGAGCTTGATTATGATATATCTTGGTGATTTTCTTTTGGGGATCTATCCTTCCTGGGATTCATTTAGCTTCTTGAATACTTATCTTTTTATCCTTCAAGGTATTGTTGTTGTTGTTATGTGCCATCGAGTCGGTTCCAACCCATAGCGACCCTGTATAGGGTTTCCGAGGGTGTGAATCTTCACGGGAGTAGAAAGCCTCATCTTTCTCCTGCGGAGCAGCTGGTAGTTTCGAACTGCTGACCTTAAGGTTTGCAGCCCGATTCGTAACCACTACGCTACCAAAAGCTCCTCCACGATCTCCTCTATGGACTTGTGTGATTCTTCCTTTTTGAGAATGCCAATAATTCTTAAGTTATACCTCTTGATGTTGTCCACCACGAATCTTAGACTTTCTTCAGATTTTTTAATACTTTTTTCTGCTTGTTCTACTATCTTAGCAGTACTGAGAGATTTGTCTTCCAGCTTGCTGGTTCTGGCTTGTATCTCTTCAATTCTACTCCTTTGCCTTTGCAGTACATTGTCCATTTCTGATATTTTATTGTTAATCATTTTTACCTCTTTTTGCAGGCTTGGAATTATTTCCAATTCTATATCTACCTTATTTGATTGTTCCTGTAGCACTTTCCTGACTTCTTAATTGTTTTTCCTTCACTCCTCTGTGAAACATTTGGTTTGTGTCAATATCATTTTCCTGAATTTCTTCTCAGACTGATCCAAAATCTGCTCTTCTTTTAATGGGAAGTCTAGGCCTACCTCCAGCTCATATGTCTATTATTGTTTTCTGTTTCTGGATGTGTGCTGAGATGTTTTGCTGTTTCTTAGACATTTTCAATAGTTTGATGTGTTTTCATTTATTAAATGAATGTATGTTGCTGTATTATTAAGCGGAAGCCTCCTTGTGGATGTGTTCTAGACACAGGCTTCCCTTTTCACATTTCTTATTACTATACTTTGTGTAATCTTAGCAAGTGTTCCTATCTATGTAATGTGAAGCAGCTAATATTGGCTCCTGCCCAGATGGTGGGATATTATAGCTTGTAGCTTGGCTGAATGGCCATGATTGCTGTCTCTTCTTGCTTAACTTAGGGAGCGAATGCTCCCACCCCAAGGAAGAAAGTAAGACCAAAATGACAAAAACAGAAACAAAAGCAAAAGCAAATACTAAAAGAAAAAAAAAAAAAATCAACAACAACAATAACAGTAGTCCAGTAGTCTTTGCTGAGTAGATTGGTGTGTGTGCACAGCGGAAACCTTCAGGAGTGGATGGGAGTGTCCACTTGCACAGGCAACCCCTCTAGTCACCACTGTGGAGGTGCACAAACAGAGAATGAGAAATGAGTGGAAGAAAGATTGTTCACACTTTTTCTCTTATGATCGGTTAGATCTCTCTGTATCCACAGCATCCTTCTCCCTTTAGTGTGTTTTTAACAGGTGTTAGGTTTACCCACTGATCTTGTATATAGCAGTTGGTGTTGGCTTTTGACTTTTATGTTGAGGTTTTACAGGGTACACATACGGCTCAGCTGTATGGCCAGACTTGCTGTCCCTTGTTAGATACGGCAGGAATAAGAGCTCGAGCCAACTTCCAAGCTAAATCCCACAATCAGAAGTCATAAGAAACCACTGGAGGATTAGCCTCTGGACTTTCTGCTGGGACTTTCAACTACTTTGCACCATGGGAAAATTGTGCCCTGTGTGTGTAACACTGGACCCTTTTGGGGGTGCCCTCCCACCCACATGGAGACACCTGGGCTGGATAGAAAGGGTGTGACTGAGTGGAACAAAGGAGTTGAAGGAAAAATAGTGAAAGAAGGAAAAAGAAAAAATCACACATCTTTTTCCCGAAGTCGCTGGGTGGTTTCTTCTTCCTAGCCACTATCTATGGACCCACCTTCTGAACTCCACAAAGACTGTGGGTTGGAAGCAGAGTTCTGATTGATTCAGAAATCTCCACATTCCTTCTTGCTCTGTTAGATTTCTCCTCTGGTAGGCCCCTGAAACTATTTCCCCTTGCTTTATATTGAATTTAAAGCTCTGGGATTGTCCCAGCAAAGTGTTTTTTTCTGACTTTTCTACCCATCCACAAGAGATTTTCCTGAGTACCTTTCAATTCCTCTGTCCCCAAACTGGAAGTTTCCTGGCCTTGTTTTGGCTGATGATATGGGGCTTGTCCACCATAGCTTTCCACAGATGTAGTCAATTTGATTTCTGTGTATTCCATCTGGTGAGGCCCATGTGTATAATCATCTTTTATGTTGTTTAAAAATGTGTTTATGATTACAAAGGCATTGGTCTTATAAAATTCTATCAAATGATCTCCAGCATTGTTTCTATCATCAAGGCCATATTTTCCAACAACAGATCCTTCCTCTTTGTTTCTAACCTTTGCATTCCAGCTGCCAATAATTAGCAATACATCTTAATCGCATGTTTCATCAATTTTAAATTGAGGAATTTGATTGTTGTTGTCGTTAAGTGCCATCGAGTCGGTTCCAACTCATAGCGACCCTGAACAGGGTTTCCAAGGCTGTAAATCTTTACGGGAGCAGAAAGCCTCATCTTTCTCCCGTGCAGCAGCTGGTAGTTTCAAACTGCTCACCTTGAGATTAGCAGCCCGATTTGTAAACACTACGCTAGCAGAGCTCCTTTGATAGACTTCCTCAATTTCATCATCACATACTTTAGTGGTTGGTGCATAAATTTGAATAATAGTGGTATTAACTGGTCTTCTTGTAAACATATGGCTATTACCCTATCAGAGATAGCATTGTCCCTCATGACAGATCTTGATGATGAATGTTCTTTTTGATGATGAATGTAAAGCCGTTCCTCTTCATTTTGTCATTCCTAGAATAATAAATCGTGTGATATCAGATTCAAAATGACCAATATGAGTCCATTTCTGCTCAGTAATGACTAGGATATTGATTCTTTTTTGCATTTCCTTTTTGACAATTTCCAATTTTCCTATATTCATATTTTGTACATTCCATGTCTGAATATTAATGGATTTTTATAGCTGTTTTTCTTCAAGTTTAGTTGTGATCCATCAATAAATGAAGGTCCCAAGGGATTTATTCACATCATCATGGTCAACTCTACTTTGAGGAGGCAGCTCTTCCCCTGTCTCATTTTGAGTGCCTTCCAATTTGAGGGTCTCATCGTCTGGCATTATATCTTATAATATTCTAGTGCTCTTCATCACGTTTCAATATTCAATAATCTGTTGATGACAATATTCCACTGCTATTCATAAGATTTTTGTGGCTAAATATGCAGAAATAGACTGTCTCTCTTTCCCTGTAGTCTGTCTTTTTCTGGAAGCTGATGTGAAAATGGTCCATCATGGGTGATTCTTCTGGCATTCTAAATACTCATGGCATAGCTTCCAGAATCACAGCAACACACAAGCCAGCATAGCACAACAAACTGATGGATGAGAGGTGGATTTTTTTTTTTTTTTAACCACTAGAGCATAAAATATTCTGTTGTAATGCACTGGCTAATATATGAAGTACATCACCAAGCCTTTTTTTAAAAATTATTATTATTATTTAGGCTTAGTCTGAATAGCCACTTGCTATAATTTGAAATACTAGTGGCATAACCTCTAACATCACAGAAACACTCAGCTAACAAAGTCAATGAACTGACAGACACATAGTAGGAACCTGTTGTAAGTACTCCTAAATCTGCTTTCTATTATTCTCTATCACAATTTATCTACTTGTGCTTACACTCATGGATATTGGTGTTTTATTTCAAACACGTATAACTAAAAAGATGGCTTGCCCTAGTCCTTCTAATAAAATATATCTCATCCATCTCCCGAATTTTAACTATTCCCACTACTGCCACCATCATCCTAGATCATGAAGTCATTTATTAAGAATAAAGGAGAACTTTGAAACTTCAGAGATAAAATTATTTATGTCAGAATTCTTTGTGTCATCATGACCACTCATTCTCTTTTGACGAGATAAAAAATTATCCTGGATAAGAGATAAACATTTATCTTATTAGATAAGAAACTTAGCCAATTGAAAGGTGAGTCGTACCTCTACTACTTTCAAATTACTCACGGGTCTTTCCACTTTCATTGATTTCTACTGCCTCCATCTCTCATCTTAACAGCTCTGTTGTTGTTGCTGAGTGCCCCTGAGTCCATTCTAACTCATAGTTACCCTGTATAGCATTTCCAAAGAGTGGCTGGTGGGTTTGAACTGCCACCTTGTGGTTCAAACTGACCTTGTGGTCCAGTGTTTATCCTTCAGTGCCACACCAGGACTCCTGAACAGCTTTGTTGTTGTTGTTGTTAAGTGCCATCCAGTCAGTTCTGACTTACAGCAACCATGTATAGAGTTTCTTAGGAGCAGCTGGTGAGCTTGAACTGCCAACCTTGTGGTTCAAACTAACCTTGCAGTTCAGTGCTTATCCTACAACCCCACATCAGACGGTCTTCCTTAAATTGTTGTTGTTGTTGTTGTTAAGTGCTGTCGAGTCGGTTCCGACCCATAGCGACCCTGTACAGAGTTTCTTAGGCTGTAAATCTTTACGGGAGCAGAATGCCTCATCTTTCTCCCACGGAGCGGCTGGTAGTTTCGAACTGCTGGCCTTAAGGTTCGCAGCCCGATTCGTAACCACTACGCTACCAGAGCTCCTTAAATTACAGGACCAAAATTGTTCCTCCACTTCAGACTTGAGTAGTCTCCCATACTTCTCCTTTACATCACAAATGTAACTCTGATAATTATCACTGCACTTCACCACATCTAAATCATAGTTTAATCTCAGAAAAAATACTTGCAGTTAAAATATGACATTTGCAATCTTACAGTTTTTACTTATTGAAAGCACTCTTTAGCTTTATTTGCATCTATATTGTTAAAATACCTCTTTATTAAGTTGTTAAGTGTTGTTGAGTCAGTCTGACTTATAGTGACTCTGTACAAGGTTTCCAAGAAGCAGCTGGTGAGCTTGAACCACTAATCTTCATATTCAAACTGATCTTGAAGTCCAGTGCATTAACCCATAGTGCTGCTCCAAGACTCCTTTTTTGGGATATATTAAAAAGCAAAGAACAATGACATTTATTAAATTATTTATAAAATGTCTTCATATTTATTAGAAATCCAGTTAATCTAGTAGAAATAGTGGATCTCCATGTTTTCCCACAAAATAATGTCATGAATAGTGTTGATGGGGCAGCATTTCCAAAGAAGGTGTTCCACTTTTGCCTCTGGAAAGTTGCTATCATTGATTCTGCAATTTCCACTGTCCATGCACAGTTACATCATGATGGAAAGGAGCTCTGGTAGCGGAGTGGTTACAAATCGGGCTGTGAACCACAAGGTCAGCAGTTGAAAACTACCGGCTGTTCCATGGGAGAAAGATGAGGCTTTCTGCTCCCGTAAAGATTTACAGCCTAAGAAACTCTGTACAGGGTCGCTATGAATCGGAACTGACTCCACGGCACATAACAACAGCAACAACATGATGGTTGGTGGGCAACAACGATTCTAAGATACATTGCAAGTTCAGCAGTGTTGAGCAGAAGAGAGTAATATGTATATTTTTGAACCAAGCAGTTTGATGAATATTTATTTAGATAACACTATGATGAATGTCTGTTTCTACTGATAAATTTAATATCTATGAAAGGAGGCTTTTACATATTTTATTAATAGTTTCATTGCCTTAACCACGACTTTTGCTCAAAACCTCAATCTTTCTCATCATGGACCAAGTATCCCACTAGTCAGTATCTCATCGCCTTTCTTCTAGGACAACCTCCTATTGTGGTATTTTTGGCTACATGCTTGCCTGGCCACCAGGTATAAGAAACCAGTTAACATCCCTGAGACATGCATAACATCCGTAACATATTATGAAACAATGTTGTTGTTGAAGTCCTGGTGTGGTGCTGTAGGATGAGCATCAGACTGCTAACTGCAAGGTTGGAGTTCAAATCCACCAACTTTCAACTGCTCCTCATGAGACAGGGAGGAGAATAAAAGGAAAGCTGCTTCCGTTGTGCCATCTCCAATTATGCCAAGGAGCTGCCTGCTGCATAAGTTCTTGCAAACAGGAGATCACGTTCCTCATGAAATGGCACCAACCCAATGTTTTCACTTCACCTCCTATCGTTGCAAGGAGGTGGTGGTAGAATTCTTTCCTTCTTGTGGTAAATGAGGTTTTAATTCACAGTTAATGCACTTCTTGGGATGCTACCACTCATCTATCACTTAAGACTTGCAGGTTGTTGTGATGCTGAATAGGTTTTCATGGAATTTTCAAATGATGAAGAAATGTTTGGCAATCTGATTCAGAAAACCAGTCAATGAAAATCTTGTGATTCACAATGGTCCAGTTCATAGCACAGGACTGAGCAGTGCTTTGTTCTGGTGTGCATGAGATTCCCCGGAGTTTTGGCCAGGCTTATAGCAATAGAAACTTAGTAACAATTTAGTACTTTAGTAACAACAACAACAACAGTTCCCTTTGCATTAAAAAGCCACACCTATAACTCCCTTAATGTACTGCTCTGTCCCCTTTAGAGTAACTCAATCTGTTGTTGCCTGTGCTAGTACCCCTTCCTGCCTAGTCATTCTCCAGATGTGTTTGTCCTTAGAATTCCTCACTAACTCACCCCTGTTTTTAATTATTTGCATAGCCCCCTACACAAAAACACAAATCTCATCACAGAGGATGAGGAAGGACCTAGAGATGAGTGTTGGACTGATGATGGAGGAAGAGCTTTCCTAAACTCTGTTATCAGAAGGAAGCCTGAGGCCACATAGGCAAGGAGCCAGTTTGAAGTGTATAAAAGGCTCACACTCCATGAGAGCAGGGTCAGGCAAAAGTCCATTGTAGAAAGGAGAACTGTAAAAATTGGAGACACAGGAATGATGTGTTAATTGCCAAGAAAAGGAAATTTAGCTTTCAGAAAATGAAAGAATTCTGAACACAGGACTTCATTCTACCGGTATTTATTTAGTGAACAATTGTCATTTGTAGAATAAATGTTCTAAAATACTATGATTTAATGTGATAGATTTAGATATTAAGAAGAAAAAGTAGTTTTAAAAATGTTGTTTTCTGTTACACACAATGTAAGGCACTATACATTTCTCCCTCATGCAATCCTCCAAACCATCATCAGGGGACATATTCTTGTCCTTATGTTTAAAATATCACTGAACAAACTCCGAGAACTGAGGTAAATTTCCAAATGATATCTAACTGATAAGTAGTAAAAATAAGCATAGAACGCATGTCTATTTGATTTCAAAATTCTCCCTTATTTTTATACTGCTGTATGAGTGGGCTTCAAAAAGTTTGTGGAAAAACTCCATTACATTTCAATTTTATTTTCCACAAACTTTTTGAAGCCCCTCATATATTATTTAAAGGAAAAATGATATGTACAATACAACTTAGAAAGACTCCCCTTTAAAAATCACCACAGTTCTGAGACCAAAAGAAATAGATGGTGCCTGGTTACCACTACCAACTGCTCTGAAGGGATCATGCTAAAAGGTCTCAGATAGAGTGGAAGAGCATGTGAAAAAAGCCTCAAATTGATATACATATATATAAATAATAACAGGTGTACTGGTCAGAATGAGACTTGAGGAACCTGAGACTATGGTCCTCAACCACCCTTCAGGTCTGAAATGGAACTCACCCTCATGTCCCAATTTTCAGTCAAGCAGTAAGTAAGTATATAGGGGAGACAATAAGGTATGTTCACCATGGAATGGCCAATCATTGACAAAGTTGAGAAGGGATGGAAAAGAGGATGGAATGGAAATAGGAACCAAAGAGGGGGTATAGTATAACTGCTGTTTCATGGAGGAGATTGAAATCATAGAGATGAAACAAAATGTATAATTTGTTGAATGTAAACCTAGTGATCTTCTCTGTAAACCTTCACTCAACTCAGAATAAAAAGTTTAAAATAAAATCCTCATGATTAATGAAACTAAGCTTAAAATAATACTAAGCATCTATGATATAGAAAATGTTTGTGGGATAATTTATTCTGTGACAATACCAAATGCACAGACTCTCACTCAATTATAATTCTAAGGATTTGAGCACCCTGTGGTAGTGTAGGATAAGAACTCAACTACAAGGATGGTTTAAATCATAAAGTCGGCAGTTCAAACCTACCAGCTGCTCCTTGGAAAATCTATACAGGGAGCTGGAACCAACTCGATGACACTTAACAACGAGTTGGGACTGACAACAGCACTTAGCAACAGAAACAATATATGTGAATAGATATGTTAGGTTATTTCAACTATATGAACAAGGTACTATATATTTTTTTCATTTAATATGTGATAAAAATGAGATTTAGAGGATATATTAGTTTCTTAGTGCTTCCACAACAATGTACCAGAAATTAGTGGATTAAAACAATGGAGATACATTCTCTCATAGTATTAGAGGTTAGAAATGAAAAATCACAATCTAGGCTAGATTGGTTTCTTCTGTCAGCTTTGAAGAAGAATCTGTTCCATATTATGTGCTTAGCTTCTGGTGGCTCCAGACATTCCTTGGCTTTTGACTGCCCTCCAGTCTCTGCTTTCCTCTTTACATGGCCTTTCTTACTATAAGGCTCTGTCTGCCATCCCTTCTTCTGTCTCTTATAAGGACACGTGTCACAGGATTTATAACCTATCCTAAATCCAGGAAGATATTTTCTCATGATCCTTAATTCAATTACATCCTTAAAAACCCTATTTGTGGCAAATTCACATTCATAGGAACTGTGATTAGAATTTAGATATATATTTCTTGGAGAAACAATTCAACTCACTACAGTGGGTGTGGTACAAAGAATAAATGAAAATTTTAAATGATAGCATTTACTTTAAGGATGGTCTGGAGGATTCAATGAGGGAAAAGTGCATAATACCTTGCACTGTGTTTATCGCAAACCAAATGTTTTATTTACTTTTCTTTTTAAATATTTAAATCTTTTTAAATATTTCATCATATTGAAGCATAGTAATTCACAATAATGTTTATTCAGCAAGTGATAATTGTCCACTAAGTACCAGAAAATACATTAGGAGTTTATAGAGCCCATTCTCAAAATATCCTTGCCATAACCCAGAACTTGTTAGTATATTACCTTATACAGGGAAAAAGAACTCTGTTGATGTGATTAAATTAAGGATGCAATGTAACCACAAGTCTATTTATAAGGGAAACAACAAGGTAGGAGAGTCAAAGGACACATGAGGACAGAAGCAAAGGTCAGAGAGAGAGAGAAAGAGACTTGATTATGCTGCTGGCCTTGAAGATAGTGGAAAGGGCCATAAGCCAAGGAATGCTGTTAGTCTCCACTGTTGTTAATGTTAGTTGCCATCAAGCAGACTCCAATGCAATGAAGAACATTTCTGTCCTGTTCTACACTATTTTCAAGATCTTTGGTATATTTAATTCCATTATTGGCTCTATTATGTCAATATATCTCATTAAGGGTCTTCCTCCTTTTGATGAACCGCTTCATTACCACACGATGACCTTTCCTAGTAATTGATCTTTCCTGGTGATGTTTCCAAAGCAAATTGAAGTTTCTCTATCCTCACTTCCCAGGAACATTTTTCTTTCTTTTATTTTGTTCATTCTTCTGGCAGTTTCTAGTATATTCAATTCCAACACCACAGTCTGAGTGCATCCATTTTTCTTTGTATTCCATTCTCAATGTCCATCTTTCATGTTGGACACATTTTAGAGGAACTTCTGGACTAAGACAGACTAGAGAAAAAAGGTCTGGCAATGTGTTTATAAGAATTAATCAGTGAAAGCCAGCAATAGAAATAGCCTTTAGGAAGTGGATAAAGCAAGGGAGAGGACTCTTCTAGAGTTCAACAACTATAAATAATTATATATATATATATATATTATGTTTTAAGTCCCCAACTTTATAATAATTTTTAACCATGGCAATAAGAAGCTAAAACAGAGGAATTGAGAAGTATTCCAAATCACGTTTTTATGAGGGGTACAGCTAGAATATAGTTTTTTTTTAATTAAATTTTAGTATGCCTCTGATCTTTATGGTATAAAATCCATATTTACAGAAAGGATCAATCCACAATTGCAAAAGGAAAGAGGCTTAATCTACACAACTATAATTATACACTTTCAACTTGCACAATGATGGGGAAAAATAAACAAAATAGATATGTAAGCGAGATAAATGCCACCTGTTTCTAGATACAGAGAAAAAAACATTACTCAAATTTTAGTAATCTTAAATTATGGTCAGATATATATATTCCTTTGTTGTGGACTCAAATTTGATCACTATCAAAGTCTTTATGTCTTCTCTTATAGGTAGTTTATTTCCACACCATATGAGAATGATGGTTTTCAAGGTCTATGTTACTTGTTACAAAATACAGCTTTCTATACTTTCATAAAAAAATGAAAGACTACTTCAATTCTACCATGACATGGTTATCCTCAGATTAACACATACTGAAAAATTATTGTTTTTTCCAAAATTTATTCCATAAGTTTAATTTTCATTGCTGGATTGTATTAAAAATAAATGTATTTCTCACTGAATCAAATTTTTACTTTCAAGGAGTTCATAAATACTTCAATGACAGTAACAAAAACATTTAAACACTGAATGATGATTTTTTTAATTAATGAAAATATTCATCTTATTTTGACATTGTAAATTGCAAAATTCCAAAGTACATATTGCTTATTTAAAGGCAGAAATTTTCCTACCATACAACCTAGAATGATATGAATAATATGTTTTCCAACATAATACAGGGAAAAATAATTTAAAACATATCCATGTCTTCACAAAGTTTGCTTAAGTAAATAGAATATCTACTAGAAGTATAACTAATAAGTTGTTGTAGTTATGTGCCGTGGAGTCGGTTCTGACTCATAGTGACCCTGTACAGGGTTTCCTAGGAGCTCTGGTAGCGTAGTGGTTACGAATCGGGCTGTGAACCTTACGGTCAGCGGTTCGAAACTACCAGCCGCTCCGCAGGAGAAAGATGAGGCTTTCTACTCCCGTAAAGATTTACACCCTCGGAAACCCTGTACAGGGTCGCTATGGGTCGGAACCGACTCGATGGCACACAACAACAACAACAACAACAGGGTTTCCAAGGCTGTAAATATTTACGGGAGCAGAAAGCCTCATATTTCTCCCACAGAACAGCTGGTTGTTTCAAACTGCTGACCTTGCTGTTAATAGCCCGATTTGTAACCACTATGCTACCAGAGCTCCTTGACTAATAAGTAAACCCCCTCCATCTAACAAATCCCTAAATGCGCTTTTCTCTGCATTGTAACCAAAGAAAGTCTTATTACAAAGAGTGTCCAGACAGACGGTACTTTCATTTTTCTCCCCTCTTACATGTGAAGGTTAGGTAGGAATTTTTTAAGCAATTTTAACTTAAACTGTGATGGTCACTCCTCCAGTATGGAAGATGGGAAAGGACAACGTGCATGTGACATGGTCAGCAGATAATCTGTTTTGCTTAAGTGAAGTTCTACAAGATCAAAAGGGATGCCCAAGATAATATGTGGGTCAGGTTCAAATGGTAGAAGGCCTTGAATATTGCACACTAGGATTTGGATTTGACGTTTTTATGATTAAGGTATTGTTGATAAGTGCCTTCAAGTTGGTTCTAACTCAGATAGACCCTTGATAGTATTTCCAAGGATGTAAACCTTTAAGGAACTCTGGTAGCGTAGTGGTTACGAATCGGGCTGCGAACCTCAAGGTCAGCGGTTCGAAACTACCAGCCGCTCCGCAGGAGAAAGATGAGGCTTTCTACTCCCGTAAAGATTTACACCCTTGGAAACCCTGTACAGGGTCGCTATGGGTCGACTCGATGGCACTTAACAACAACAACAACAAACCTTTAAGGAAGGAGAAATCCTCCTCTTTCTCATGTGCTCTCACAGTTGAGGAAGTTAGGAATTCAAATTCAGGGTGCTGGTTCTAGGGAAAGGCTTTCTGTCTTTGTCAGCTCTGTAGAAATGTCCTTGTCATCTCTCAGCATCTGTAGGTCTAACATTCATTGGAGATCTCCATGCGTCTTGGCGTCAATCTTCCTCAAGCTTTAGAAGCTTCATAGTACACATTCGAAAAGACACATTCCACTCCTGGCTATTCGCTTTCTTGGAGTTAAGACATTATTTTCTTTAAAAATTTAGAAGTCCTGATGTAGTGTTGTAGTATAAGCACTCGACCAAAAGGTCATTATGAGTCAGACCCAACTCCATGGCACTTAATAACAACACAAATACTTGAGAGCATAAGCACTTTAAAAAAAATACATATGTTTCTCTTCTTGTCTTTAAAATGGGGCAATAAGTAGACCATATCCTCATAGAGTCACTGGTGAGCTCAAATCATTAACCTTGTAGTTGGAAGTCCAGTGTTTGTCATCCGGAGCCACTGTGCTCTTCCTGTGAAGATTAAGCATATTAATTTTGAAAAGTTTTAAGAGTATTCCTTGATTCAAAAAAGAGGCTCAAGCTGTCAAAGGAAGAACTCAGCAGAAATTTTCAATAATTGTAAAGGGCAAGTACCTCATTCTGTATACTTGGAATTATGCATACATAGTCAACATGCACAATAAGGATGAAAACATAAACCAAATAGTTATAAATCATAAACATAACTGTTCTTAGGGGATATAGAAAATTCATCATATTTTATCAAGCTTTATAAGAAGTGTTTATTACCATAGCAGTTCAGTGCTTACTCTACAGCACAACCAGGGGTTCTTATTAAAAGTTTGTAGTTATTAAATTCCTTCAGGTAGGTTCTGATTCATAGAAGTCTTCATAGAGTTTTCTAGGAGAAGCTGGTAAATTTGAACTGTCAACTTTGCAGTTAGCGATCTAGAGATTATCCTACAGGTAAAAGTTTATATAACACTAAACCCTACCCAGAGAAGCGGTGACACCAGAGATGGAGGCAGTGATGATGACATGGAGACAGAGAGCAGCTGAAGATTCTAGACTCAGGGAGGGTTAGGGGATGTGTGCTGAGGGCCGGGGGGGAGGGGGGTAAGGGGACAGGGAGGGAAGCACGGTGTGCCATTTGGCTGTTCAAATGATTGCATATTCCTTAGTGTTTTAGTGCACATCCAAAGAAATAAAAGCAAAACAACAACGAAGGAAATAGAAGCAAATACTGTTGAATGATGAAGCATGCAGGGGATTGTAATCAATGCAATGAAACAAACTGATTTTCCCCCATGTTAACTAACACTCAATTCACAACAAAAACTTAAAAAAAAAAAACTAAATTAAATATCATTTCTCTTTTTTGATGTGTATAGTTCATTCGATTTCGACTCATAGCAACCCTGTATAAGGTTTCTGAGGTTGTAAATATTTATGGGAGTAGAAATTCAAATCTTCCCCTTACCTCCACTTCTGTAGAATGGCTGAGGAATTTGAGCCACCAACCATGTGGATAACAGCCCAAAGTGTAATCCACTACACTACCAGGGTTCCCTAATTTTTTTTTTTAAAGCTATTACTTAAATCTAGCAGCCTAAATTTAAAAAATCAGTTTGAAATCCTGGTGTGATGCTGTAAAATAAGCACTAGGCTGCTAACTGCACAATTGGTGGTTCAAACCAAACAGCTTCTCTTCAGAAACCCTATTAAGGGTTTCTGTGAGTTGGAATAACTTTTCTTTCAGTCATTGTGTTATAAAATTAGAGGATTTAAATATACATGTGTATTTTATCATTACAAAATCTAGTGTGTTTTGTTTTGTTTTTAAAAGTACTTATGCATATTCTAGGAGCCCTGGTGGTATTGTAGGATAAGCACTGGGCTGCTAACCTTGAGGTCGAAGCTCAAGCCCACTAGTTTCTCCATGGGAGAAAGATGAGGCTTTTTGCTCCCATAAAGATTTACATCCTGAGAAACTTTTTATGGGTGAGTATGGATCAGGATGAACTCAGTGGCTGTGGTACTGTTGTAGAAAATAAACGGTTGTATTTAAAAGAAAAAATATGCTGATTACTTATTATGTGCAAGTGCTTCTATATCTGCCCCTGAAAGAATCATTACTATAAATAAGCCACTCTCTTATAGTGTGATTCTGAGGCAGCTTCCAAAATTCACGAAAAATTTTCATTATCTTTAATTTCATTTTGCCACAAACATTTTAAAACCCTCTCATATTACAATTATACCACATGTAAATGCCTTTGACCAAGAGTAATCTCTGTGTTTAATATTAAACTTATGGTCAACATGAAGATTAAAAAAGAAAAACAAAAAAACAAAAAAACGTTGTCATCCAATCATGTCTCATGGCAACCTCAGATTGTCAAAATAGAAATGTACTCCTTACGGCTTTCAATGATTGGTTTTTCTGAAGACTTTATTCCGAGGCTCCTCTAGATGAACCCAAGCTTCCAATCATTTGGTTAGGTTAGTGCCTGAATATGGTAACTGATATCTGAGCCTCACATATATGAATGGTACCAAACTGTTCTATAGTCCTAACCCAAAGGCATGTATACTTCAGTGTGCAACATTCAAGGCACTCCCCAAATAATTTCTAGGATCAATTAGAATTAGAGATAAAATATTTTATGATTAAGATATATAGAAGAGAACCTTTTTTTTATCTTTTAAAATAATACTATCGTAAATTAAAGATTATTGACAAATTCAACTCTCCTGGAAGTATATCATTTTAAGACTAATTGAAATTGGACTAGTTCAATAGCAAATGCTTCCTCTTTTTGTTGGATTTAAAAAGGAAGACATTTCATTATCAATTATTTCTAAGCTAAATTTCTTCTCCTCACCCCACCCAGATTTCCTACCCTTTCACCACTGTTGTTTTCTTCAAGACAGGAAATTTCTTTAACAAAGGCAGGAACTATTTAGAAATCAGACAGATTGACACAGTAGCAGATACCTTGCAAAATAGCTCCTCATTTGAGATAACTTTTGGATTTGATTTTTCATGGCTGACTATAGAGAAAATGTGCCCCTTAAGTGACTCCATTTCTGCCTTTCTGATAAAAGATAAACTCAAAGATGAGATAATACTACTGGTCATAAACAATAGGCCAGAAGTTCTGGCTAAACAATCTTTCAGGAAGGTCGAGCAGACATTTTAGGCATGATATGATAAACATGAAAGGTCAATAAGCAGGGAGGAACAACCTAATGCTTCACTCTTCTAGACCTACTGTGATGTGACCGTTTAACCTTAAACACAAGTAGTCTGGGAGGCAAGTAAGAAAAGCTCTTGGCAAATGACCATAATAATTATTTATGGTATGTCTAATTTTAGATGAAATTCTCGCTGTGTTTATTTACTTGGCAAGACTCTGAATCCAATAAAGACAAAAGTCAGTCAGTCTGCAAGTACATTTGATTTGATGGATTGTCTGTCTACTGTACAGTGGCTCTAAACATCAAAATTTTTTTGTGTATGAAATTGGGCAAAAGATAAAGAAGATCTAGATTTAGCAGTCATTGTTGTAATGTTACATGAAAAAGCAATGCCAGCTTCTAAAAATATTAATAGAAAAGAAATTTGAAGCCAGGGGTGAAGTATTGTCTAAACTAAAGCCTTGTCAGTGTTTTGTTGCAGCTATTTATAATAGAATAAATCACTTGGAAACAGGTCAAGTTGAAGTCATAATATTTGAAGCAATTGTTCTTACCTTATCATAAAGATATTTTCCTTCTCCTCTATCTGTAAAACTCCACGTGAAAACCATTGATGTTTACAAAAAGTACCACTGCTCCCAGTAGCTACTGTTAGTTAAGTATTATATTTTCCTAATAATTTATAATTCTAGATATATAGCCCAATATATAGTCCATTGTTTTTGCTACTGTGTCAGTCCATCTCATGTGGGTCTTCCTGTTTTTTTGCTGACCCTTCACTTTACCAAGCATGATGTCCTTCTCCAAAACTGGTCACTCCTGATATTATGTGCAAAGAATGAAACATGAAAATCTGCCATTATTGTTTCTGAGGAACACTCTGGCTTTACTATTTCCAAGACAGTAATATTTGGGTTTTTTTGGCAGTATGTGGTACTTTCAATCTTATTCCCCAGCACCATAAATCAGATGCATTGATTCTTCTCTAATCTTCCTTAATCTTTGTCCAACTTTCACATGTAGATGGAGCAATTGAAAATACCAAGGCTAGGGTCAGGCACAATTTAGTCCTCAAAGTGACATCTTTGTTCTTTGATATTTTAAAAAGTCCCTTGTGCTGTGATTTTCCTAATAATGATTTTCTAACTGCCATGAGTGTCAACAGTGGATCCAAGAAAAATGAAATATTTGACAACCTCAATGTTTTCTCCATTTATCATGATACTTTTTATTGGTACACTTGTGAAGATTTTTATTTTCTTTACATCCAAGTACAATCCATACTAATATTCATCAGTAAGTATTTCAAGTCCTTTTTACCTCCAGCAAACAAGACTGTGTCATCTGCATTTTACAGGCTGTTACTGAGCATTCCTGATACCATGTTTCATATGATTCAGCTTCTAAGATTATTTGCTGAGCATATAGATTGAAAGCTGTTGTTAGGTGCTATCTATTTGGTTTGACTCATAGCTATCCTGTACAGGTTTCTGAGGATTAGATGGTGAGTTGGAGCCACAAGGTAAGCTATCTTGTGGTTCAAATGGACCTTATGGTCAAGTGCTTATTTTAGAGTACAACATCAGTAATAAGTATTCACCACTGAATAAGTATAGTGAAAATGGTATATTGGCAAGGTACAAATTTGTTTGAGTCTTACAAATATTTCTTTCCTTGTTTTGTACCTATTTTGACTTTTCAGGAAATTCCATTAAAACGTCAGATTGTTTGCTGATATTGTTATTATTCTCTTAAACTTAAAGTTTTAATCACCTCAAATATGAGTGCTATTTTGTTGCAGTTAAGTACCATTGAGTTGGTTCTGATGTATAACAACCCTTATATAAACATAAATAGAGAATATAAATAGATAAAATATGCCTGAATTCCTATACAGCATTATATGCAAGTAAGGCCTCAAATTCATACAGAAACTTAAATGTGAAATATAAAACACATTTTATAAAGGAATTTTTAAAGAGTTATCTTTGTAGTAGGATCTTGGAAAGTGACCTTAAACAAAAATATTGTAAAACAAAATACATAGGAAAATTATTTTAATAATTTTTACTACTTCAAATACCGATTGCAAATCAATGACTCAAAGCTTAGAGAAAGCTAATAGATAAGTGGCAAAATGGCAGGGGATATTTGAATTTTCTAATCAAAATTTCTATCAGTCAAAAACAAAAGTAAGATGACCCTGAAAAAAAAAAAAAATCGGTGAGCAAACTATATCTAAAAGAGGAAGTGTGAAGACCTAACAGGTATATAAATAGATACTCATAAGCGTTAGTGATAAGACAAATGTAAATGAAAGCAAAGTTTCATTTTGAAACTATAAAACAAATACTAGGAAGTTGTATAGATTCTACACACTAATGGAAATTCATGGATGCATATGCTCTCATGAACTGTGGTGAATAAAACCATAGTACAGAGAGGGGGGGGGGGGAAAGGAACAGTGACCCAACAGAAGTGATCGAATAATGTCATGATTGCACGTAAGTAATGTTTTTAAAAGTTAATTCACAAACCTTTGTAGCAGTACATCAACAGAGAGCTGCCAGAAATTCTAACTGGATTCAGGAGTAGATGTGAAATGAGGGATATCATTGGTTATGTCAGAGGGATCTTGGCTGAATGTAGAATGTCGGGGACCTGCCTCGACACAGGGGTTCGGTTCACGAGGAGGAGATACCTGACGGCGATTGCAATATATCAAGAATACACAGAAACAGACAAAGAGAGAGACAATGAGGCACCCCAAAGCCAGGGTGGATACATCACTGGTGGGCAGGCTTGGGACTACAGGCATCGTGGCCTCTGCAGGCAGCAACTCACTGCCCTGCCATCTTTACTGCGTGTCCTTCATCTTGTAATGCACTGCAATCTTTACTCCATGCCTTCCAACCAGTAATGCACACCTGGGGAAGCCCGGGCCTCTGTTTTATTTAGGGGAGGAGCTTCACACCAAGCTGGGAAGGACTTAGGCAAGGTATAGCTAACATCAGTACTTTTCCAGACATTCAGGTAACTTTACATCGTATTTCACTAGTTCGAATCCCAGGCCCACAACTTGGTTTCTCAGGCTCAATTAACATATCTATAGCCCCTGAGCACAGGTGGGGGAAGGTGAGAGTAATGACAAAAGTTTGGGCAGAGTCCTGCTGTTTCGGCTTCCTGAGCCAGGTTTTAAAGAGGACTCCAGACGCCCAGGTGAATGGGCTGCACCTGGAAAAGGATTAGGGAGGATGGGTTCTTTGTCTATAGAACAAAGAACCGAGAAGTAGCTAAGACATTTTTAGTTAATCCTTTTGGAGAAAGGCTTAACCTTGTAACCTTTAGTCTCGGCTTTAGGAAAATATCACATTTATCTGTGGATTGTCAAAGGCTCCGTGTATTAATTTAATACATATAACTGAATATTAAGATGAAAGACAATTTGCTATTAACTGCCAGTGGCCTCATTTGTTACACTCGGCCCTATAGGGCCTCGAACCTCTGACCAGTCTTACACCGTCCGCAACAGTAGAAGATACCACAAAGATGTTTCCTTGTTTTGTATTGACTATGCAAGCACACTGACTGTGTAAATCATAAGAAGCTAAGCATAATATTGTGAAAAACAGTAATTGCTCATGATGAACCTGTACATAGAACAAGAGACAGTCATTTGAAGAGAACCCAGGAACACTGAATGGTTTTAATCAAAAAAGTGTGTGTCAGGGTTGTATCCTTTCACCATACTTATTTGTATGCTGAGCAAATAATAAGAGAAACTGGATTGTATGAAGAATGTGACATTAGGATTGAAGGAAGACTCATTAATAAGATGTAATATGCAAATGTCAAAACCTTGCTTGCTGGAAGTGAAAAGAAATTGAAATTCTTACTGATAAAGTAAAAAACAATAGGGTTTAATATGGGTTACAACTCAATGTAAAGAAAAAGAAAACCCTCACATCTTACCCAGCATGACATCCTTTTCCAGCAACTGTTCCCTTCTTACAATATGTCCAAAGTATGAGAGATGAAGCTTAGCCTTCCTGGGCTCCAAGGAGTACTCTGGCTGCACTTCTTCCAAAACAGATCTATTGGTTCTTTTGGCAGTCCATGGCACTTTCAGTATTCTCCTCCAACACCACAATTCAAAGGCATCAATTCTTCTACAATCCTCCTTATTCACCATCCAGCTTTCGCATCCATATGAGGTTATTGAAAATACCATGGCTTGGGTCAGATGTACCTTAGTCCTCAAGATGACATCTTTGCTCTTCAACACTTTAAAAAGGTCCTGTGCAGCAGATTTGCCTAATGCAATACGTCCTCTGATCTCTTGACTGCTGCTTCCGCGACTGTTGGTAGTTGATCCAAGAAGAATGAAGTCATTGACAACTTTAATCTTTTCTCCATTGATAAGAATGTAGCTTATGGATGTAGCTGCTTAAAATTCAAACTGAAAGGGAAAGATTCTTTACATAAAGTATCAAGCTTGCCTCCTCAGTACAATGGGCTGATGTTGATATTGTTGTTGCTAGTTGTCATTGAGGGGATACCGACTAATAGCAACCCTATGCATAAAAGAACAAAAAAATGCCTGGTCCTGAGACAACCTCACAATCATTGCTAGGCATGAGTCCATCACTGCAGTCACTGTACCAATCCATCATGTTGGAGATCTTCCTCTTTTTTTCTCACCTTCCGTTTACAAAACATGATATCCTTCTACAGTGATTGGTGCCTCATGATAATATGTTAAAAGAATGAGAGACGAAGTGTGGCCATCCTGGCCTCCAAGGAGCACTCTGGCTGTACTTCTTCTAACACAGATAGGTTTATTTTGGCAGACTATGGTACTTTCAATATTATTCAACACCATAGTTCAAATGCATCAATCATTCGATGGTATTCCTTATTCACTGTCCAATATTGCATGCGTATTGTGTTGTTGCTGTTAAGTGCCGTTGAGTCTATTCCGACCCATAGAGATCCTGTATAGAGTTTCCAAGGAGCCGCTGGTGAACCTGAACCGCTGACGTTGCAGTTCAAATGACTTTGCAGTCTGACGCATTAGCCTACAGTGCCACACCAGGACTACTGAAGTTACTGAAAATACCACAGCTTGGGTCTGGGGGTCTGGCACACCTTTATTTTCAGACTAATATTTCTGCTTTTCAACACTTTAGAGAGGTATTGTGCCGTTGAGTCGGTTCCGACCCGTAGCGACCCTGTACAGGTTTTCCAAGTCTGTAAATCTTTATGGGAGCAGAAAGCCTTATCTTTCTCCCACGGAGCGGCTGGTAGTTTCGAACTGCTGACCTTAAGGTTCGCAGCCTGATTGGTAACCACTACGCTACCAGAGCTCCTTAGCATAGTGGTTACGAATTGGGCTGTTAACCTCACAGTCAGCAGTTCGAAACAACCAGCTTTTCAGCAGAGAAAGATGAGGCTTTCTGCTCCTATAAAGATTTACAACCTCGGAAACCCTGTTCAGGGTCACTATGGGTCAGAACCGACTCGATGGCACTTAACAACAATCTAACTCAATCGACTCAATGGCACTTAACAACAAGAAGAACAATCTAAGTCAAGGAGTAGTGGTGTGGCGCTATGGGTTAATGCGCCAGACTGCAAAGCCTTTAAAATTACAAGGTTGGCAGTTCAAGCTCAATAGCTGCTCCTCAGAAACCCTATACAGGTTCGCTATGGGTCGGAACCTACTCGACAGCACTAAACAGCAGCAATCTAAGTCAAAGGAGCACTGGTAACATAGTGGTTACGAATCGGGCTGCTAACCTCAAGGTCAGCAGTTCAAAACTACCAGTGGTTCCTCAGGAGAAAGATGAGATGTTCTGCTCCCATAAAGATTTACAACCTCGGAAACTCTGTGCAGGGTCACTATGAGTTGGAACCAACTCAACGGTACTTAACAACAACAACAACAATCTAAGTCATGGTATTTTCCATCTCCTCATATACGTGTTTCTCTGCTATTCATAAGGTTTTAAGTGACAAAATAACTAATAGTTTGTCACTCCTTCTTCCGTGTCTGTCTTTGTCTGGAAGCTCATCTGAAACTCTTCACCATGGATAACCCTGCTGGTATTTAAAATACCAGTGGCATAGCTTCCAGAATCACAGCAACTCACAAGCCATCACAGTACTACAAACTGAAAGATGAGTGGTGGTATATGAAGAAAATCATGGCATCAGGATTGGAGGAAAACTCATTAACAACCTATGATATGCAGATGATACAACCTTGCTTGCTGAAAGTGAAGAGGACTTAAAAATATTTACTTATGAAGATCAAAGAGCACAGCCTTTGGTATGAATTGCATCTCAATGTAAAGAAAACAAAAATCCTCACCACTGTACCAATAAACATCATTCTTATCAATGGAGAAAAGATTGAAGTTATCAAGGACTTCATTCTTCTTGGATCAAATATCAACACTCATGGAAGCAGCAGTCAAGAAATCAAACAACATATTGCATTAGGCAAATCTGCTGCACAAGACCTTTTTAAAGTGTTGAAGAGCAAAGCTGTCAGCTTGAGAACTAAGGTGCGCCTGGTATTTTCAATAACCTCATATGCATGTGAAAGCTGGACAGTGAATAAAGAAGACAGTAGAAGAATTGATGCTTTTGAGTTATGGTGTTGGAGGAGAATATTGAAAGTGCCATGGCTGCCAAAAGAACCAACAGATCTGTGTTGGAAGAAGTGCAGCCAGAGTGCTCCTTGGAGGCCAGGAAGACCAAACTTCGTCTCTCATACTTCAGACATATTGCGAGGAGGGACCAGTCACTGGAGAAGGAGATCATGTTTGGTAAGGTGGAGGATCAGAGAAAAAGAGGAAGATCCTCAATGGGATGGATTGACAAAGTGGCAGCATCAGTGGGCTCAAGCATGGCAATAATTGTGAAGTTGGCCCAGGATCAGGCAGTGTTTCATTCTATTGTGCATAGGGTCACTTTGAGTCAGTACCAATTCGATGGCACTTAACAACAACATATAGATGTGAAAGCTGTGCGATGAAAAAGAAGACAGAAAAAGAATCGATGCATTCAAATAATGGTGTTTGCAAAGAATATTGAATATCCCATTGTTGTTGGGTGCCGCTGCTTTGTACTGAGTCATAGCTACCCTATGCAAAAACAGAAGAAAACACTGCCTGTTCCTGTGCCGTTCTCACAATCATGCTATGTATAAGCTCTGGTAGTATAGTGGTTAGGAATCGGGCTGCGAACCTTAAGGTCAGCAGTTCAAAACTACCAGCTGTTCCGCAGGAGAAAGATGAGACTTTCTGCTTCCGTCAAGATTTACAGCCTCGGAAACCCTGAACAGGGTCGCTATGGGTCAGAATCGACTCGACAGCACTTAACAACAACAACATAAGCTCATTGCTGCTGCCATTGTCCCAATCTGTCTCATTGGGGCCTTCCTCTTTTTCACTGACCCTCCACTTAACAAAGCATGATGTCTTTCTCCAGGGACTGGCCCCCAGTGAAAATATGTCTGAAGTATGAGAGACGAAGTCTGGTCATCCTTAATTCTAAGGAGCATTCTGGCTGTCTGTCTTCCATACAGATTTTTTTGTTCTCTGGCAGTTCATGGTACTTTTTTTATTCTCCTCTACCACACAGCTCAAATGCATCTGTTCTTCTTCAGTCTTCTTTTTTCATTATCTGTATTTCACATGCATATTAGGTGATAGAAAATATCATGATTTGGGTCAGGCACACCTTAGTCATCAAACTGACGTCTTTGTTCTTGAACACTGTAAAGAGACCTGTTTAACAGATCTGACTAATCAACACATCACTTGATTTCTTAACTGCTGCTTCTGTGAGTGTTGATGGTGAATCCAAACAAAAGTCCTTGACAACTGCAATATTTTCTCCATTTGCTGTTGTTAGGTGCCATTGAGTCAGTACCAACTCATAGCAACCATATACCTAACAGAACGAAACACTGCCCAGTCCTGCAACAACCGCACAATTATTGCTACGCCTGAGCCCATTGCTGCCACCACTGTGCCAATCCATCACGTGTTTGTCTTCCTCTTTTTCTCCACTTTGCCAAATATGATATCCTAATCCTGCGACTGGTCCCTCTTGATTATATGTCTGAAGTATAAGAGACAAATTCTGGCCATTATGACTTCCAAGGAACACTCTGGCTGGGCTTCTTCCAACACAGATATGTTTGATCTTTTGGCAGTCTATGGTAATTTCAATATTCTCCTCCAACACCATCACTCAAAAGCATCAATTCTTCTATGGTCTTCCTTATTCACTGGCCAACGTTTGCATGTATATGAGGTTATTGAAAATACCATGGCTTGCATCAGATGCACCTTAGTCCTCAAACTGACATCTTTGCTCTTCAACACTTTAATGAGGTCTTGTGCCTCAGATTGGCCTTAATACAATACATTGTTTTATTTCTTGACTGCTGTTTCCATGAGTGTTGATGGTTGATCTGAGCAAAATGAAGTCTTTGACAACTTCAATCTGTTCTCCATTGATGTTATTTATTGGTCCAGTGGTGATGATTTTTGTTTTCTTTTCATTGAGATGTAATACATACCAAAGATTGTGGTCTTAGATCTTCATCAGTAAGTGTTTTAAGTCCTCTTCACTTTCAGCAAGCAAGGTTGAATCATTTGCATATCACAGGTTGTAAATGAGTCTTCCTCCAGTCTTGATGCCAGTTTTTCTACATAAAATCTTGTTTCTCAGATTATTTGCTCAGCATACACATTACGTAAGAATGGTGAAAGAATACAACCCTGTCACTCACCTTTCCTTATTTTAAACCATTCAGTGTTCCCTTGGTCTGTTTGAACTACTTCATCTTGGTCTATGTACAGGTTCCTCATGAGCACAATTAAGTATTCCGGATTACTAATTCTCCACAATGTTGCCCTTAGCTTGCCATGACCCATACAATCTTGTGTAGTCAAGAAAGCACAAGTAAACACATTTCTGGTATTCTCTGCTTTCAGAAAAGATCCGACCGATGTCAGCAATGATATCCTTCATTCATGTCATTTTCTGAATCCAGCTTGAACCTCTGGAGGTTCTGTCAATGTATAATTGCCATGGTTTTTGTATTGCCTTTAGTAAAACTTTACTCACGTGGAATATCAATATTATTGTCCAGTGATTTCTGCATTCTGTTTTGACACCTCTCTGGAATTGGCACAAATGCAGATCTCTGCCAGTCAGTTGACCAGGTAGTTGTCTTCCAAATTTCTTGGCATAGATAAGTGAGTTCTTCAGTGCTGCATCAGTTTGTTGAAAGATTTCAATTTATATCCCATCTATTCCTGGTGCCTTTTTCTTTTCCAATGCCTTTAATGCACCTTGGACTTCTTCCTTCAGGAGTGTTAACTCTTGATCACATGCTACCTCTTGAAATTGTTGAACACCGATCATTTCATTTTGGTACAGTGACTCTGTGTATTATTTCCATCTTCCTTTGATAATTTCTGCATAATTCAATGTTTTGTCCATAGAATCCCACAGTACCAAAATTGTGTGGCTTGGAGGCGGGTTTGTCCTGAAGGGATTTGATTGCTTGCCTTGATGACTCCCCAGTGAACAACTTGCTTGTTCTTGTAGTAGCCAATCATATTGCCATTTTTGTTTTGGATTTTTCCTGCAGGCCTTTCTTTCAAGAAGTATCTTCGGTTTCTCTAGCTGTTCCAGGCTGGTCTGCTTGTGAAACATTTCTTTTTTGCACAGTGACTCTGTGTAACCCGGCTATCTTATTTTGATGCTTTCTGCATCTTTCAATATTTTGCACATAGAACCCTTTAATAATGCAAGTAGAGGTTTGAATTTTATCTTCAGCTTTCTCAGCTTGAGAAATGTTGAATGTGTTCTTTCCTTTTGGTTTTCTAACTCCAGGTCTTTGCACATTTCATTATAATGTTTGACTTTATGTTCCCCAGTTGGCTTTTGAAATTATCTGTTCAGCTTTTGTACCTCTACACTGTTGCATTTGCTTTAGCATCTCTATGCTGGAGTGCAAGTTTCAGAGTCTCTTCAGACAGCCATTTTGATATTTTACTTCTTTCTTTTCTTCTTAATATCTTTTTGCTTTCTTCCTGTATGGTGTTCTTGATGTCATCCCACACTTCTGGTCTTCGGACATTAGTGTCAAATGCATCGAATTTGTTCTTCAGATACTCTCTAAATTCAGGTGGAATATATATTCAAGGTCATACTTAGCTCTCATGGATTTATTTTAATTTTCTCCATTTATATGGATGGTATTTATTGGTCCATTGGCAAGGATTTTTGTTTTCTGTACTTTGAAGTGCAACTCATAACGAAGACTATTATCTTTGATCTTCATCAGTAAGTGTTTTAAATTCTCTTTTCTGTCAGCAAGCAAGGTTGTATCATCTGCATATCACAAGTTGTTAATGAGTCTTCCTCCAATCCTGATAACAAGTTTTTCTTTATATAATCCAGTTTCTCAAATTATTTATTCAGCATACAGATTGAATAAGTATGGTGAAAGAATACAACCCTGGCACACGCCTTTCTTAATTGAGAACCAGTCAGTGTCCCCTTGTTCTTTGTGAATGTGTGCGTTTTGGTCTATGTACAGATTCTTAAAGAACACAATTTAGTATTCCTGAGTACTTCTTTCTTTGTAGTGTTGTCTATAGCATTTCATGAGACACACAGTAGAAAGTCTTGGTGTATTCAGTAAAGCACCAGTAACAAACTTTTGGCATTCTCTGTTTTCAGCTATTCTCTAATTTATGTCATCAACGATATCCCTTGTTTACATCCCCATCTGACCCTGCCTGAGCCCCTTGCAGACTGAAGTAGTCATTTTTAATTTAATTTAACAAAATTTTACTTGAATGTGATATTAGTAATAGTGTTCTATGAGCTCTGCATTCTGTTGGATCAGTTCTCATTAGGAACAAATGCAGATCACTTCAAGTCAGACCACCAGTCTTCCATGCTCATATACCATGGGCAGACAGAATAAGAATCAAATCATACAAAAGAGCTCTGGTAGCGTAGTGGCTATGAATCGGGCTGTGAGCCGCAAGGTCAGCAGTTTGAAACTACCAGAGGTTCCGCGGGAGAAAGATGAGAATTTCTGCTCTCGTAAAGATTTACAGCCTCGGAAACCCTGTACAGGGTGGCTACGAGTGGGAACCGACTCCACGGCACATAACAACAACAACAACAACAACATACAAAGCAAATCAATCTTAGAGGAAATATAATAGAAATGCTCATTGTAAGTAAGAATGACAAAACTGAGGCTTGCTTACTTTAGACACACAATCAGGAAAGGCTACTAATCCCTAGAAAATTATATCATCTTTGAAAAAGTAGTGTCATTAAAAATGAGGACAACTCCCAATGAAATGAAATGATACAAAATCTATTTATTTTAAGACACATTATTGGCCATGTTGTTGTTCTTAAGTGCCATTGAGTCGATCCCGACCCATAGAGAACCTGTATAGGGTTTCCAAGGAGCA
This sequence comes from Chrysochloris asiatica, assembly GCF_000296735.1. NCBI lineage: Eukaryota > Metazoa > Chordata > Mammalia > Afrosoricida > Chrysochloridae > Chrysochloris > Chrysochloris asiatica. The sequence goes on from NW_006408567.1 coordinate 1,085,358, forward strand.
GCTGTTGAGCTTGAACCGCCTACCTTGCAGTTCAAACGACACTGCAGTCTGATGCATTAGCCCACACCAGGACTCCATTACTGGCCATTTTGTTTGTTAAGTGCCATTGAGTCGGTTCCGACCCATAGTGACCCTGAACAGGATTTCCGAGGCTGTAAATCTTTACAGGAGCAGAAAGCCTCATCTTTCTCCCAAAGAGCAGCTTGTAGTTTCGAACTGTTGACCTTGCGGTTCTCAGTCCAAATCGTAACCACTACACTACCAGAGTTCCTTATTACTGGCCATAAGATGTTATAAATTTTGACCCTATAAATATAAGAATGTAGATAATACTGATTCTGCATTTAGCTTGACCTCATTCTCATAGCCATTTCCTTTTTAATGTTAATTTATTGTTGAATTAAAAGAGAACTCTAAGTTCTCTATCAGCTTGCATACTTACATAATGACTTCTTATTTCTTCTTCCTGAGTCAGAGATCTTAGTCATAGTAGTACAACAGCTAACACTCCTGAGAGAAATGTTATGTACCAGTCACATTGCTAAGGCTTTATTGGAATGATTCTCACATTGAATGATAAACTCAAAAGGCATGATTGGTCTAGGCACAGTATCAAAAATTTACACATAAAGTTGGTGATTCAAACTCACAGTCACTGCTCAGAAACCCTAGAGTGTTGTTATGAGTCAAAAACAACTTGATGGCACTTTGCAACAAACAACTATATGTATATATATCTATATATCTATATGTGTGTGTGTTTGTATATATGTGTATATACAGTTATAAAGAACTCCAGGCATTTGACAGTGATATCTATATTACTTTTATTCCAGTGTGTTTTAAGATGTTTTAAAATACCAGACAGTTTGCTATGTCAAGATAGTGTTTCTTCTTGCTTTATAGATATAGCTTGACTTTAGTACAAAAACTGTGAGACTTGGAATCATCCTTCTGACCACTAAGCTCATTTTGTTATGTGTGAATGCCAGGAGCTGACAGTCATAGTTTTTTTTTTTTTTTTTAATGTTTTATTGTGAATTATATGATCGTTTACATGGGAGAACTTTAGCTTTACATTCATTCCATCGTACATCATCTCACGGCCATGGTTCCAATCCCCTCCATGCATCCTCAACCACCCAAAGGGTGTATCCCAGAAACCCGCTCCCTACACTTCCCCTTTATCCCCCCAGTTTTCAGCC
>NW_006408567.1:1087957-1088605 GCF_000296735.1 Chrysochloris asiatica
CAGAAGACAGACTTACAAGCATTCTAGTGTGGTGTTTCTGACTATTCCTTTCTCTCCCTCTCTAGTGTCTACTCTATATTATAATGCATGGGAAACCAAGATTAAAACAAACAAACAAAAATCAGTCAAGCATATTAACATGATTCACCCCCCACCATTCCAACCATGACTCAATCCCTGTATCTCAGAGCCCTGTCATTCCAAGGCTGTACATGTTGTTGTTGTTGTCAGGCGCCATCGAGTCGGAACCAACTCATAGCGACCCCATGCACAGCAGAACGAAACAATGTGCGATCCTGGGCCAACCTCACTACCTCTGCCACACTTGAGTCCATCAATGATGCCACCTGGCCAATCCATCTCGTTAGAGCTCTTTCTCTTTTTCTCTGACCCTCTGCCTTACCCAGCATGACATCCTTCTCCAATGATTGTTTCCTCTGGACGATATGTCCAAAGTATGAGAGACGAAGCTTAGCCATCCTGACCTCCAAGGAGCACTCTGGCTGCACTTTCTCCAAAACAGATCTATTGGTTCTTTTGGCAGTCCATGGCCCTTTTAGTATTCTCCTCCAACACCACAACTCAAAGGCATCAATTCTTCTATGATCTTCCTTATTCACTGTCCAGCTTTTGCATCCATATGAGGCT
>NW_006408567.1:1088705-1094184 GCF_000296735.1 Chrysochloris asiatica
TAAAATGCCTGTAATTTGATCAGCAATTTGATCTTCTTAAAAAAAAACAAGTTTAGAATGTTGAAATATAAGATCTTATGTTTGTTCAAAGGCTGTCTGTCTGCTAGACAGTGGTTGTCTATGTGCGATTCAGCCCCTTTTCCCCAGAGACTTCCCTACCTGGGTTGCCTGGTCAGGGAAGCGCGGCGTCACTTGACAGTCATATAGCTTTGAATTGATATTCAAAAGCCTTTGTCTGAGTTAGGTCAACAGTCATTAAATAGAATAAATATGTTTACTCATCTAGTAACCTTTCTCCAGAGGGATTTGAAGAATTTCTCATATGGTGACTTAACAGGAAATTAAATGAATTCCAAAACACAGTTATGTTTTCTGTTTTTTAATATGTGTGAATGCTTACTTGTGTCCTTTTCAGATTCATTTTCTTATTCTGAAATTGACATAGGTAATAAGGAGCAAAATAGCATACATTTATTGCACAATTCCATACTCATTACAGTACCTCAAATCAATTCATCTTTGCTTACTTAGTCATAGAATTTCTGGTGTGGCACTGGCAGAAAAGCACTAGAATGCCAATTGCAAATTTGGAGGTTCAAATCCACTAGCTGGTCCTTGGAAACACTACACAGGGTCACTATGAGTCAGAACCAACTCAATAGCACTTAACAACAACAATAATACAGTCATGAGCAAACTATACCTTAAAACACATTGACTTTGTATGTTTTTGTTGTTGTTGTTGTTGTTGTTAAGTGCCATCGAGTCGGTTCCGACCCATAGCGACCCTGTACAGGGTTTCCAAGGGTGTAAATCTTTACGGGAGTAGAAAGCCTCATCTTTCTCCCGCGGAGTGGCTGGTAGTTTCGAACCGCTGACCTTAAGGTTCGCAGCCCGATTCGTAACCACTACGCTACGATGCCAGTAAATTGGTACTGACCCATAGCAGCCTATACACAATAGAACAAAACACTGCCCAATCCTGGGCCAACCTCACAATCATTGCCCATCATTACAGCCACTGTGCCAATCCATCTCACTGGGGTCTTCCTCTTTTTCTCTAACTCTCCACTTTTCCAATCATGATATCCTTCTCTAGGTATTGGTCCCTCCTGACAACATATCCAAAGTATTAGAGACAAAGTCTGGCTATCCTGGCTTCCAGGGAGCACTCTGGCTATACTTCTCCTAACATAGATTGGTTGGTTCTTTCAGCAATCCACTGTACTTTTAATATACTTCTCTAGCACCAAATGAGTCAATTATTCTACAGTCTTCCTTGTTCATTGTCCAACTTTCATATGCATATGAGGTTATTATAAATATCATGACTTGCGTCAGGCATACCTTAGTCCTCAAACTGACATCTTTGCTCTTCAACACATTAAAGAAGTTTTGGGCAGCAGATTTGCCTAACATAATGCATTGTTTGATTGCTTGACTGCTGCTTCCATGAGTGTTGGTGGTTGATCCAAGAAAAATACTGCTCATGACTTAGTATGTTGTTGTTGTTAAGTGCAATTGAGTCATTTATGATGTATTGTGCCTCTTATAAGGTTTGCAAGGAATGGCTGGTGAGTTTGAACCACCAACCTTGTGGTTTAAACTGACACTGCAGTCTAGAGCATTAACCCACAGCACCACACCAGGACTCCATGACTTAGTATAAGAAACCATATATAAAGGAATAGAAACCTTTCTTAATAAAAATGCTCAAACATGAAGATATTGTATATAACATGTCCTCTTTCTAAGTCTATACACTTCTGAAGGCAGTGTTTCCATCTTTCCATTCTTTCCCCAAAGAATTCTGTGCACTTTGATTTGTACTACATCAAAATGGCACCAACTGACTCGAATCTTGTTCCTTTGAAATGCTATTTGAATTTTTTGAGCAAAAAAGAAGTTTGAAGGGTATAGGTTGATAAGAATAAGGCTTCCCAAGGAAATTTTCATAGGACAGCTCTTGCTACCCTAAAAGAATGATTGGGTGCAGTGTCTTAATTTAAAAAGAAATTCCTCAACACATTTTCCTGGTCTTTTGCTCAGAATGCAATTTTCAATTTTCTTAAAACTTCTTCCTAATAAAGTCCCTGTGATTGTCCTATGTCATTTGAGAAAAAATTATCTAGATTACTTTTTTGATATCCAAAAAAACAGTTGCCATGACCTTCTGAACTGACTTCTCTGCCGTGAATTTTACTGGCCCAGCAGTTGTCCTCAGAAGACACTTTTCATTGGACCATTTTTTCTTGAAGGCACACTTTGAGGCTAATAAAAAAGTAGCAATGTGAGAACTTGCTTCAGCCATCCACCAAACACAAATTTTTAAATATATTTTGTTTGGAATACACTTTCATATGTGTGTACTGGGACCCTAATAGTAATGCGTTTTCACTTACCCTCATGTAAATATGTAGTTTATATGCACTCCCGTAAGGATTTACACCCTCAGAAACCCTGTACAGGGTCGCTATGGATCGGAACCAACTCGACGGCACTTAACAACAACATGCATACATATATGTATATATTAACCCAATGCTGCATCAGATTTGGAGGTAAGTTTATTAACAACCTGGGATATACAGATGACACAGCCTTGCTTTCTGAAAGCAAAGATGGCTTGAACCACCTACTGATTTACATAAAAGACTCTTACAGTTTTCAGAATGGACACATCTCAACATCAAGAAAATAAAAATACTAATAAATAATATAATGATTTAGGGAGAAAAGATTTAATTTGCCAAGGATTTAATTTTATTTGTATCTGTAATCAATACTCATGGAAATAACAGTAAAGAAGACAAATGACATGTTTAAAGTGATAGAAAACAATAATCACTTACTTTATATAGAAAGAAAAGATACCTCAGATAAGCAAAGCATTGCTTAAGAAGCAGAGTAAAGTTGGAGGCCTCTTACTCCCTGGTCTCAAAATTTACTAAATACCCACAGTGGCCAAAACAGCCTGTATTGGTAAAATAAAAAATATATAGATCAATGGAATAGAATTGAAGACTCAGAAGTAAATCCATCCACATACAGTCAATTGATCTTTTACACAGGACTGAAAAATATTAAATGGAGAAAATATAGTCTCTTTAACAAATTGTTCTGGCAAAACTAGAAATCCATTTACAGAAGAGTGAAACAAGACCCATATCTCACACCATACACAAAAACAAACAACATGTATTAAAGACCTAAATGCAAACCCTATAAATATAAAGATCATCATTGAAAAACTATGTGCATGCATAGCATCTCTAATACATAACATAAACACACTGTGAAACATTACTAAAAATACACAAGTAGTAGAAAACAAAATAAATGACTGGGACCGTCTAAAAATTAGATCCTTATATGCAGGAAAAGATTTTTCCAAAATAGCAAAAACAGAGCCAAGAAAATATTTTTGTAATGACACATCAGACAAGTGATTATTCTCTAAAATTTATAGGAAACTACATCACCTTTATAAGAAAAAACAAACAAACAACTAAATTTAAAAAATGGGCACAGGACATGAACAGACACTTCACAAATAAGATATTAAGGCAGCCAGTGGGTTAATGCACTTGGCTGCAGAGCTAGTTTGAATCACATGTCTGCAGTTCAAGCTCACCAGTCCTCCTTTGGAAACCCTATACAGGATCACTATGGGTCAGAGTCAACTCCGATTCGATGGCACTCTACAACAAGAATAACAACATGGCAAAATATTGAATGATGCAGAAAGCATCAAAAGAAGATGGAAGGAACACAGATTCACTGTATCAAAAAGAAATAGTAGATGTACAACCATTTCAAGAGGTAGCATATCATCAAGAGACAATGTTCCTGAGAAAGAAGTCCAACTTCATTGAAGTCATTGGCAAAGAACAAGGCATCAGGAAGAGATGGAATACAAATTGAAATCTTTCAATAAACTGATGTGGCACTGGAGGCACACATTCATCTATGCTGAGAAATTTGGAAGACAACTACCTCACCAACTGAATAGAAGAGAACCATATCCGTGTCCATCTTAAAGAGAGGTGACCCAACAGAGTGTGTAAATCACAAGACAATATGATTGACATCCCAATGGAGTAAAGTTTTACTAAAGATAATACAAAAACAGCTGTAACCATATATTGACAGAGAATTTCTAGAGGTTCAAGCCATATCCAGAAGACATGGATTGAGGGATATCATTGCTGATGTCAGATGTATCTTGGCTGAAAGCCGAGAATACCAGAAATATGTTTACCTATGCTTTATTGACTATGTAAAAGCTTTAAGTTATGTGGATCATGACAAGCTATGGACCATATTGCAGAGAATGAATATTCTGGAACACGTAATTGTACTCATGAGAAACCTGTATGTTGACCAAGAGGCAATTATTTGAACAGAATAAGGGAACACTCAATGTTTTAAAAATAGGAAAGGTGTGCATCAGGGTTGTATTCTTTCACCATTCTTATTCAATGTATATACTGAGCAAATAGTCTGAGAAGCTGGATTATATGTAGAAAATGTAGCATCAGGATTGAAGAAAGACTCATTGTGGTATGCAGATAATACAATCTTGCTTTCTAAAAGCAAAGAGGACTGAAAATATCTGTTGATTAAAATGAAAGCCCACAGGCTTCAGTATGGGTTGCACGTCAATGTAAAGAAAACAAAAATTCTTACCACTGGCCCAATAAATTATATCATGATAGAGATAAGACTGAAGTTGTCAAAGATTTCATTTTGCTTAGATCAACCATCAACACTCATGGAAGCATCAGTCAAGAAATAAAATGACATATTTCATTAGGTATATCTGCTACAGAAGACCTTTTTTAAATGTTCAAGAGCAAAGATGTCAGTATGAGGATTAAGGTTCACCTGCCCCAAGCTATCGTGAATTAGGAAGACCACAGAAGAATTGATGCATTTCAGCTATGGTATTGGAGGAAAATATTGAAAGTACCATAGATTTCCAAAAGAACAAATCTATCTGTGTTGGAAGAAATTCTGCAGAATACTCCCTGGAAACTCATGGGGTGGTGTTGTGGGTAAATGCAATGGACTGCAATGTTGATTTGAATTACTATCAAAAGAAGATAAAGACTAAGTGGGACAGAGGTAAAAAATGATATATGCACAACCTTGGAACAACAGAGCTCTGGGATACAGAGATTGAGACATGGTTGGAATGGGGGAAAGGGGGAATACTGTTAAGATGATTGGCTGTCTTTTGAATCTTGGTTTTCCTTGCATTATATTATAAAATAGACACTGGAGGGGGAGAGAAAGGAATATCCAGAACCATCACCATAGAAAGCTTGTAAGTCCATCTTCTGCCTATAACTGATTGGAACACCTAAAATGGGGCTACAACTTGCCCAGTTAAGGAGGCTTCCTGCAGAGTCTCTGCATTACATAAGACTATAGGTGGAAACCTGAACCACACCCAGATCTCCAGAGATGGGAAATT
>NW_006408567.1:1098793-1103569 GCF_000296735.1 Chrysochloris asiatica
TTGAGTTATGGTGTTGGAGGAGAGTATTGAAAGTGCCATGGCTGCCAAAAGAACCAACAGATCTGTGTTGGAAGAAGTGTAGCCAGAGTGCTCCTTGGAAGCCAAGATGGCCAAACTTCATCTCTCATACTTCAGACATATTGTCAGGAGGGACCAGTCACTGGAGAAGTCACTGGTAAAGTGGAGACTCAGAGAAAAAAAGGAAGACCTCCAGGAAGATAGATTGACCAAGTGGCAGCCACAATGGGTTTAAGCGTAGTAACAATAGTGAGGTTGGCTCAGGATCAGGCAGTGTTTCATTCTGTTGTGCATAGGGTCACTATGAGTTGGTACTGACTTGATGGCACCTAACAACAACAACAACAATGTGCTTCTCTTATAGTTCTTGAGTCTACTGGCAATTTTTAATGCTCCTTTGTTTGTAGACAGGTCCTTTCTCCTGTTTAAGTAGGTCACTGCATGCCCTGCTTTTTTAGTAAGTGATTCAATATAGGACCTCCTTATCTGACCATGAGAAAATTTGTTTCCAAACATTGTTACCTTTAAATTACATTATTTAAAATGCATTTCATCTGAAAATATGCAGTGTGTCTCAGTAACCCAGTACTGGTGTAACAGAAATACAGCAATGGGTGACTTTAAAGGAAATAAAATTTTCTCACAGTTCAGTTTGAATTCATGGTACTGGCCCTAGGTGGAGGTTATCTTTCTCTGTGTCATATCTGGGGGAAACTCTTTGTAGATTTCAATTTCTATAGTCATTCTTTATGTGCATACATAGGTTGTTATTGTTAAATGCCATCCAGGTGGTTTTGACCCATAGCTACTTTTTATAGGGTTTTTGAGGAGCAGTTGGTGGATTTGAACCACCAACCTTGAGGGCACTTCTCCTATAGCACTACACCACGACACTCATATGCAGATTATACATCTCCATTTCCGCACTGTTACTTTAGTCCTCCTTGGATTACTACCTATGACCGCTCTAATGAAACAACTCTTTTAAAAATCAACAAAGGCTTCTAAATTGCTGAATATATCAATGTATATTGAGTCTTAATCCTGTTTGATCTCTCCACAGTTCACAGCATGTTGCTAATTTCTGTTACTTGAAATCTCAAATGATTCTGGAAATGTTCCTGTGTAATCTACTGAAATTAGTATTGTACCCGAAACTTTCCAATAACTTCACCTTAATCCCCAATGTAGCCTCAATGAGACCACATGTAGGTGTTGAGAATTACACAACACAAATCTTCCTTACATGTTCTGGATGTGATTTGAATTGGATAAAAGGGCAATTTGTTTGAACAGAAGTTTCTCTGAGTAGTGCAAATAGCACACTAGGCTGTTAACTGAAAGCTTGAATGTCTGAGCCCATCCAGAGATGCCTCATATCAAAGACCTGGTGATATACTTCTGAAAAATTAGTCATAGGAAACCCTACGGAGGACAGTCCTACTTTGAAACACATAATGTCACTAATGTCACTTGGAGATGGCTGATTTATTTGAGGGAAGAAGCCATTTCTTGGAAGTTTACAGTGAAGAGGCAAAATGACAACATTTAAAGGACACAGAGGTGATCAATGGGCTTCAGTTTCAGCTCATACTTCTACTGTTTCAATCACCAATAGCAGCCTGATGCACACCCCAAGCTCTGATTACAATCCCTCAAAAGTGGTTCCTTCCATAGATTCTCCATATGGTCCTATTTAAAGGTCTATTCCAAATGGCCAGGTATGCACATTTTTCTGGGACTTTTCTATAAACTCTGACCTGCTCATTCACAACATATAATGCATAAAGACTTTCTGTGGATCCCATTTTCCTCTTACAGACCTTCACATCCCTAAATCTTTCTACATGTTTGTAAGCTTTTGTTTCTATAATCATCCCTTGTACACATACTACTGTCATTCATTCTTTTCTCTAGACTAAATCTTACAGGTCCATGTGTTGGCTTAAAAATTCAGTTACTACTCCTAGACAATAAATCATATTTTCACATTTGTGAAATTCCCATAGTTCCTCTCAATAATGTTCATAATGAAATGGAAGGGACTGATTTGAAAATATTTACACACTTTTACAAGCTCTGAACATAAAGCACCTCAGAGGGCTGCACTCCTAATGAGTGCCCATGGACAGCCATGAGTAATCTGCATCAATTCTTTTCTATGGATACTACCTTTAGCTCAGCTCACTTGGAGGTCCACTACAGAGGTTCTGCCTGCCTTTGTGTTAATATGGGTAGGATTGTGTGGGGTAAGGAAATATAAAGAATATTGGAGAATTTTCCCTCTTTGTACATAATTTTTCCAGCCAATTTTCTTATATTCGGTACCCCTACTGACACTGGCCTGATACGAATGTGGTACCACCATTTCATGATTTCTGGTATAAACTGTCTCACATACTGTGTTGTACTCAGTGTGGAGTCTGAAATCTTATTTCTAGTGATAGATTCTCTCCAATTCTCTCTGACAACATAGGTTTTTATCTTTCTTTTAATATCCTCAGTGAAGATCAGGAGGAAGAAGTAAATTTTATAATATCCTGTTGAATCAGTGATCTCAATTTTATATGCAAAAGTCATTTCAGATTTTTCTTCAACTTAATATAAAAAATGGACAGACTTCATCAGAATCATGATTAAAAACATAAGGAGGATTCATTCATTAATTAGTTTCTGTGGTAAAAATTCTTAATTGCTTTGAAATTGTCCTTTATCACAGAATCTCTAATACTATTCATTCTGTTAAGTGCTGTCGAGCCAATTCTGACTTTTAGCAACCCTGTATAGGGTTTCCATGGAGTGGCTGGTGGGTTTGAGCTGTAGCCCTTGTGACTAACAGTCCAGTGTCTATCCTACAGTCCCATACTAGGACACCCCCATCACCTATACTAGAAAACTGTAAATCAGATAAAATATCTAGCAAATTATTTTTTCTACAGTTCCAATACTAGCTCATATCCACAGGTGCTATAATTGTGTCAGAACAGCCATTTGCTATCATTTTTTAAAAAATGTTTTATTGTGAATTATGTGATAGATTATATGGGAGAACATTAGCGTTACATTCATCCTATAGTACATCATTTCATTGCCATGATTACAATCCCCACCATGCGTCATCAAACAACCAAAGGGTATATCTCTCAAGCTTGCCCAGCAGTCATCAGCACACAGCCCCTCTCCTTCTCTGGGTCAAGAGTCCCCAGCCGCTCCATCTCTCCATGTTATCATCTCTGCATCCATCTCTGGTATCACTGTTTCTCTGGGTAGGGTCCTGCACTCCACTCCTCCCACTTGATCGTCCTAAGGACATCCACTCCTGGACTGAAAAGACAACTATTCCTCTCCTTTGCCTACAGAACATCTACCTTTACATTTCTAACCCTCACAGTCAGTCCTAATAGCAATTATTCACTATTGTATCACAAGAATCCTATCCCTATCTCACTTCATCAGCCCAGAAAGATTGGATACTACTCAGTGGAGATTCTATCTTCCTCCATGCCCTCTGGATCTTGGCTCCCTCTTGAAAGCTTGTAAGCCATTCACTTTTTGCCTTTGTAACTCTCCCATTTAGGGTAGCCAATGTCCAAGTTGCCACTCCCTGTCTTCCCAGTGAATCAAGGGGGTGGAAATGATCCTCACTGTAAAAATTTGTTCCCTCTTTTGAGCTACTGCATCCATAGGTGTAGCTTAAGTTCATCAAATTGTATCAGATTACTCTTTTTTCCTCTTCTTTCTTCTTCTAGTTGAGTTCTGATCATCCAGCCATTGAAGCCAAGTCAAGTGAGTATTATCTGCAAGTGTGAATGTTCTTGTGAATCTCCCCTCACTTCTTACCAACTGGATGTTTCACTCTACAGTCTCATCCTCTGTGGTTATGTCACTGACTCTGGGCCCAGAAGTCCCCAGGTCTTGCCATACTGTGGTCCAACCAGATCCCCACCTGGGTTCACAGGAGTCTATTGAACATGGTAGGACTTAGCTCATTGCTGTTTTTCCTTCAGTTCCCCTTATCACTGACCAACATGGTAACCACTCAGAGCGTATGTCTGCTTGTGTATTCCCCTTGAGTCTTAATATTGGATGGGGACTTGCCCTGAAAGGATCTGACCACTTGCCTTGATGTCTCTTGGGCAAGCAACTTGCTTGTTCTTGTAGTAGTCAGTCAGATTGTTTTGTATTTTTCCTGTGGTCATCTTTCAAGAAGTATCTTCTGTACATGCTCTGATTGGTGACCATGCTCGTCACCCATAAGGGGAAGTGAGGGGAAAACAGCAATGAAGAGGTGAGCTAAGCCCTACAATGTTCAATAGACTCCTGTGAACCCAAGTGGAGACCTGGTTGGCCAGCAGTGTGGCAAGACCTGGGGACTCTTGGGCCCAGAGTCAGTGACACAGCCACAGAGCAACTATAGTTGATAAGAAGAGAGGGGATATGCACAAGAACACCCAAACTTGCAGATAATACCCACTTGACCTGCCTTCAATGACTGGATGAGCAGTGCTTGACCAGAAGAAGAAAGAAGAGGGAAAAAAGCATAATCTGATACAATTTGATGAACTTGACCTACACCTATGGATGCAGTAGTTCAAAAGAGGGAACAAAGCAAGAATCATTCCCACCCCCTCCACACACAGAGTAGACAGGGATGGGCAACTTGGACATTGGCTACCCAAAATGGGGGGGGCTGGGCAGCTACAAAAGCAAGAAGTGACTGGCTTACAAGCTTTCAAGAGGGAACCTAGATCCAGAGGA
>NW_006408567.1:1104704-1106210 GCF_000296735.1 Chrysochloris asiatica
TCCTATGCAGTATTTCTCCTTTTGTGACTGACTAATTTCACTCAACATAATGTCCTCAAGTTTCACCAATTTTATGTGGTGGCTTACAGCTTCCTTGTTGTTCTTCAAGGTAGCATAATAGTCCATTGTGTGTATGTACCAGTTTGTTTAGCCATTCTTCAATTGATGGGCACTTAGGGTGCCTCCATCTTTTTGCTATTATAAATTGTGCTGCTATGAACATTAGTGTGCATATATGCATAACTCATGTTATGGCTAGTATTTTTTGTGGGTAAATAACAAGTAGAGGAATTGCTGCATCATAAGGTATTTCTATTTCCAACCAACCGAGGAAACACCGTATTGCTTTCCAGAGTGGTTGAACCATTTTACAATCCCAACAGCAATGTAGGAGCATCTCCAGCATTTATTGCCTCTAATTTTTTTTTATCTCTGCTGTTATTGCTGGTGTGAGATGATCTCATTGTTGTTTTGATTTGCATGTCTCTAATGACTAGTGATCATGAACATTTTTTCATATGTTTGTTGGCTGCTCAGATCTGGATCTCCTCCTTGGTGAAGAGTCTGTTCATGTCCTGTGCCCATTTTTTAATTGAGTTATTCGTTTTTTTCTTGCAGAGGTGTTGTAGTAGCCTGTATATTTTAGAAATTAGTCACTTGCCTGATGTGTGTTCCCTTTTTACTCTTTTGATGATGTTTTTTGATTCACATACATTTTTAATTTTTAGTATGTACCAATCATCTATTTTTTTTCTACTTTTGTTTGTGTAGTTTTCAAAATGTTTGGTCATCAGTGAAGTCCCTAAATTAGACACCTCACATTTGTTCATATTATTTCATTGATGGCCTTCATAATTCTGGTATTCACATTTAGGTCTTTAATCAATGCTGAGTTGGGTTTTGTATAAGGTGGGGGTAAAGGTCTTGATTCAATCTTTTGCATATCGCTTTCCTGTTCTGCCAGCACCATCTGTTGAAGAGACTATCACCTCCCATGGGATAGTCTTTTGAATATGGGATATTATTTGTCAAAAGACTATTTTTAAAACTATTTAGGTACTTTGTCGAAGTCCAGTTGGCTGATTGTGTTGTTTAGTTCCTCTGTGTCTTTGTCAAGTTTCTTTCTGGTTGTTCTAGCTGTTTTTGAAAGCGGTGTGTTAAAATCGCCCAAAATTATTGTAGATTCATCTATTTCTTTCTACAAATCTATTAGAATTTGCTTTATATATTTTGGAGAGCTTTCATTGGGAGCATAGATATTATTATGGTTATGTCATGTTGTTCAATTGTCCTTTTTATTATGAGATAATGTCCATCTTTATCTATTATGCTTGTTTTTGCATTAAATTTTATTTTATCAAAGATTAGTATTGCCACTCCTGCTATTTTTTTATTGCAATTAGCTTGAAATATTTTTTCTATCCTTTGACTTTTAATCTGTTTTTTGTCTCTGTGTGCAAGGGGTGTCTCTTGCAGACAGCGTATTGAAAGATCTTGTTCTTTTTA
>NW_006408567.1:1106835-1108043 GCF_000296735.1 Chrysochloris asiatica
TTCTGTTTATACTAGAATGTTTTGATTACACTGTCATATTTGATTGATACCTTTGATAGATAAAGGATTCTTGGTTGACAGTCTTTTTCTTTCAGAGTTTTATATGTGTCACCCCCACCCCATTGCCTTCTTGTGTGCATGATTTCTGCTGAGAGAAATGAGCTTAATCTGACTTGTTTGCCTTTCTACGTAACACATGTCTTTTCCCTTGCTGCTTTTAGGATTGTCCTTATCTTTGATTTTGGACAGCTTGATTCTGATATTTCTTAGCAATTTTCTTTTGGGGTCTATCCTTCCTGGGGTTCGTTGAGCTTCTTGAATGCTTACTTTTTCACTTTTCAGGATTTATGGGAAATTTTCTTCCAGCAGCTCTTCAACTATCTCCTCTGTAGACTTGCGTGATTCTTCCTGGTCCAGAATGCCAATAATTTTTAAATTATTCCTCTTCATGTTGTCCAACATAAATCTTTGTCCTTCTTTAGATTTTTTTATCCTTTTTTCTGCTTGCTCTTCTATCTTAGTGGTATTGAGAGATTTGTCTTCCAGCTCACTCACTAGTTCTGCCTTCCATCTCTTCTATACTACTTCTTTTCTTTTTTAGCATATTGTCTGTTTCTGATATTGTATTATTAATTGTTTGGACCTCTTTCTGTAGGTTTTGAATTGTTTTCAATGCTGTATCTATATTTTTTTTATTGTTCTTGTAGCACTTTCCTGACTTCTTCCTTATTTTTCTCAACTCCATTATAAAGTATGGTGATACATTTTATAATAATTTTTCTGAATTACTTCCCAAGTATTTCCAAAGCCTGCCCTCCTTCCATAATGGAATCTAGATCTGCCTGTAGGTCATATATCTCAGACATTTTATCTTGTATCTGGGTGTGTGCTGATATAGTCTTCTGTTTTTGCTTCTTGGACATTTTCAATGGTTAGCTGTGGCCTTAATACTTAATTAAATGAGTGTTTTGGTATTTTTTATGCTTTCTGATTACCTACAGGTAGATGTGATCAGGAGTCAGGCTTCTCTTTTCACTCTTCTTATTGCTTAACTCAGAGTAACTTTTGAAGGTGTTAGACAACACCTCCCTGATGTATGGCAGTTGTTATTGGGTCTTGCCTGGATTAGGGGATTTTATAGGATGTGATTGCAGCTTGACTACATGGCAGCAATTGCTGTCTCTTCTTGGATAATATAAGGAGATAAA
>NW_006408567.1:1114570-1132506 GCF_000296735.1 Chrysochloris asiatica
AAGCTCATCTGCAACCTGCCCACTATTAGTGACCCTGCTGGTATTTACAATACTGGTGGTGGCATAGCTTTCAGAATCACAGCAACTCACAAGCCAACACAGTATGACAAACGGACAGATGAGTGGTGTTTATATGCCATTGTTGTGTTATCGTCATGTGTCATAGAATTGGTTCCGACTCATAGCCACCCTGTACAGGGTTTCCAAGACTGTAAATCTTTATGGGAACAGAAAGCCTCACCTTTTCCCCAAGAAACAGCTGGTAGTTTTGAACTGCTGACCTTGCAGTTCACAGTCTGAGTCTTAACCCCTATGTTAGGAAGGATCAATTGCTGGTAAAATACATCTGTTTGGAAAGTAAAGTGTCATTAAAAATAAGGAAGACCCACCAAGAGATGGATTGCTATAACAATAGATTCAAACACACTCTCTAGTTATCTAATGTTGCTATAACAGGAATGCCACAAGTGGATGGCTTTAGCAACCAGATATTTATTCTCTCAACATTTAGGAGGCTAGAAGTCCAAATTCAGTTTGCTGGCTCTGGAGGAGATCTTTCTCTTTGTCAACTCTGAAGAGAAGTTCTTGTCCCCATTCAGATCTGTAGCCCTAGTATTCCATGGAGATCTCCATATATCTTGACATCAGTTTTCTCCAGGATCTAGAAGCTTCACAGTACAGGGACCCCTGGTCCAAATGCCATACTCCACTCCTGGCCTTTCTATATTGGTGTTAGTAGGTTCCTCTTTCTCTGCTCAAGTTTCTCTTCCTTTATATCTTGCAATATAAAAGGTGTTTCATACCACATTGTTTGTAACCTCCCATAAATCACATCAGGTTGATAATGGGATCAGTCCTGGTGTGGTGCTGTAGGATAAAGTACTGAATTATGAGGTCGATTTAATCCAGAAAGCAGTTCAAACTCACCAGCTGCTCCTTCGAAGTCCTGTACAGGGTTGCTATGAGTTGGACCTGACTTGACAGCGCTTAACAAAAACAACACTCACCCTTACTTAGTTTCTCTTATTCTTTTATCACATCATGGGTTATAGCTACATCTCTATTGACAAACCACTGAGAATCATGTCCCAGTCAAGTTGACCTCAAATCTTAATTATCATGCATACCAAGGATCATGAAGACAGCACTGAACTGAGCAACATTGTATTCTGTTATGATAAGGTAACAAAGTCGGACTCAATTTGTGAGCATCTAACAACTACTTTTTCACATTCTTAATGCCTGGTATAAGGAGCTTTGATAGCGTAGTGGTTACAAATCGGGCTGCTAACCTCAAGGTCGGCAGTTCAAAACTACCAACTATTCTGTGGGAGAAAGATGAAGCTTTCTGCAGCCTCAGAAACCCTGAGCAGGGTCACTATGAGTCAGAACCGGCTCCACAGTATTTAACAACAACAACAACAACAATACCTGGTGTGGTGCTATGGGATAAAGCATTGGACCTTCAGTTCAGTTTGAACCACAAGGCTGGCCTTTCTAATTGACCAGCCACTCCAAGGTAACCCTATACAGGGTCACTATGAGTCAGAACCAACTTGACAGCACCTAACAACAACAATGCCTAGAATAATGCAGTGTATGTTAAGGATTTATTTGTTGAATAAATGAATGAATCCTGCATTGTGTCATACACCCACATTCACTCTTTTAGGAAAGTGAGTACATTATTTAACTTTGCCAAAATGTCTGGGAGAAAACTGTGTAAATTTCAAATACACAGTTTTCAATAAATCATTCAGTAAATGATCTCTTCAGTAGCTTTAGTGATCTATAAGAATTGACTCAGTTATCAAGAAAGTCAAACTAGCTTCTAGAATGTCAATATTCACTGAAAGAATCCATCTCATTGTGTACTGGGTTTTACCTTTCATATTTAATATGAAGTAAACAGGAAAGAAACTGTTCTAGTGCTTGCAGTCAAATAATTGGTTTTAGAGTTCTGGGCATGCTTCAAGTGTCTCTGGATTGTGTCCAAACAGCAGAACCTCATAGCTAGATCTTCGAATCAGAAAACCAGAATTCTATTTCTATGTCCAACATTTTAGTAAAATCAATGGAATGCGACATTGAAATATGAAATGCAATATTTCAGTTAAATCAATGTTCACATTGGCAATTTATTATATGCAGCTTGTTCAGAATTTGCTATTGTCTAGACCTTGTTTCAGACAGTGAGCCACAAATCCCAACATAGAAGCTATTGTTGTTGCATAACTTGAATAAATTCATTTTCTCAAAGTCACTGTGGAAAAATACCAGAATAATGAATTTATAAAAAATGTTAGAATGCATGTCAATTAGAACTGATCTGTAATCATATATTATGATAGAGGACTAAATACAAAGCATGTTTGATATTAAAAATCTAAAATCAATCTTACTATGTATAAGAAACTATCAAAATGACAAAGCCACCATTACACAGCATTTGTTAATTAACTATTTGCCAAGTTGTTGTTGTTGTTATGTGACTTCCAATTAGTTCTGACTCAGAGTCCCTGTATAGGGTTGCCTAGGAATAGCTGGTACATTTGAACCACCAAACTTACAGTTAAAACTGACCTTGTGGGTAAGTACTTACCCTACAGTGCCACACCAGAACTCCATTTGCCAAGTTTTCACTTTTTTCAATTATACAAATCTACAATATCTAAGCAAAGTTGAATTTGGAAACAAGTGGAGTCACATTTATCCACCAGAGAAAAATAATTTTCACATGGTGAAAAGTAAGTTTTAACTTAAAAGTAGGCAATTAGCAATGCAAATTACAAGTTTCATTGCACAAGCTGTTTATGCGAATAAAATGCTAAACTTTTTATCTCTTTCATTAGTCAGCAAGCAATCATGGAATCATGATACAACTACACATACACACAAATAAAGTAGATTGCCTTCTACAGTTCATTCAGTGCATTTTGTCCCTAATAAAGCAGAAAATACCATTTCCACATAGTTAATGCATATATTCAGAAGCTCTGGTAGCATAGTAGTTACGAATCGGGCTGCTAACCTCAAGATCGGCAGTTCTAAACTACCAGCTGTTCCACAGGAGAAAGATGAAGCTTTCTGCTCCCGTAAAGAATTGAAGCCTCGGAAACCCTGTGCAGGGTCACTATGAGTGGGAACCGACTCCACGGTACTTAACAACAACATCAACAATGTATATATGCAGATCATTTGCAATAATACAATCTCAGGAAACCCAAGTAATTCACAAGATCTTCTTCACAAAAGTAAAGAGCCAATTGGTCATTTCATTATTTGGTTCTGGACATCAGTGTTCTTCCTGTTATGATCAGAAAGTTATAGTTATCCCAACAATAGCATGCTCAAATTGCATCGTTTGTGAAGTAAAACATTGGCTCTGTTCTATCAGTTATTTTTTAAAGCACTATAAAAAGCTCTACTGAAATTGGGTGGGAGTTTGAATGCCATGACCTCAAAGTTATTTTCCAATTTTAGATTGTATGATTCTATGAATCCAGTAGGCTTGGAAATGAGAAAACAAATAAATTTCCCTCCATAACGTTGAATATATTTTTAAATAAGAAAGAAAACACACAAAGAAAGTTTATCTTCTCTGAACTTTCTTTTCATGTCTTTTCAACCATGAAACTATTAGCACAGAATTTTCTTCCAAGCATTTATTTCTCAATGACTTTTAAAGACAAAGGGAAAGGAATAAAGGATCATCTAAGAGGAAACTATGTTCTAAAGTACACTGTACTCTGAAATGTTAAATTAATTTTGAAATCTTGAATGTACCTCTAAATATATCTAGTGTTCATAGTATGGCAAATATGAACTGTGAGTGAGTTCCCATTCATAAAATAAATAAATAAATTCTTTTTCTTTACTTTAAAAGGAAAATAGCTGTATTTAAAGACGTTTTGTTCCATTTCAAAACTATGAGAGAAAAAGTACATTCAAGTTAAATTCACTGATAGATTTAGAGCTTGTAAATTAGTGTTATACAAGAAATAAAATATTAGCTGTCTGAGATTTTGGTCCATGTGCAAGTGGCAAAAGTGCATTTTAATAATTATTACATTACTTGATAATACTCATTTCAAAGTTTAAAGTATTTTGAGCACAGTCACTTTTTGTTTTGGTTTTTCTTTTCCAGAAGCAAGTATCCACCAAAGTCTTTTAATCCACTTTTGCTGTATACTCCTGTAACTGGTAATTGGCTGTCTAAAGAAGTTATGGGCCCTCTTTTCAAGCCCACCTCACAGCTAGCCTAGCATTGTGACTAGTCCATGCCAGTGAAGTTCAGAATCATATGGTAAGAGAATCTTGGGTCTTTAAATAATAACATGGAAAAGTGATGCCGATCATTCAAGAATATTCACCTTATACTGGTAAAATGGGAGTGAATAATAATCCACTGAGTTGTGATTATATATTTTGCATACGTATTTTATCATTGTTTAGTATAACCTTATTGTTGCTTTTAAATCTTCATGGGAGCAGAAAGCCTCATCTTTATCTTGAGGAGCAGCTAGCAGACTCTAACCATGGACCTTGTGGTTTGCAATCCAGTGCTTATTGTATAGAGCCAATGCACTCCTATCATACCCTTACTAATGAAGAATTTGATACCTATCCATATGGTAAGTTTCTAAAGACCAAGTCATTATTTGAAAATTGATATTATGTGAAATTGGAGAATGACCTTATCAGATCACAAACTGGATGACTAATTCATTATATAACTGCCAAATTATATAATTACATAACTGCCAAACCATTGAGAATCCTAGCCTAGACAAATTGACATGTACCCTTAACCATCACAGTCAGTGTTGTGGTTGCCTCCCACCTCAGCATCCGTTGCTGCTAGATGTACGTGCTTAATACATAAAATAGTTGGATAGTAGATTTTTTTACTATTGTAAATGTGAAATGTAAGATAATGAGGTACTCTGTAAGTGAGAAGTAGGTGAACTCCTATGAAAAAAATAAAAACAAAGATTAATATTTATATAAACATACCAGTTGCACAGTGAGAAAATCAATCCATAGATGATGCAAGTTCAGAAGTTAGAAACCTTCTATACTGTGGCAAAAATGCATAGTTACATTTCGCTTATGATAGGTTGAACGAACACAGAAAACTATAGTTCTAGGGAAACTATTGAAAGAGCCTGAGTGTTAGCATGCTTTGGCTTTTATAAACTGCTTTTTAGAAAAACACTTAAAGAGCTAAAAAGGGTCATATATGACTAACCAGAAAACATATTAATGATCTTGTAGTGTTGGAAAAGTCAGCAGTTCTTGGAGCCCACACAGCATTTGCTCTCCTGAGACCATTAAGACTTTTTAGTAAAGAAAAGAACTCAGAGCTATTGTACAGGTCAAACTGAAGGCATTGCTTTCCCACCCAAGATTATTGCTTTCGATGACTTTGTGATGGCCATCATTAATTTTAAAGAAACAGGCATGAAGCCAGAAAGTTGAATTATAAGGACTACTTCTAGAAGGAATTTTTGACTATGTTACAGGCATACAAAATTGACTAGAAGCCTATTAAATTTCTGAAGCCTATTAAGATTTTGAGAGAACCATATTGCCAAAGAAACTATGGTTTTGGACATCAAATCTTTGTGACTAATGAGCAAGTCTCAGCACTTGGGTCCCAAAGCTTGAATGAACAAGAAATCATCTATGAAAACTTGCCAGTCCTCAAGGAGTCAGAATCCCCCAAACCCACTTCAAATGATGTCATAGAGGAAAATTGATGAGGATAGAAACTTTAGAGGTGAAACTAGGGCCATAGAGAACAATGGATAAGAGAGTCATTCTGGAAAAGCAAATGTAGAGCATAATCCATCATCTACTGCAAAGGATATTTATGATGCCTACACAGCAGAATATCACCAAGGACTATTGACTGCTGTGGGATATTTTAAAAGAACATCTTAGCCTTCTTCCATTGTATATTTGACCTGAGGAGAAGGCATGGACAAATAGCTTTTCCTTTTAAGACGTTACTGAACTGTTAGAAAAAACATTCAGACAATACAAGTAATTGTCCATCATCTAAAAACTCATGGATTTTGAGCTGGGTGCAATGACTTGTGCAGAATTTGGAATGTTTCTTTACAGAATGGAGTCCTGGTATGGTACTATAGGATAAGCACTATACTGCTAACTGAAAGATTCAGGGTAGAAACCCATCAGCCACTCTTTTCAGAAAGCGGTTGCTATATGGGGTTGCTTTGAGTGGAAACTGACTTGATGACACTTAACAGCAATTTTTAGAAAAGAGATATCTGTGGGTTTAGGGTTGGGAAAACAGTGCATGCTTTTACCAGAAGAACTAAGAGTAAATTTCATGGTCAGAGAAATAGATTGTGAAATTAACTATTTATCCCCTTCCTCATTATGCCCAGAAGCAGCAGCCCAGGTGAAAAGCACATGTCCTTGCTGTTCTTATATGTAGTTGTGGTCATGTGACTATTGTTCTTCAAAGTAAAACCAACAGACATAATGAAAGTTATTTCCTTTAAAAGGCTTTTGTTTTGTTGATGTTTAAGCTGATTTGCTTGTTCTGCATTCTGTTTTCTCATGCACTAGCTAGATGCTAATATAATGAAAAGTAGAGACTCATATTCAAAGGACCCTAGGATCCAGAGTCACTCAGTAAAGATGTTGTTGTTGTTGTTGTTAAGTGCCCTCGAGTCGGTTCCGACCCATAGCGACCTTGTACAGGGTTTCCAAGGGTGTAAATCTTTACGGGAGTAGAAAGCCTCATCTTTCTCCCGTGAAGTGGCTGGTAGTTTCGAACTGCTGACCTTAAAGTTCACAGCCTGATTCGTAACCACTACGCTACCAGTAAAGATAGCCTTCTTGAATTATCTTGTAAGGCAGAAGTAAAACAATACACGTGAGCTACCAGGAAGCTTCAAAAGGTGATTGGGAAAATGGAACTAAGAGATAATGGAAAATTTCCACAAACTTTTTGAAGCCCCTAGCGGTTCGAAACTACCAGCCGCTCCGCGGGAGAAAGATGAGGCTTTCTACTCCCGTAAAGATTTATACCCTTGGAAACCCTGTACAGGGTCGCTATGGGTCGGAACCGACTCGACGGCACTTAACAACAACAACATGTATACACACACACACTCTCATACCACACATACATGAACACACACAACTACACACATGAGGATAAGTCAGAAACTATTGCTACAAATATCATTGTTATTGTTATTTTTATTAAGAAAGTTCTAACTCATAGTGACCCTGTCCAAGGGGTGGCTGGAAGGTATGAACTGCTGAGTGCTTATCCTACTGTACCATACCAGAAATTAACAAAATCATAGAAACATTTATTAAACAAAAATTTCAAACTGTGTAGCTATTATTTCTTGACATATTCTCCAGTCAAGTCTATACAATTCACAGGTGTGTGTGGGGGCTCCTATTTTTCTAAGCCTTCTTTGAAGATTTCTGCACTGTGATTTACATCACATCAAAAGAACGTCTTTGGCATCTTTGAGGAACTTAAATGTGTACTCTTTTAACATGTTCTTTGAGTTTCAGAAATAAAAAGTTTGAATGGGAAAAATCAGAAACAGGAGGGTGAGTTGGGTAAGATATCCCAACGTAATTCTCATAGGAATTTTTTCTTCTGTCATGACAACATACCTACTCATTCTACAAGGGTTATGTATGTTGTCATGATAGAAGAAAAAATTCTCAGAGAAGCTTACCTGACCTATTTCTCACCAACAAAGTTTAAATTTTCCTAAAATGTCATCATAATGAGTGATTACTGATCTGTTCCACTGTCTGACCCTTGCCTTGTTTTGGCAGATGATACTGACCTTTTCCACCATTTCTTCCCTTAGATGTAATGAATTAAATTCCTGTGTATTCTATCTGTTGAGGTCCAGGTGTATTATTGTTGTTATTAATTGTCATTGATTTGGTACCGACTCATAGCGACCTTAAACACAAAAGAAAGGAATACTCCCCAGTCCTGTGCCAATCTCACAATCTTTGCTATGCTTGAGTCCACTGCTGTTGCCACTATGTCAATCCATCTCATTTGAAATTTTCCTCTATTTGCTGACCATCCAGATTGCCAGATTGTCTTTCTTCAGGGACTGGTCCCTTCTAATAATATGTCCAAAGTATGAACGATGAAATATGGCCATTCTGGTTTCTATGGAACATTCTGGCTATACTTCTTCCAACACAGAGTTCTTTGTGTGTTTTCTTTTTGGGCAGTCCATGGTACTTTTAATATTCTCCTCTAACACCATTACTCAAGTACATCAATTAGTCTGTGGTCTTCTTTATTCACTTATTTACTGTCCAGGTGCACCTTAGTCCTCAAACTGACTTCTTTGCTTTTCAATATTTTAAAATGGTCATATGCAGCAGATTGCATAATGTAATATGTAGTTTGAGAACTAAGGTGAGCCTGACCCAAGGTATTTTCAATAACCTCATATGCATGCAAAACCTGGACAGTGAAAAAGGAAGACTGTAGAAGAATTGATGCCTTTGAGTTATGGTGTTGAAAAAGAATATTGAAAGTGCCATGGGCTGCCCATAGAGCAAATAGATCCATTTTGGAAGAGTGTTCCTTGGAGGCCAAGATGGCCAAACTTCGTCTCTCATGCTTTGGACATATTGTCAGGAGGGACCAGCCACTGGAGAAGGATATCATGTTTGGTTAGGTGGAGGGTCAGAGAAAAAGAGGAAGACCCCCAATGAGATGGATTGACAAAGTGGCAGCATTGATGGACTCAAACGTGGCAACAGTAGTGAGGTTGGCCCAGAATTGGGAAGTGCTTTGTTTTGCTGTGCATAAGGTCACTGTGGGTCGGTACCTACTCAATGG
Source organism: Chrysochloris asiatica (assembly GCF_000296735.1). Classification (NCBI taxonomy): domain Eukaryota; kingdom Metazoa; phylum Chordata; class Mammalia; order Afrosoricida; family Chrysochloridae; genus Chrysochloris; species Chrysochloris asiatica. The sequence goes on from NW_006408567.1 coordinate 1,123,449, forward strand.
CACCTAATAACAACAATAATAATATGTAGTTTGCTTTCTTCAATGATGCTTACATGAATGTTAATGTTTGATACAAACAAAAAGAAGTCTTTAACAACTTTAATCTTTTCTCCATTTATCTTGGTGTTATTTATTGGTTTAGTGTGAGAAGTTTTGCTTTTTTTTTTTTACACTCAGATACAACTCGTACTGAAACATTGAGATGCAACCTATATGGAAGGCTGTGGTAATTGATCTTCATCAGTAATTATTTTAAGTCCTTTTCACTTCCAGCAATGAAGGTTGTATCATCTACATATCGTAGGTTTTTGATGAGTCTTCCTCCAATCATGATGCCACCTTCTCCATATAATCCATCTTCTCAGATTATTTGCTCAGTATCTAGATTGAATAAGTATGGTAAAAAGAATATAGCCCTGGTACATACCTTTACTAATTTTAAACCATTCAGTGTCCCCTTGTTCTGTTGGAACTTCTGCCTCTTGGTCTATGTACATATTCCTCATGTCCACAATTAATTATTCCATAATATTCATCCTTCGAAATATTGTCCATAGTTTATCATGAAACATACAATGGAATGTTCAGGCATAGTCAATAAAGCACAGGTAAACATCTTTCTGGTATTCTCTGCTTCCAATCAAGACACATCTGACTTTAACAATGATACCCCTTGTTTTGCTTCCATGTCTGAATACAACTGGAGCCCTGTTAATGTAACGTTGAAGTTGTCTTTGAATTATCTGTAGCAAAATTTTACTTGCAAGTGATATTATTGATATTGTCAGATGAATTCCTCATTTCAAGGAGACACCAAAGAATTGGAATGGGCACAAATACGGATGTCTTTCAATCAGTTGGATAGGTAGCTTTCTTCCAAATTTCTAGGCATAGATGGATGAATGCTTCCAGTACTCCACCATTTTGTTGAAAATTTTCAGTTTGTATTCCATCAATTTCTAGAGTCTTGTTCAATGCCATTAGTGCACCTTTGGCTTCTTCCTTCAGGACCATTGGCTCTTGTTCATATGCTACTTCTTGAAATGGTTAAACATCAACAGTTTCTTTTTGGTACAGTGAATCTGTATATTCTTACAATCTTCTTTTGGTGTTTTCTGTATTATTCAATGTTTTGCCTATAGAATCCATCAGTATTTTAAATTGAGGCTTGAATTTTCCCTCAGCACTTTCAGCTTGAGAAATGCTAAGTGTGTCCTTCTCTTTCAGTTTTTTTTCTAACTCCAGGTCTTGGGACATTTCATTATAATATTTGACTTTGTCTTCTAGAGCTGTCCTTTGAAATTTTCTGTTTAGCTCCTTTACCTCTTCATTTCTTCCATTAATTTATTTATTATTTTATTCCCATTCCTCATTTTTAAAATTTATTTATTTCCGTTCCTCATTTCTTTAGCCACTCTATTTTGGAGAGCAAGTTTCAGAGTCTCTTCTGACATCCATTTTGATCTTTTTCTTCTTTCTTGTTTTCTAAATGAACTTTTACTTTCTTCTTGTATGATGTTCTTGATGTCATCCCTTAACTCTTCTGGCATTTGTTCGTTAGCATCTCATGCATCAAATCTCATCTTGAGATGATCTCTAAATTTAGTTTATATATTTTCAAGGTCATATTTTAGCTTCAGAAACTTGTTTTAATTTTCTTCAGCTTCATCCTTAGCTTGTATATGATCAATTAATAGTCTACTCTATAGTTTGCCCTGGCTTTGTTTTGGTTCATGATATGGAACTTTTTTTTACCATCTTTTTTTTACAGATGTAAATTTAAGTTCTAAGTATTCCATCTAGTGAGATCCTTGTGTATATTCATCTTTCATGCTGTTTAAAAATGTATTTGCAATGAAGAAGTCATTGGTCTTGCAAAGTTCTATTATGTGATCTCAAGTATTTTGATCTTCAAGGCCATATTTTCCAACAATTGATCCTTCCTGTTTCTATATTTTGCATTCAAATCACCAGCAATTATCTTAAGTACATGTTTGATCAGTTGGTAGCATTCTAAAATTTTATCACCACTGGCTTTAGTGGTTGGTGTGTAAATTTAAATAATAATTGTATTAACTGGGCTTCCTTGTAGACATGTTTGATCAGGTTTTGAATGAAGAAGTTGGTAGAATTCTAGAATTTCATCATCACTGGCTTTAGTGGTTTGTATGTAAATTTGAATAATAATTGTATGAACTGGTATTCCCTATAGACATATAGATATTAACATATCACAAACAGCATAATGCTTCAAGATAGATCTTAAAATGGTCTCTTAAATTATGAATGTGATGTCATTCTTCTTCAATTTGTCATTGCAGACATTATAAATATGTGATTGTCCATTCAAAATGGCCAGTACCAGCCCATTTTAGCTCACTAATGTCCAGGATACCAATGTTTATGTATTCCATTTCATTTTTTGATAACTTCCAATTTTCCTGAATTCATACTTCATACAGTCTATGTTCCAGTTATTAATGGATGTCTACAGTTGTTTCTTCTCATTTTGAGTTGTGTCTCATCTGTAAACAAAAGTCCCACAAACTTTACTCCATTAATGACATCACAATCAACTCTACTTTGAGGAGACAACACTTCTACAGTCATATCTGAAGTGACTTCTGACCTGAGGAGCAGAAAATATTGTGGTGTTTTTCGTCATGTTTTAATATGTAATATTACTGTGATGACAGAGTTCCACTGCTATTCATGAGGTTTTCGATGAGTAAATATTTGGAAGTAGTTCATCTCTCCTTTTCACTAGTCTGTCTTAGTCTGGAAACTCAGCTGAAATCTGTCCAACATGAGTAGCCCTGCTTACATTTAAAATACTTGTGGTACAGCTTCCAGAATCACAGCAACTTGCAAATTATCACAGTACAATTAATTGACAGACGAGTGGTAGCATATTAGCTTCGAGGTATATTGTAGCATTTTATATTTTTTTAAAAAGTTACTTGCAATTAATATGTCATTGCTTTTCCAAAATTTTATCATAAATTCTTCAGTATCAATTATGTCATCATAACCAAGTTTTCCAACTACTGTTCCTTTCTCTTTGTTTTCAACGTTCACGTTCCAATCCCCATTAGTTATCATGCAGGCTGTTTGCAAGTTTTATCAATTCCAGACTGAAAAAGTTGTTGTTTTTGTTGATGTCGAATCAGTTCTGACATAGCAATCCTATATAGGGTTTCTGAGGAGCAGCTGGTGATCTTGAACTTCCAGCATTGTGGTTCAAACTGACCTTGCAATCCAACACATTAACCCACAATGCCAGAATTCTATAGTTTTATCACCACTGTTTTTCTGTGGTTGGTGTATAAATTTGAATACTAGTGATATTAACTGGTCTTCGTTGTAGTCATGTGGCTATATTCCTATCACAGACAGCATTATGCTTCAAGACAGATCTTGAAATGTTCTTTTTGAGGATTAATGCAATGTATTTGAATTTGTCATTCTCAACATAGTAAAGGATATGAACGATTCAAAATGGCCAATACCATCCCATTTCAGATCACTAATTTCTAAGATACGGAACTTTATGCATTCCAATTTTTTTTTTTTTTCCCCTCTCCCTCCCTGGGTCCTGAGTCCCCAGCTGCTCCATCTTTCCTCCATCTCTGGGATCACTGCCTCTCTGGGTAGTGTTCCACTCTCCAGTCTTCTCCCTTCACGGTTCCAGGGACCTCCGCTTCTAGCTTGCAAAGTTAATCACTCCCCTCCTTGCCACAAAATGTCTACTTTTGCATTTACAACCTTCACAACCAGTCCTAGTAATAATTATTCACCCTTGTATCACAAGAGACCTATCCACATTTCCTTCATTCAGTCCCACATAGACAGATTGGATACAACTCAGTGGAGATTCTACCTTCCTCCACGCCCTCTGGATCTAGGCCCCCTCTTGAAAGCTTGTAAGCCAGTCATTTCTTGCCTTTGTAGCCACCCCCCCCCCCCCACCATTTTGATAGCCAATATCCAAGTTGCCCATCCCTGTCTACTCTGTGTATGGAGGGGGTGGGAATGATCCTTGCTGTAAAGATTTATTTGCTCTTTTGAGTTGCTGCATCCATAGGTGTAAGTCAAGTTCATCAAGTTGTATCAGATTACTCTTTTATCCTCTTCTTTCTTCTAATTGAACTCTGATCATCCAGTCATTGAGGCTAGGTCAAATGGGTATTATTTGAAAGTGTGGGTGCTCTTGTGGATATATGCCCTCTCTTCTTATCCACTGGACACTTCACTCTCCACTCCAGTCCTCCATGGCTATGTCACTGACTCTCGGCCCAAGAGTCCCCAGGTCTTGCCACACTGCTGGCCAACCAGGTCTCCACACAGGTTCACAGGAGTCTATTAATATTGTAGGGCTTAGCTCGCAGCCTCATAGCTGTTTTTCCCTCATTTCCCCTTGTCGGTGATGAACGTGGTCACCCCTCAGAGCATGTATTCCCATTGAGTCTTAGTCTTGGAAGGGGGTTTACTCTGAGGTGACCCAACCCCTTGCCTTGATGTCTCTTGGGTAGGTAACCTGCTTGTTCTTGTAATAATTGGTCAGTCTGCCTCTATTGGTTTGTATTTTTCCTGTCAGTCTTTCTTTCAAGAGGTATCTTCTGTTCTTCTAGCTGTTCCAGGCTGGTCTGCCCATCCTCTCAGGGGAAATTTCCCACCTCTGAAGAACTGGATGTGGTTCAGGCTTCCACCTATAGTTTTATATAATGCAGAGGCTCCGCAGGCAGCCTCCTTCACTAGGCACGTTGTATCACCATTTTAGGTATTCCAACCAGTTATAGGCAGAAGATGAACTTACAAGGTTTCTATGGTGATATTTCTGGCTTTTCCTTTCTCTCCCCTTCCAGTGTCTATTTTATAATGTAATGAAAGGAATACCAAGATTCAGTAGACAGCCAATCATCTTAACATGATTCCCCCCTTTTCCCCATCCCAACCATGTCTCAATCTCTGTATCCCAGATCCCTGTTGTTCCAAGGTTGTGCATACATTCCAATTTATTTTTGCCAACTTCAATCTTACTAAATTCATACTTCTTACATTCTTATTCTGATTATTAATGAACAGTTACAGCTTTTTCACCTTACTTTGGATGGTGCCCCATCAGCTAATGAAGGTCCTGAAAGTTTTTTCCATTCCTATCATTATGGTTATATCTACTTTGAGAAGGCAACACTTCTCCAGTCATGTTTTGAGTGCCTTTCAATCTGTCTCATGTTACTACACTATATCTGACAATACTGTCAGTTTTGCTGCTGATCTTAAGGTTTGCAGTGGCAAACATTTGAAAGTGCACCGACTCTCCTTTTTTCTAGTCTAGAAATTCAACTGAAACCTGTCCACCCTGGGTAACTCTGCTGTTATTTTAAATATCTGTAGCATAGCTTCCAGCATCATTGCAACACATAAGCCTCCACAGTACATCAAATTGACAGACAAGTGGCAGAATCTTAATTCTAAGCATATGGCATTATTTCATTTATATTTATGATACTGATTTCTAGTTTGATACTTTTGTAAACAGAATATGCTGTGTATGAGATTAATTCTTTTAAATTTGCTTATGTTTTCTTTATAGTTCAGGATATTGTTCATCTTAATACATGTTCATGGGTGCTTGCAAACAACATATATTCTGCGATTGTTACATGGAGTGTTCTGTTAATGCTGATTGCATACATATGGACAATGCTGCTGTTGTTGAGTGTCATCAAGTCGACTCTGACTCAAAGCAACCCTGTACAGGGTTGCTAAGGAGCAGCTGGTGAATTTGAACCCCGACCTTGTGGTTCAAATCAACCTTGTCATCCAGCACATTTTCCCTCAGCACTACACTATGGATAATAGTGGTCAGTTTTTCTATATCCTTACTATCTTCTGTGTAGTTGGTCTAACAACTTATGAAAGATGAGTGCTGAAGTCTCCAACTATAAATATGGATATATCTATTTCTCTTTAAAGTTTTACCAACTTTTGTTTCACATATTTTGAAACTCTTCCTAGTTGCATATGCATTTAGAAATGCTATGTCTTCATGGATAATAAAATAATTTCATCATTATGTAATGTCTTTTATCTGACAGAAAGATGAGGCTTTCTGCTCCCATGAAGATTAAAAGCCTCAGAAGCCCTATACAGGGTTAATATGATTCAGAATCAACTCAACGGCACTTAACAAGTCTTGCTTTTATTTATTAATGTTTCCATGATATCTATCTTTGCAATCTTTTTAACTTTCAACATATAAAGGTAAATCCAAAAGTATTGCTACTAAGGTCCTAGTTCATACTTGAATGGGTTTATTCCAAGCAAAACATGCTTAAACTTGTCTCTGTAATCAATGAATGGCTGTAGACAAGTGTTCTTATTAATGCACTTGTCTTAGTTTCATTAGGGTACCTTCAAAGAGTGAATAATTTTGTGTTATTAGGGAAAAATTATTATCAGGGCTAATCTAGAATTTTTAACAAATCCTAAAGTGGACATTTCCCCAAATCACTAAAGCTTTGCAACAAGTCTACAGAAATAATGTCTTCCATAAAACAATGACTTTTGTATTGGCCAAGCATTTTATGGAAGCTTAGGAAGACCTCAAAGATAAACTGAGAGTGGGCAAACCATTAACTTCAGTGAATGAAGAAACTGGTACAGGAAGATTTTGGATTTATCACTGATGTAATAGCTACAAAAGTTGAGCTCTCACGTGATTTGGCATTTTCAGTTTTAAGGGACCATCTTTGACTCAGCAAGCTTTCAGTTGGATGGGTGCAAGAATCTTTGCTTGAAATCAGCTAGTTCAAAGATCATATCTCTCCATCGGTCTTCTAAGCAAGACTGAAGCAAATTAAGATGACTTCATGGCACTGTAGGATAAGCATGAAAGATCAGGTTGAACTGCAAGGTCAGTGGTTCAAAGTCAGAAGCTGCTCCTTGGAAACCCTATACAGGGTTGCTGTGCATTGGAACCAACTTTGTGGCACTTCATTTTATGGGAAAATCATAACTGGGTTGAGTCTTGGATTTACCAATATGATCCAGAAAACATTGTCCAATCAAAACAGTGGTTTCTGGATCTGTTGGGCCAGATAAATTCAACACAGAGAACTTTGTTCAGAAGGTTATGGGGACTGTTTTGTGTGATTCCAAAGGAGTAATCTTGATAGATTTTCTCAGAGAACACAATGCAGTCATGGGAGCTTACTATGAAGAAACTGCATAGTTGACAAAAGGCCAGGGAAGTTGTGTCAAGGATTTTTTATTTCCCTTCATCAAAATAATGCTCATTCTTTAAGAAAAACAAAGTCTGGCCTACAACAACTTATTTCAGAAAAGTTACTACACTTCTAACCTTGCCCTTTCAGACTTATTTTTGTTTTCAAAATTCAAAGAACATTTTTAAAAAGCACAATTTGAATCCCTCAAGGATACAAAGAACACAATTTTGACGTAGTGCAAATTGAATAAAAATGTGGTATTCTTCAAGGAACAGTTAGAGTTGGAAACATCACCTTCAGAGATGTATAGACTGAGGTAGAAGATACGTTGAGAAACTATAGCTTCATATCTTGATATTTTTGTTTAATAAAAATTTCCATATTTTTAGCAATAATTTTTTACTTATTCTTGTGTCTAGGTTCTTTAGTGGTATAAATAATTAGGATAGTTAACTATTAGTAGAATTTTGGAGGTTCAAGTCCACCCAGAGTATCTTCAAGGGAAGGTCTTAAAATCTACTTTCCACAAACCAATCATTGAAAAATCTAATGAGCATGGTTCTCTTTTAAAATACATGTTTCTCTTTATACAATCATGAGTCAAAATTGGTTTGATGGCAAATGGTTTTTATATTGTTATTTTTTTAAGTGAGTTTCTGGTAGACAGCATAGAGTCAGTTCATGATTTTAATCTGATTTCAAAGAGTTCATGAAAAAAATGGAATTGAAAGATACTTTAATTTCTTTTATTTAGATTATTTTGACCTAATGTAATATATTAATATGTCACAATTTAAGAATGCCATTTATTTTTTATTTGCTTTGTTTTCTGTCTTTTCTCTGCTTTTGGTTTCTATATTATATTTTTTCTGCCTTTCTGTAGTTTTATGAACACTTCTTAGAGTGCCAATTTGATTTTCTATCATGCTATTTAGTAGTGCAAGTTCTGACTCTTCTATAGACCCCTCTGAAACCATCCCAGAAGAGAGAGGTGGAGTTTCTCTTCATTGTCTTGTGAAATGAAATCCCAGGTTTCACAAGTAGTCTCCTTCAATAGCATGGATGAAACAAAGGTGACTTTCAACTGCTTGGTGGCTATTAAAGTTCTGGCATCTTGTTCTTAAATTTATTCTTCTCCAAAACCATCTTATCATGGATTTAAGACGCCTCTTTACAGCCTAGTGAGATAGAAGTCTATTACTGCATCACATTAGAAGGTGCAATTGTTGATGTTATTACTTCTTGTTGTTGTTGTTGTTGTTGTTTTTGGGGGTGTGTATCTGAATGAAATATAGTGACTATCAGCTAGAAGTTTTCTTTTTTTTCTAAGCTGTCCCTTTTCTGGTCCTCTGACTACTGAGAATTTGTGTTTTTTGTTTGTTTATTTTCCCTGCATTTATCTTTAGGTGTAATTCTAGCACATATTTGGGAAAAGAAAAATCCAGAAAACTTACCACCTTATAATTTTTTGGACCTCAAGATTCTATTCTTCTATTTTCTCCCCAACATGAAGAGTCTTCCTAAGCTTGGCTTATGTACACTGTCACAAGTTTTAAGCAGTACTTAAAAGGAGATAGGGCAAAGTACATGCACTCTATCTTACTGGAAGCAGAAATACGCTTGAGAAATATTGATTTTTAATTTATACTTGCATTTAAAAATGCATATGTAATAACTTATAATAAAGGTATTGAGACAAGGGAATGACTCCTAGAATAGGATGATTTAGCTGAGGTCAAAAGATTCAAACCACAGACAAGATAAACGCTTACTAAGTCAACATGTATTACAAAGATGTTGTTGTTGTTGTTAAGTGCCATCGAGTC
>NW_006408567.1:1142821-1146171 GCF_000296735.1 Chrysochloris asiatica
TTGAATGAAATACAGGTAAAATATGAAAGGATTGTTGTTGTTGTGAAGTGCCGTTGAGTCGGTTCCGACCCATAGTGACCCTGTATAGGGTTTCCAAGGAGTAGCTAGTGAGCTTGAACTGCCAACATTGCAGTCCAAATGGCTTTGTAGTCTGGCGCATTAACCCACAGCACCACACAAGGCATTTCTAAAAACTATATAACACTTTTTAGGATCTTTTAGGAAAATGGATTTATTTTTTAAAAAATACATAGATATAAACATGTATGCTCTTCTCCACTTAAAATTTTTTAAAAAGTTGTGTATATTATCTGCTCTAAGATGAAATAATAGTCCTGTGCATTTCTATGTCATACACAAATAACTTTTGATTCTATTTTGTTTTCCTTGCATTGTCTTCTAGTTCTTCATGAAAGATATCCAAAAACTGATTTTCACTGAAAAACAATACTAAAATCAAGCAGAAGATTATTTTAGTAAAACATATTGGACTGATAAAAGATTAATTATATATTTGAGTTCAGGCCTCAAGATATTTTTTTCAAATGTTTTCATTTTTATTTATAATTTATAAGTACCTCTTTTATATTTTGAAATGCATGCTTGTTTTGGAGGGACTAGTAATATGTCAAGGCATAAGTTATAGCTACTTGATTTAAATAGTGTTCACCGAAAATCTTTGGTAATTGTTTTTCCTGTAGGTCTACAAAGGCTGGCAAACATAATTCAGTGAGGTGTTCAATATATAACAGAGATGTTACAGTATTAAACTGGACTACATTTTAAAAGTACCTCAGTATCTTCTACTTAAGCCTCTTTGATGACATAAATCAGAGAAGAAACCAGCCTGTTTCTTTCATCTCTTAGGGTTCTTTTAAACTCTTACAGGTATTTGTATACATCAGTTATAAGCACATTGACTCATGAATGCAGTGAGAAATTGAGAATTTTTGAGTTGCACAATTAAGATATTAAGGATTTCTTCAAAGTGTAGATAGACATTGTTCAGAGACTGAAAACTGCCATCAAAGACAGAAGGCCCATTCTTAAAAATAACAATAATAATAATAATTGGATTCACTCTTAGATTCGGTACAATTGTATTATGCAGCCCTAGTGGCATCCTGGGCTATGCGTTGGGTTGCTAACCACAAGGTCAGCAGTTTGAATCTACCAGCAGCTCCCTGAGGGAGAGATGAGGCTTTCTGCTTCCATAAAGATTTCAGTCTCAGAAATTCTATACAGGGTTTCTCTGAGTTGGAACCGACTTGATGGGACTTCACAACAACAAAATTGCATTGCATTAATTATTAACCTGTAATATATTAAAGAATGTGTTGAAAGCTAATGTGGCAATGCCTACTTTATACCTAGAAAGTAAATTATACTGTTAGTGTTGTCTTGCTTCAATGGATTCTCCCCTCACTGAAACCATTCCCTCATCAGTCATTGTTAAGTGTCTGAAACTTTGTCAGTGGAAACATATTCTTTTGTGTAAAGTCCAATATACCATACTTAGAAAAAATAATGGTTTTTATGTGATCAAAACTAATAGGCATCTAACAAATACTTTTAAATAACAGTTAAATATGAGAAAGAGTAAAAACAAACAAACAAACAAACAAAAAACCCATTGACAAAAGTAGAAGTCCTACTTAATAAAGACTAAATTTTGTGATCTAATAGAGCTTCTGCCTCTGCCTCAGAATATTATTACCATGAATCTATCACAACTTTAAATGAATAGCATGAATAGGACAGTGTGTAGAACTGTCCTATTAATTTTATTAACTTTTTGAAAATTCCCTCTTGCTCCTCCACACTTCCTCACAACCCTCACACCAAGGAAGTAACTGCAGACCTACTGAAAGGGAAAATGTCTAGCTGGATTTCTTCAATAAATGATGCCAGACTGGGATTTTTTCCAGAAGTTCTGTGGGACTCCCATTCACTCAAGGAATTGCCTAGACATGAGCCACCACCCCACACTCTAAAATTAGGAACATGAGAGCTTTTTTTTTTTCAGTTCTCAACCACATTATTGTAGTCTCTGATGTGGAGCTATAGGACAAGTACTGGACTGATAATCACAAGGTCAGTGGTTCACACCCACCAGTCACTCCTCAGAAACACTATACAGAGTTGCTATGAGGGGAAACCAACTTGATGGTACTTGGCACTTAACAAAAGAAACAACAGCATAGTCCCTGCAGGACCCTTGGTTGCACAGTGGCTGAGCACTTGACTACTAACCAAAAGGTAAGTGATTCCTTGAGAGGCAGTCTACTTCTGTAGAGATTGGTGGTGATGGTGGTATGCAGTAGAGTCCGTTTCGACTCAGTGAACGTGCATAGCATTTCCAAGGCTGTGATCTTTATGATAAGGAGCTCTGGTAGTGTAGTGGTTTGAGTAATAGTTTTATAGTCCCTTGGAAGCACAGATAGCTAAGGTTCTCTACTACTAACTGTAAGGTCAGAGATTTGAGTCTACCCAGAGATGCCTCAGGATAAAGACCAGGTGATCTCTTTCTGGAAAAAAATCAGTCATTTAAAATTCTATGGAGGACAGTTCTACTCTGACACACATGGAGTCTCCATGAATAGAAACTGAGCAAAGAGTAACTGGCTTGTTTTTATAGGCTGTAAGGCTGTTCTTCTACTTATAGACATTGTACTTCCTATCACATTTTTATAAGCATCTACTATGAAAATAAATTAGATCCTACTTATATTTGTTCAATTTAATATTCAATTTTTCTAAATCTTAGTAGTCTTATTAGAGTTCTGCTAATCTTAATAGTTTCTGAGGATATCTGTTACAATATGAAAAATTTAAAGTATTTTACTGGTGGTGGTATCTGATTTGAAAATCTTGATTTAGCACTTTCAGATAAGTTCAGTTAAGTGTTCTTCTGTTGTAGCTACTAGAATGACAAACATTTATTATATGTTGCATAATTCTTAGATGTTAACATTTTGAAGATCCATAGTCTGCATCATATTTTGTTGCTATTTTTTTTCCCATGGTTTTAAAGTGTTTTATGTGTTCTTCTAAAAACATAAAAGTAGAATTTAATTTTTAGGTGAGACTGGTACTTATATAATTTTAGCATTTGAGTAAAAATACACCCAAAATTATATACTAAAATGATACCTGTTGAGTGTATCTTTTCTAAATTTTAACCTTAAAACATTTATTTCAAGTTTTTTAAAAGTACAAGTCTTTGTTAAGTTCTTAACAGATTTTACTAGCTTACCCTCTAGCTAGGAGCTCTGGTAGCGTAGTGGTTACGAATCGGGCTGCGAACCTTAAAGTCAGCGGTTCGAAACTACCAGCTGCTCCGCGGGAGA
>NW_006408567.1:1146271-1153527 GCF_000296735.1 Chrysochloris asiatica
GTAAATCTTTACGGGAGTAGAAAGCCTCATCTTTCTCCCGCGGAGCGGCTGGTAGTTTCGAACCGCTTACCTTAAGGTTCGCAGCCCGATTCGTAACCACTACGCTACCATTACAAAGATAGTGTTAACAATATTATATTGGACCCCAGGAAAAGCAAAATCCCTTGAGTAATCTTCTTGCCTCAATTCTATAATGAGCAAGTTCATTCAAACTCCTAGTGGTCACCTGCTTAATACTGGTTTGTAACTCCAGAGAAAAATAGTACTAGGTTGTCAGATACAACTGTGTTGTTTTTTGCCTATATCATTAGATGAACTCTTTGATTCTGCAGGTTCAACAAGTATAAGGTGGATCAGTTCCTGTAATTTTGCAAATATGGAAATACATGAATCTAACGTCAATGTAGGAATCCCCTTCCAGAGATGACAAGTGGAATTTGAGGATGAATAGAATAATCACTCTGCTATGAATTGTTAAAAATATTGAATGGTTGCTGTTTTGAGTTATTTTTAATAATCATGTAATGATGTGTGATGCTTTGGTGCCCTGGCTCATGGAGAGGGCATGACTTGAGTGACATGGAAAAAGATCTTGAAAATATGTCTTAGCGTAATGTAAGCTCTCTTTGTAATGAGGAACAGATTTCAGAGAATGATGACTTGTTCCCACACTATAGTATAAATATTAGAAATTGAATCTTAAGTCCTCCTTACTATCATCAAAAGGTGGAGAATTTGTTGCCATTATTTATGTGTTTGTTTTAAATAAGAGGATCTAAAACTTGTCAATATATAACTTCACATCTGAAGAAATTTGAAACCTCACCTACTGGCAAAGAATTTCCACTAATTAAAAATAACTGTGTTGGCATTTTGAAAGTATCTTTTCTGCATTTTTAACACTTGTTTTGGGTCAGAGTTTGGAAAACCAAAAGCATATGACCACTTTTTTTTTAGGATTCTGTTCAATAAATGTCATCACTATTTCCAAATGATGAAGATGGTCCTTGAGTAGAGAAAATGAGATGTTACTTTCAGTTTTCCAAACCACAGAGATGTAAGGGAGGAACTCTGAGCCACATACCCAAACAGAAAGCCAGTGTTAGTGAGATGGGGGCCAGAAAAGTATAGCCTGATCTTCTTCTATGAAGTCCAAAAATCAGAGTTTACAATATCAAAATAGGTCATGTCAAATGGCCATAAATGTTTTCAGTAATTATCTTTATTGGTTATGTTTTCATATGTTCTCTAAACATAGGTCATATGACCCAACTACAGCAGAAAGACCTACATTTAGTGTGTTCCTTGAATGGTATTATGTCGTTTCAAAACCACTATTAGAAGGAAAAGAAATACATTTGACATTTCCATTAGTGTATTATTCAAATTCAGTCCACTTGTGAACACTTTAAATTTTGAAGTATCAATGTGTCATTGTGGTATGAACACCAAACTAAGACTCAGAATGTCTACATTTGAGTTATTATTACTGATGACACAACTTATACTTCTTTTTAGTCTCACTTTCCCAATTTGCCAATAAGAATTATAGTAGTAGTAATTCACAGGGTAGCTTCATGAAACAAAAAGAAAGAAAAATGTTCCGAAAAACGGAAATCATACCAAAGTGATTATGACATCTTTAAACAAGAAAACTCCAAGTAACTGCAGCTGGAAATAGGAAAGTGGTAAGGGGCAAGATTCATGGTGATACCATATGTTACAGAATAGAACCGTTCCAATAGGTTTTCTTCCTGTAATCTTTATGAAAGCAAATTGCCAACCATTTCTTCCATGTTACCACAATGTGGATTTGAACCATCAACCTTTTGATTAGTAATCAAGCACAAACTATGGATTTGAGTCTGCATTAACTCAGCAGCAATGGGCTTGAGGTTTGTGTTTGCTTATTTTTGGTTAAACAGCAAAGGAATCTGTTTGTTGGTGGAAGCAGTGAGAAATAATATGTGAAATTGTATCTGCACATCAAGGAAATCTTTTCAGGCAGGATTCAACATGAAAGTTGTTCTTAATAAAACATCCAGAAGCATGCACACCTACTATTTAAGAATACAGGAAAAAATTAATCAGACAGAATCCCTACTTTTACAGAGTTTGTGTGGAAGACAGATCATTATACTAGAATTTCTAAAGATGCAGAGGACCCTTTTGATAGAATTCAAGAAGAATCCACAGTACAACAAATCAGTCTGTTCAGGTAATCTATTAAACTAGTGAGAAGTTATGAGATATGAGTGAGGCTGAGATGTTAGTGGGAGCAGGTAGAGCACTTTCCATGAAGACAGACAGCATATGTGAAGACTGAAATAGCAAACACAGAATGGACAGGACCTGAAAGAAGCTGAGTGGGTCTGGAGGGCTGAATACTAAAACAAAAGTGATATGACAGAAATACTGAGATGAGGCCAAGCATTGAAAGGCCTTTCAAACCAGATAGAGAAGTTCGAACTTTACTCCAAGGTGAGAGTTACATACTTCAGTTTCTGTGAGAACAAAGCAATTATCATAAATGTTTGAATTAAGTGAGGTAAAAGAATTGATATCCCATATCACTAAAGCTTCACTAAAAGTAATACAAAAATGACTGTAACCATACATTGATAGAGAACTTCCAGAAGTTCAAGCCGGGTTCAGAAAAGGAAGTGAAATGAGGGCTATCCTTGCTGACAACAAATGGATCTTGGCTAAGAGTAGAGAATACCAAAAAGATGTTTACCTGTACTTTATTGACTACACAAAGGCTTTTGATTGTGTGAATCATGACAAGCTATGAACAACATTGCAACATATGAGTATTCCGGAACACTTAATTGTACTGATGAGGAAACTATACATAGACCAAGAGGCAGTTGTTTGAACAAAACAAGGGAACACTGACTGGTTTAAAATTGGGTAAGATGTTTGCCAGGGCTATATTCTTTCACTATACTTATTTGATCAGTATGATGAGTAAATAATCTGAGAAACTGGATTATATAAAGAAAAAAACATGGCATCAGGATTGGAAGAAGACTCATTAACAACTTGTGATATGCAGATGGTACAACCTTGCTTGTTAAAAGTGAAGAGGACTTAAAATACTTACTGATGAAGATCAAATACCACAGCCTTTGGTATGGACTGCATCTCAATGTAAAGAAAGCAAAAATCATCACCACTAGAGCAATGAATAACATCATGATCAATAGAGGAAAGATTGGAGTTGTCAAAGCCTTCATTTTGCTTGGATCAACCACCAACCCTTATGGAAGCATAAGTCAACAACTCAAATGACTCATTGCATTAAGCAAATCTGTTGCACAAGACCTTTTCAAAGTGTTAAAGAGCAAAGATGTCATTTTGAGGACTGTGGTACACCTGACCCAAGCCATGGTATTTTCAGTAGCCTCATATGCATGCAAAAGTTGGACAGTGAATAAGGAAGACTGTAAAATAATTCATGCATTGGAGGAGAATATTGAAAGTATTATGGACTGCCAAAAGAACAACTAGATCTGTGTTGGAAGAAATACAACCACAGTGCTTCTTGGAAGCCAGGATAGCCAGATTTGTCTCTCATACTTCAGACATATTATCAGAGGGACCAGTAACTGGAGGAGGATATTATGTTTGGTAAAGTGGAAGGTTGGAGAAAAAGAGGAAAACTCCCAACAAGATGGATTTGCACAGTAGTGACAGCAATGGTTTCAGGCATAGCAATAATTGTGAGATTGTCCCAAGTTCAGGCAGTATTTTATTCTGTTGTGCATAGAATCTTTATGAGTCAGTATCAATTTAATGGTACCTAACAAAAACAACAACAACAAAAAACAAAATTTGAAGTGATGGGTGGAATTGTGGAAATATCAAAAGGCATCTAAATTCAATTTGCTTTAAATGTTTCAAATGAAACAGCATGCTAGAAGAGTTCTGTCCTATATTTTCAGTTTATAACCACTGTCTTGAAGGCAAAGGAAAACTATAGAAGAGATTTTATCAGGAAAGTAAGGTCTTCTGGTAGGAAAAATGGTTTAACAATCAACTGCTACCTGAAAGTTTGGCAGTTTAAATCTACTCAGTGTCTCTAGGGTAGAATACCAGGTGATCTGCTTCTGAAAAAATAATGCTAAAAGAAACCTAATGGATATTTTAATATGTCACATGGGATCTCTATGAGGAAAAAACAGCTTGATGACACATACCTCTCTATTAATATGTAGAAGAAGTAGTAAGAAATGTTGTGGAAGCTAAAATTAAGGGAAATGAGACAAAATAAACTAACATAATGCCTATTGCTCGAACTCAGAAGATAGGACATTTGAAAACGATCAAAGTTAGAATCAAGATTTGCTGAAGTGTTTTTGTTTTGTGTTTTTTTTTTTGGACGGGGCATGAGGTGGAGTGGGCAATAATAAATGATAAGAGAGAGATAGATAAGAAGGTAGAAATAGAGTCCTCAGCTTGCAAAAAGCAGGTGTTAGCATTTGAGAAGTTACGCATGTGAAAAATAAGGGAAGGTATAATAATCTGGGCTGCAGAGTGAAGGCTGGGTGGAGGTAGAAATATACATTTCAAAGACATATAGAGAAGGATTAAAATCATAGAATGACCTGTTGAATTGTTGTTCTTCTTGGAAAGTACCATCAAGTTAATTCTGACTCATAGTGACCCTATACTGGCTTTCCAAGGAGTGGCTGGTGGGTGTAAACTGCTGATGCGGTGGCTAACAGTCCAATGCTTATCTGACACAGTCACACCCAGACTCTGACCTATAGAATGTTGTCGTTGTTAGGTGTCATTGAGTTGATACTAACCCATAGCAGCCCTATGCGCAACAGAATAAAACACTGCCTGGTCCTTCACCAACCTCACAATTGTTGATACACCTGATCCCATTGCTGCGGCCCCTCCAGTCCATCTTATTGGGGGTCTTCCTGTTTTTTTCCTGACCCTCCACTCTACCAAACACAATATCCTCCTCCACTGACTTGTCCCTCCTGATAATATATCTGCATTACAAGAGACGAAGTCTGACCATCCTGGCCTCCAAGGAGCACTCTGGCTGTACTTCTTTCAACACAGATCTGTTTGTCCTTTTGAGTCTATAGTATTTTCAATATTCTCTTCCAACATCATAACTCAAAGACATTGATTCTTCTATGGTCTTCCTTATTCACTGTCCAGCCTTCACATGCATATGCTGTTATTGAAAATACTATGGATTGGATCAGGCACAACTTGGTCCTCAAACTGACATCTTTACTCTTCAACAGTTTAAAGAGGTCTTGTGCATTAGATTTGCCTAATGCAATACATCATTTGATTTCTTGGCTGTTGAATCCATGACCTATAGAATCGGAAATATAAATTCCATACTGATTTTTTTTAATTAAGTAGAGAAGAGAAAAGACAGGAACTAAGTAAATTTAGAGGGTTTTTTTGAGGCTACACTATTTTTTATCTTATCTCTAAGTGAAATTGATGTTTCTCTTTGTAAAAATGAGAGCGAGCATTTAAAGAACAATGTGCTTAGCACAGATTATGAGGATGGTGCTGGACCTGGATGTGTTTCCATCTATTATACATAAGGTCTGAATGTACATGAGTCTGAATCTACTTGACATTATCTAACAAAAGAGCATACTGTATGCTACAAGAACTTGTAACCATCAAAATATGGCAGAAAAGCAACATAAAGACAATGTTCATTAAAAAATGTGTAATAACACTATCAAATGTTTAGCATCCTTAATATGTAAATAGCTCTTACAAATCAAGAAAAATAGACAAAAGAAATAAACATGTTGCTACTTACCCATTATCTCGATTTTTAATTGATGATTATCTTTTATATTCTTATTCGACTAATGTTTACATGTTACCACCTTAAAAGTTTTTTTGTTTTGTTTTTATCTGATTTTGGTCACTCTTATGTTCATTTTTCTTGTTATTCTAACCTTTTCCACAGGATAAAGTATAGGATATTTCTTAAGTAAAGATTTCATAATAACTTGAAAGGTGTGGCACAGTGGAATAATGCATTTGACGGCAAGGTCAGTTTGAATCACAAGTTTGGTGGTTCAAATTCACCAGCTGCTCCTTAGTACCATGTACAGGGTCACTATGAATCGGAATAGACTCAATGGCACTTAACAACAACAACACTGTTAGCTGTAATAAAATTGTCTCCCAAGTGTTACTATAAATTTGATTTATAAAAAAATTAACAGGAAATAAGTTGTAAGATAAAAATCAAAACTGACTGAGGAATCTTCAGTTCAATGTTTAGTGTCTTATCCAGACCTCATTTCTAAAATATTAATGGAAAATTTGTTATTTCTAAAATATTAAACAAGACTATTTAAAACATTAGAAAAGCAAATAAAACCCATAGAAAAAGAACATCAGATGCTGAATTTAAATGAAAAATTGCTCAACAACACTTGTACTCTTAAAATGTAAACTGAAATAAGTTTACTAGTCACTATTAAAAAGCAGCATGATTTGTAGGTACTATTCAAAAGGATGTTAGTTATATAATTTTTTTCTAAAATACAAGAACTTATATCAACAAATTCTATTGTAAATTGAAATAAAGAGACTCATCAAAGCTTTACATGTGTTTGCTATATTTTACTTTGAGTTGAGTTGATAACGCATGAAACTATTATTTTACATATGAAACAAGACAGTTTTCAAAGTTTAGTTCTTAGATTTTCTAGAACTACATAATCAGTGATTTGATTTAGGCCTTTAAAACATATAAAGGAAATAACCATTAAAATAGTGTACTTCTAGATACAATATTCTTCTATTTAAAATATACAAGTATTTTAGTTACAATGAGCCACACTTATGACCTTTCATTTTTGTCTTTGTTATTTTTTACATCATACTGTTAGTAATATGTACATATAATATTACAACATATAATTTGCTGTTATCATTTTCATTCTAACATCTAGAGAAAATTAAGATCAGATTTACAAAGATACTGATAATAAAATGCAATAGTAACGAAAACAAACCCTCCTTCCCCCAAAAAAGCATTTAACTTCCATCAAGAGTGATTTATGACAGTCAATGGAACAGAGGAACAGAAACCTGTAACAGGATGAGGACTACTTGTAAAAAGAAAGTCATTAAATTTGAAAGTCAGTATACTTGTATTCATTTTATAGTTAATGCAATTTAATGAATAAGAAGAACCGGAGAAGAATTAATGCCTTTGAATTGTGTTGGTGAAGAATATTGAA
>NW_006408567.1:1159509-1188560 GCF_000296735.1 Chrysochloris asiatica
AACAACAACAACAACCCTCTAGCAACTTTAAAAAGAAAAATTGCTAGCAAGTCAATTCCATCTCATGGAGATTCCTTATGCTACTGAGAAAAACTATGTTTTACTTGATTTTCAATGGCTACTTTTTCAGAAGTAGATACCAAGTTTTTCTTCCTAGTTGTAACCTCAAACTTCCAACCTTTTGGTTATCCGTCAAATGGCTTAAGTCTTTATACTTCCCGGGGGTTACCAAAAACAACTTCATGTTTTCCTCATCCCTTGCAACCTGGTCAGTGAGTTTGGGCCCTTGATTGGCCATCCTCTAAACTAGGTTGTTTCTTCTAGAAAACCATCTGCTTACTACTAGATATTGAGACTCTGCCACCATTCCAAAGGGAACATGTGGGAGCGGAGTTCTGAGTAAATAAGAAGACAGTATTTCCAAATAGATCCATTTGAGCAAATATGCTGGGAAGTAAGCCTTTTTTGTTTGTAATAAATTTCTGAAATTGATAACCTCAAGTACCCCAAGAGTTCTGATTCCCCTCCTCCTATCACCCCTTGCTCCAGGCACAAAAACTAGAAAGAATATATGTTAGTTTGAATCCATCAATAAGGTAGTATTTGGCGGGGTATGAAAAAAAGTAAAGGAGTGTATTTGTAAGATAGATTTAGGCTTCTTGACATATGATGTAGACCTGCAAATATGTGACATTTTCTGAAAAATGGAATTATTGATGTAAGTTGCCATTGAATCTATTCTAAGTAATAGCTATCCCAAGTGACATAGTAAAACTTCACTGCACCCTAGGGTTTTCTTGACTGTAATATTGATAGAACAAATGCCTGATTTTTCTCCCTCAGAGGTGCTGAATGAGTTCAAATGGCTGAACTTTCAGTTAGTGACTCAGTGTTTAACAGTTCTGCCACTAGAGTTCCTGAAAGATAGAGTAACAACTATCGGTATATGACACCTGTGTATGGAGCATTCTATGATAGTTTCGTTGGTTTATTTCTTTCCCTAATATAAGAAACTTAGTACTTACATCACATAGTGCCACCTTGGTGTGTGGGTAGCAAAGGGCATGTGGGAGGAAGAATGGAGTTTGTCTTTATTAAGAATATGCTCACTTTATTTGCTTTATGTTGTGATAGGTTCAAAATAACTCCAAGAAGCAGAAGCAATAGCCCATCATAACTTACAACAAAAGTTTAGTCTCTATTAAGTAGGACTTCAACTTTAGCAACTGTATAAATTTGGACCACCATCACTTCAATTGGCAGTCAAATGCTTGACTGTTTTTGTGTCCAAGAACTCAATAGTTTACTAAACACATTCTAAAAATGAAGCTAATAATTGTGATTTTTACTTTTATTCTTTAATTTGGGAGTCCCATGAAACTAGGTAATAATCTTTTTTAAATGTGTATTTGGTTTCATTACATGTATTATCATCTAATGTCTCAAAAAACTACCATTACTATATATTCCTGTTTACTTGGGTTTCTAAATTTTGAGTAAGTTGCAAATCAGTAATTTTAAAAGTACAAGTCTGCCACCTTGTGTATTGTAAATCTTGGGTGGCTTCTTGTTTCTGGGAAATAGCCCCTTGTTTCTTGCCAACTTAAAAGTTACATCTGTGAAATAGAATTCTAGAAAAATTAGCTGTTCTCTGCCTTTGTCTCTTCTGCCTCTTTTCTTTTTCTTCCTCCGATTTTTATAAAAATCCATCACGGAAGTTGATAACTTTATCTGGACCTGTGTTAGAGTTAGGTCTCGTTCATCAGGATAGAAACTAAGACTTCTAAAGCCAAATAACAAAATTTTAATTGAAACAGCATGTTAATCTGTTTGAAATTTTATTTTGTTTTAAAACATTTCCTTTTCTTTCATTTAGGTTATATCTATTCAACTGAGTTATTGACCTACTGTTGACAACCTGTAATATAAAGCATAGTGCTTTATTTCTAGAAAACAAAAGTAACAGTAAAAGTAAACAGATTTATTTGTTTTACTTTTTAAATTTTCACTTTTAGGACCCAGAAGAGGCTATGGTATTTTTTAGCTCAAATCACTCATTTCAGCAATTCTTTTAAAAATTTATAAAATTACCATTCATAGGATTGAAAAATCAAACAAAGAGCCCATCAATAACATAAAAAATAGCCAACCAAATAACTCATGTATCATTATTTTATGGAGGAAAATGCTAACAATTTATAACAGATAATATTAATATTCTATATTTATCGTTCTTCCCTAGCAAGAATAGTAGAAGGAATATTATAAAACTTGACCTCTACTTCTGAGTCTTATTTCTTTCCCTTAGTACTTTGGTAACTGAGCTTTGTATCATTCTGTTCTCTCTGTGTATTTTGAAATGGAAATTAAACGTTAGCCTTTAAATGTAAAATTTTGATAAATCTTCAAACTATAAGATAACATTTATAAGTTTGAAAGTCCAAGGAACTATGTTTTATAACTTTCATAACTTTGAAAATCCAAGGAAGAGCATCATCAGAAGTTTTGAGATGCATAAGAGTATATTTGGGTTGACTAGTTTAAAGATTAACTAGCATTTCCAACAAATTCTTAAAGTGATTCATGATCTTCAAAAAGTTTAAAATTCACCAAGAAAAAAAAAAAAAACATTCAACTCAATTTTGCAGTTCTAATTTGGTGGCTCAGTGGTAAAAATACTTGACTGCTAACCAAAATCAGCTACTCCACCAGAGAAAGATGCTCTGTTGTATAAGGTCCTATGACTAAAAATCCAATAGACTCCAAAGTAGTGGGTTTGGGGTTTTTTGTTTGTTTTGGTTTGCTTTGGTTTTGGTTTTAATCTGCATGATCAAATCATAAAGGTTTAGACGGTGCACTACTGCCATCTTGTGACTAGCAAAGATCTTTTCCACTTTCCATTAGGAATACTAATGTTGAGTGATCAACTCAACACTTGAGAAAGAATTCTGAAAAAGATCTTTGGGCAGATTCCAAGGTTCTTTGTAGTTGTCTCTATGACATTGGACTACAAACTGTGTCTAAACTTTTCATTCAGTAAAAACTCTTCCAAGTGAGGATAAGAAATTAATGAAATAATTTAATCTCATTCCAGAAAGACCCTATATCCTTGAATGTCCTCAGAGATTCCAAACTCAACCGACATGTTTTTGCAGAGAATTAAAAGAATAGAATACAAAAAGAAGTGAATTTTGATCTTTATGTACCCAAGACATCATTGAATTCCCAGAATAGAAGAGTTTTGATAAAATATAAACTGACCATAATTAAAGATTTGTCTTTAATAATTTTGTTCTAAAATGACTAGTACTTGAAGCAGAAATTAGTAATAGGAATCCCATAAGAAAGGAAATCTAGCTATCTTATAAACAAAGAAAAGAAGAGTCTATTATTTCTTAAAGAAGATACTTATTTTTATGGTATAAGGAATTTTCAAGTCTTGAAACTTCAAGGTTTCTATATCTCTAACTCTTTAAATATTTACCCAATATGAAACAATTTGAAAATCAAAATTTTAGGCATTTTATCTTTAAAAACAACAAGTGAAAGAGCACAAACAGAAACAAAATATCTTTGAGTTTCTTATTGTTGAATCAAAAAATTGCTCGGCTCTGTCATTTCTACTTAGATAACCAAATGTTATGTGCTGATTCCACTACTGTACCCAAGTATTCAAAATGTGGATTTCAGTTTTAAATATTTCCTAAATCTAAGAATCATAAGATGAATCACAAAATGTCAGAGAGAAAACATAAAAGTTCCAGTGCTAATCTGATGATTCAAGGTAGAGGCATGGACTTTACAAACTGCATTGTAATATGAAATTACAAATTTTATGAGAGGATCATTGGAAAGAGCTGGCAGCCGATGTTGAGTAATAAGTGTAGTCTGTTACTCTGGAGAGATGAGCAACTAAATTTCTTCTGGACTACTGTGACTACCAAATTATCTCAGGATAAGTCCTGGTGTGGCGCTGTGGGTTTTTCGCCAGACTACAAATCTGTTTGAACTGCGAGGTCGGCAGTTCAAGCTAACAAGTCGCTCCTCGGAAACCCTATACAGGGTCGCTATAGGTCGGAACTGACTTGACAGCACTTAACAACAGCAACACATATGAAAGAGTGCATCTCCTTCTGGCTTAAGAGGAAATTTGAGGTAGTTCTTTGGCTGAGAAGGGATATAGGGTATGGCTCTTGAAGATGATTTTGAAAACCAAAGGCTGATTCAGTGGCTTTTGAGGGAAGGCATCACTCATTGCTACTTTTGCCAGATTGCAAACTAAAGAGGAAAAATTTGTTCTCACAATTTAATACTATTTTCAAAAGAGTTAGAAAAATCTTGCTAGCTGCATTTGTGTTGCTTCCAACTCATAGAGACCTTATGTACAACAGAACAAAATGCTGCCTGGCTCTGCACCATCTTCAAAAGTTGTTATGTTTGAGCTCATTGGGTCTTCATATTTTTCGATGACCCTCTACTTTACCATGCATGATGTGTTACTCCATTGGCTAGTCCCTCTTGAAAGCATATTCAAAGTATTATAGACAAAGTTTTGTCATCCTGGTTTCTATACAGCATTTGGCTGTGCTTCTCCCAACACAGATATATTTGTTCTTTTGGCAGTCGATGGTATTAAATATTCTGCTGTAACTTCATAATTCAAATGAATCAATTGGTCTACAGTTCTCCTTATTCTTACTTATTAGTATAAAAATAAGTATAAACAAAATTGTCTTCTTAACAGATATTTCCTTTATATTGTAATTTTACCTGGGGAAAGAGGTGAGTAAGTTTAATTCAAAACTTCCAATTAGAAACGTTACTTGTATTTTCTGGGATCAACTCATCCTCATCTTAGTCTTTGATCATACAGTTGGCCTTCCTATAAGTTACCAATAACTAAGATGCATGTGTCTACAATAGGACCAGGCAGTGTTTCGTTATGTTGTGCATAGGGTTATTATGAGTCAGTACTGACTAAATGACAGCTAACAACAACAACAATAGGTTTCTCAATTGCAATAAAATGGATGGGGATTCCAGGTTCTGCTTCTGAACCACTCAGAATCTTCTATGAACAAAAATCTCTGAAGTTAGTACTATTTTCCTGTTTTATGGAATCTATTGCCTGAGGCCGGGTAGTTCTCTGAACTGGCAGGACTGTTGCTGGGATATTACATTGTTCTGGGTCTGCCTATCTGATAAAAATGCCCCTGAGGAAGAACTGCAGGAACTGATAGAAGGTTATAGAGCCATGTTTCCTTCCATTTCATGCTTCTTGACCAATTAAAACAAAGCACAGAAGTAGAAATATCAGCACTCACATAACAAAAGAGCCCAGGCATACAAATCTTTTACGTTGGACAGTGGAAACTTGAATTTACTACATCCTCCTCATATTTTGCTTAGAAATCACAAAAACAGAACTGGAAAAGACCTCCAAAGACCATGTGTCAAGCTTCCTGCCACCAGAGGCCTGTTTTAATGTGTCCCTGGCTACACCAGACTGGAACACTAGCTGTTCTCTTTGGCAATCATTTCAGTTCTTTTGCTCCAGTCTCCAGTGGGTGGCTGGCCTCTCCATCCCTCTTCCTGGTGACCTGATTTTGCAGCCATAGCTTCCCATCTTCTCTCCCACTGACTTTGTCTGGATTTTGACTTGACTATAAAGATTGAACTCTTAAATCCTTCCACTGATGTGGTTCTCACTGAACCTTTGTTTGCTGCTGAACTTTCTCTATTTGTGATGAATGAAGACTTCATTCTCATCATCAGTGTTGTCCTTCCATGTATCAGTGCCCCAAATATTACCTTAACAAAAAAAGATGAACTTCATAAGGCCTTCTCTTTTCAGGATCTTTGGATTATTTTTCCTGGGCCTTGACCAGATTACATTGAACAACAAAACAGAGTGAGTGTTACAATCAAAGTGCCCATCCCTCTACTGGTGTTTTGCTGTTAGCTGATCTATTATACACAGCAAAACAAAATGTTGCTCAGTCTTGCACCAACCCCATAACTAGTTGGGAGTAGAACAAGGTTACAGAGGGAATCATATGGTTTTCTTTAGCTGATTTTTGGAGTAAGATTGCCTGGTCTTTCTTCCTAGACCATTTTTGCCTAGGAACTCCATTAAAACCTCTTCAGCATCATAACAACACACAAGCCTTCACTGATAGAGGGATGCTGGCTGCACATGAAGCATTGGCTTGGAATTTAACAAGATCTCCTAAATGAGAGGTAAGGCTTATACCACTGAATCGCCAATGTCTATCTGCCCATCCCTCTTCTATCAACTTTATCCAGTGACCAGGATCAAATCTAGGCAGTTCAATTACTTCCTGTTTTAGAATAAGTTTAATTAATGTCCAAAACAAATTTGAGGGATTGAAATAGCCTTTAACCTCCCTCTATGTAAGAATGTCTTAAGTCTGTTCCAGACCAAAATGTCAGTCCCAATGTTCTCTGCATTGTTTCTCCCAGGCGTGTGATTAATTTTTCATAACATTCATAATGACTTTTATTTCTGAAGTCAGTAAAGTAGATATGCAGAATTAGCCTACCACCAAGGAGCTCTGGTAGCGTAGTGGTTACGAATTGGGCTGCGAACCTTAAGGTCAGCGGTTCGAAACTACCAGCTGCTCCGCAGGAGAAAGATGAGGCTTTCTACTCCCGTAAAGATTTACACCCTCGGAAACCCTATACAGGGTCGCTATGGGTCGGAATCAACTCGATGGCACATAACAACAACAACAACAATAGGATTATTTGCTTCACTTAAAATGCATAACCTTGTACTTCTCCCTGAATTTTCAATGTTGGGGTAAATAATATTTTTTCTTAAAATATGGCTTATGCAGTCCTGGTGTGGTGCAGCAAGATAATGTCTGTACTGCAAGGTTATCTTAAACCGTGAGGTCAGCAGTTCAGCCCTACCAGCTACTCCTCGGAAGCCCTATACAGGGTTGCTATGAGTCGGAATCAACGACAATTAACAACAACAACATGCTTATTCCAAAGTAGTTAAATGTACATGGATATCATCTAACTATGCTGTGTGTGTATTTAACTGCCTTTGTTGTCACTTATTTAATAAAACCTCATTTTTATGATTTCAAGTCTCCTTCATCCTTTAAAGCTGACTTAGATTTAGCTCATTGGGTTGATCTCAACATATTTCTGATCACGGTAACTTCAAAACTCAATTTCAAATTATTTCAAAAGATATCAAAGTAAGCATTCTCTCTTTCCATGAAAACACTTTTCTCTTCTACAGTATTGTCCATCTTAAAGACATTTTTTAAAACAGAGCAAATATTTTCACACTTACATACGATTGAAGTTTAAAAGCATCAACAAAATTGAACCTTGCTCATGTTATCAGTATTATACATTTAAATCAAATTTTCACTGGCAATTGCAAGGTGTGGCTTATTGTAAAATGAGTTTTATTCTCATTTTGCATCCATATGTGTAACTATGTATTCACGTATGTACTATGTTTGTGTGTATTTGAGTGTGGGGGGGAGGGGGGGAAAGAGTGTAGTTTGTATGCTTTAAAACTTTGGGTATGCAAGACCCAGGAAGCAGGGTAATTGATCTCCTTAAAGTGAACAAGATGGATTCTCACTACAATCTACTTCTTTGCACATAAGGTAGGACGCTAAATGTGATTAAAAGCGTTTGGAAGGAAAAGGCCCTTTTCTCTATATACCACTGTCTCACATATTCACTCCACAAATTCACTCAATTGTTTGCATTTTGTTTTTCATGTTGACATTTTTATAGATCCATAATTATGTATTTGTAATTCTAATATGCCAGAAACTGTGAATTATTTTTTTTTAATTGGTGGAAAAATCTGACTTGTTGTTATACATAAACTTTCTCTAATTAGTCCATATGCTTCATTATGGAGATATTAATGTATTTGATTTAAATATTTTCCATATACATAAGGTCAACTACTAAAAAAAATATTAATTACTTGCAAAGACCTACAAAATAAGAACAAATTCACTGCCATCGAGTCAATTCTGACTCATAGAAACTATATATGGTTTCTGAGGCTATAAATCTTTACAGGAGCAGAAACTCTCATTTTTTTTCCTTCGAATAATCTGATGGCTTCATATCAACTGTCACAGAGCCTATTCAATTCATTGCTACCCTACTATATTGGGTTTCTAAGACTATAAGTCTTTATAGGAGCCTAGAACCTCATCTTTGTCCCACAGAGCTATTGATAGGTTTGAGCTATCAAGCCTAGAGTTAGAGGTCCAAATGTTTATCCCATAGTCATCAGGATTCCTTTTCATTTGTGAATCTAGAAAACAAGTGCTCTGCATCCAAATCAAATTATGGAATAGGCAAAAGATTGACATTTCCTTTACAAACAGGAGCAATTGAAAGGAAATAAGAGATAACAGGCAACAAGCAAGTTAAATATTCAGCAGAAAAATTTGCATTAGCTCTCAGGATTGGAAATAATTCTTTGTACTCTGAGACCATCTAGGTAATTGCTCTGCCTTCTAGACTCTGGAAGTTGGCCATGCATTTTGGATACCTCAACCTTGGGCTTCAGTTCTGCTTTCCAGGACTACTGGAATGGCAGCACTATTCCATTGACATTAGACAGCCCCATTTTTCGAGTCCATTTGAGTGGTAGCCCCATCATTTGGCCCCAGCATGGTAGCACCAACCCTGCACCTTTGGGCAGAGGCTTCATCTTAATGGCAAAGTCCACACATCAGAACTGAGATGGTGAATATCCAACACTTAGAAATGTAAGAAACTATGAGCCACACACTTAGAAACCCAAGAAGTGAAGGTCCTACCCTTTAAGAGCCCAGGGATCATAACACAGCTTTTTTGAGACCAAGGTAGCTCTGTTTCCAGTGTTCTTTCTCTTCATGGTTCCTTGATTCTGCTTCATGGTTCCTTGATCTCTAGAAGAGGCATGCCCAGTCCCTGCTCCGCTCAAGTAAGTGTTATAAAGCTCATTACCTCTACTGATAAGTGCCCAGTGGCACCCCATTCCATCAGTAACCTTGACCTAAAGGTACTAAGCTCTCTGACTCCATGGATTAGAGAGCCTAACTACTCTGACAAATGCCCAAAGACACACCACTCCACCAGAAGCCTCCTGTATGAAGGTGTTCAGTCCTCTTGCTCCATGGATTGGCTCCTATACCATCTTGTGTCAAACTCCTAATTCTGCAGCTGCAAATTTCTCTGCCACATATTCTCACCATCTGTGTCACCTCCAGTGTTAGAGCTCTCCTTACCTCCCTCTGTGCCCACATCAGAATTTCCACTGACATCCATAATTTCACCAACAATGTTTTGTAATAAATTTACACTTTTACTATTAGGCAGTGTTACAGTCTCCAATGCTATGTTCATTATCCAATTCCAAAACCACTTTCACAGTTTAGGTATCTGTAAGAGTAGAACCCCCTTCTCATAACAAAGTCAATCTTAGTTATCTATTGATGAAATAACAGAAATATCACAAATGCATGGAGTTAAGAAATAGAAATTTTTATTTTACAGTTTGTTGCTGTTGTTAAGTGCTGTTGAGTCAGTTCCGACTCAACCCTGAACAGGGTATCTGAAGAGTGACTGGTGTGCTTGAATCACCAACCTTGTGGTTCAAACTGACCTTGCAGTCCAACATATTAACCCGCAGCACCATACCAGGACTCTTTCACAGTTTAGGAGGCTCCTGTCAGCATATGTTATTGGTGTGGTTAGGTGCTGTCCAGTCAGTTCTGACTCATAGTAAGCATAAGCACAACAGAATGCAACATTGCCTGGCACTATATAAGCCTCAAAATTATTGTTGTTTGAATACATCACTGATGTCACTCCATCACTCAAACTAGTTGGGGGGGGGGTGGTATTCCTCTTTTCAATACCCCTCCACTTTTCCAAGCATAACTATGTCTGTCTCCAGGGACTGGTCCTGCGTGATAATATGCCCAAAGTACAAGAGATGAAGTCTCACTAACCTCCCTTCTAGGGAGCATTCTAGCTGTACTTTTTCTAACACAGATGTATTTGTTCTTCTAGCAATCCATAGTCCTTTCAATATTCTTCATTAACAACACAATTCAAATCCTTTTGTCCTTCTATGGTTTCATTATTCTTTGTCCAAATTCACAAGCATATAAAGTGATTGAAAATACCATGGTTAAATATAGCAGGAAGGAATAAAAATTGAAATCTTTCAAGAAAATGAAGTGGCACAGGAGACACTCATCTCTGTCAAGAAATTTGGAACATAACTATCTGGCTCACTGATTGGAAGAGATGTGTATTTGTGTCCATTCCAAATAGAGGTGACCCAACAGAATGCGGAAATCATCGGATAATCTCTTTGATATCCCATGCAAGTAAAGTTTTACTAAAGGTAATACAGAAATGGCTGCAAGCATACATTGACAGAGAACTTCCAGAGGTTCAAGCTACATTCAGAAGAGGCCGTGGAATGAGAGATATCATTGCTGATGTCCAATGGATCTTGACTGAAAGCAGAGAATATCAGAAAGATGTTCACCTGTGCTTTGTTGATTACACAAAGGCTTTCGATTGTGTGGATCATGACAAGCTACGGACAACATTGAGAAGTATGAGTTTTCTGGAACACTTAATTATGCTCATGAGGAATTTGTACCTGGAACAATAAGCAGTTGTTTGAACAGAACAAGGGAGCACTGAATGTTTTAAAATTAAGAAAGGTGTGCGACAAGATTGTATTCTTTCACCATACTTATTCAACCTGTATGCTGAGCAAATAATACAAGAAGCTGGGTTCTATGAAGAAAAACATGGCATCAGGATTGGAGGAAGACTCATTAACAACCTGCAATATGCAGATGATACAACCTTGCTTGCTGAAAGTGAAGAGGACTTAAAACATTTACTGATGAAGATCAAAGAGCACAGCCTTAAGTATGGATTACATCTCAATGTCAAGAAAACAAAAATGCTCATCACTGAATCAATAAGCAACATTCTTATCAATGGAAAAAATATTGAAGTTGTCAAGGACTTCATTCTTCTTGGATAAACTATCAACACTAACGGAAGCAGCAGTCAAGAAATCAGACGACGTATTGCATTAGGCAAATTATCTGCACAACACCTTTTTTAAATGTTGAAGAACAAAGATGTCAGCTTGAGGACTAAGGTGCGCCTGATCCACGCCATCGTATTTTCATTAACCTCATATGCATGTGAAAGTTTGGCAGTGAATAAGGAAGACAGTAGAAGTATTGATGCTTTTGAGTTATGGCATTGGAGGAGAATATTGCCAAAAGAACCAATAGATCCGTTTTTTAAGAAGTGCAGCCAGAGTACTCCTTGGAGGCCAAGATTGCCAAACTTCATCTGTCATACTTCAGACATAGTGTTAGGAGGGACCAGTTGCTGGAGAAGGATATCATGTTTGGTAAGGTGGAGGTTCAGAGAAAAAGAGGAAGACCCCCAACGAGATGGATTGGCCAAGTGGCAGCATCAGTGGACTCAACTGTGGCAACAGTATTGCGATTGTCCCAGGATCAGGCAGTGTTTCATTCTGCTGTGCATAAGGTCGATATGAGTCAATACCGACTCGATGGAACTTAACAACAATAACAACAATGACCCTTTATCTAATCCTGATGCTATGTTTCATATAATTGAGTTTCTCAGATTATTTGCTCAACATGCAGAATGAATAGCTATGGTGAAAGGATACAACTCTGGTGTTTCATTTTCTGATTTTAAACCATTCAATACTCCCTCATTCTGTTTGAATGACTACCTCTTGATCTGTGTGCCAGTTCCTCATGAGCACAATTTAGTGTTCTGGGACACCCATTTTTCAGAAGGGGTGAAACCATAGTTTGTCATGATTCACACAGGTGAATGCATTTGCATAACCAATAAACCACAAGCAAACATATTGCTGGTATTGTCTTCTTTCAGACAATATCTGTTTAATGCAATAAATTATATCCCTAATTTCTGCAAGCTCCCTGTCGATGTAATGCAAAAAGAAACAAAACAAAACAAAAAAAAACAACTTTTTTTTTTCCTCCAACAAAATTTCATTGTGTGTTACAACATTAATTATGTTGTTCAAAGATTTACTCACCTTTCTTTGGAAAAGACATAAATATAGACTCTCTTCCAATAAGTTTACCAGGTAGCTGTCTTCCAAATTTCTTGGCATAGACAAGTGAGTATCTCCAGTGTTGCATCAGTTTCTTGAAACGTTTCAATTTGTAAAAGAAAGTTCCTCTAGCTTTATTTCTCATGAATGCCTTCAGTGTTGCTTGGACTACCTCTTTCAGGACCACTGGTCCCTGATCATATAGTACCTCCTAAGATGTCTGAGCACCATCCAATTGTTTTGGTCCAGTGATTCTGTGTATTCCTTCCATCTTCTTTTGAAGTTTACAGTGTCTTTCACTATTTTGCACATATAATTCTTCAATATTGCAAACTGCAGCACGAATTTTTTCTTCTGTTCTTTCAGATTTAAAAATAATGAACATGTTATTCCCTTTTGGTTTTCTAACTCCAGGTTTTTGCACATTTCATTATAATCAGTAGCCCCAACATTCCAGGAGATCAGTATGTGTATTAACATCAACTGTTCCCTGGATCTTGGAGCTTCACAGAGCAGGGACCCCAGGTCCAAAGGATGCACTCCACTCCTCATTCTTCTTTCTTGATTGTAGTGGTTCCCTCTCTCTCTCTGTTCATTACTCTTCCCTGTTATATCTCAAAACAGATTGACTTAGATACAACAAAGTACTGTAGATTGTGGCGGTCTCACTTAACATCATAGCAGTGACGTTGAACAATACATTATTGTTCTGTTAAGTGTTCTGTTGTGGCCATAGTCACCCTGTAATAGGGTTTCCAAGGAGTTGCTGGTAAGCTTGAACCACTGACTTTGTGGTTCAAACCAACTTTGCAGGCCAGCGCATTAACCTACAGTGCCACACCAAGACTCCAGTACCAATATATGTTGTTGTTGTTGTTAACTGCCATTGAGTTGGTAACGACTCATAGCAACCCTATGTATAACAGAACAAAACACTGCCTAGTCCTGGGTTAACTTCACAATTGTTGTCATGCTTGAGCCCATTGATGCTGTCAGTTTGCAAATCCATCTCTCTGGAGTTCCTCCTCTTTTTCTCTTACCAAACATAATATTCTTCTCCAGCTACTGATCACTCCAGACAATATGTCTGAAGTATGAGAGATGAAGTGTGGTCATCCTGGCCTCCAAGGAGCACTCTAGTGACACTTCTTTCAACACAGATCAGTTTGTTCTTTTGGCAGCCCATGGTACTTTCAACATTATCCTCCAACACCATAACTGAAAATTATCAATTTTTCTACAGTCTTCCTTATTCACTGTCCAGCTTTTGCATGTATATGAGGTTACTGAAAATACCATGGCTTGGGTCAGACACACCTTAGCCCTTAAGCTGACATCTTTTTTCTTCAACACTCTAAAAAATTCTTGTGCAGCAGATTTGCCTAATGCAATATGTCATTTGATTTATTGACTGTTGCTTCCATGAGTGTTGATGGTTGATTCAAGAAACATCAAGTCCTTGACAACTTCAATCTTTTCTCCATTGATAAGAATGCTGAAAGACACATTTGTGGAAAAAGACTGTGGAAAAGCTCTACATCATCAGCCAAACAATTCCAGGGGCAGATTGTGGAACAGACCATCAATTGCTCATATGCAATTTCAGACTGAAGTGGAAGAAAATGAAAATAAGTCCATGAGAACCAAAATATGACCTTGAATATATCCCACCTGAATTTAGAGAGCATCTGAAAAACAGATTTGAACATTAAACACTAAAGACTGAAGACCAGAAGACTTGTGGGATGACATCAAGAATATCATACAGGAAGAATGCAAAAAGCAATTAAGAAGAAAAGAAAGAAGGACAATATCAAAATGATGTCAGAAAAGACACTGAAACTTGCTCTCCAGTGTAGGGAGGCAAATGGCAGAAATGAAGAGATACAAGAGCTGAACAGAAAATTTCAAAGGTCAGCTCGAGAAGACAACATCAAATATTACAAAACAATGTGCAAAGATCTGGAGTCAGAAACCCAAAAAGAAGAACACGCTCAGCATTTCTCAAGCTGGGGGAACTGAAGAAAAAATTGAAGCCTTGACTTTCATTATTGAAGGATTCTCTGGGCAAATTATTGAATGATGCAGAAAGCATCAAAAGAAGATGAAAGGAATACACAGAGTTTCTGTACCAAAAGGAAATGGTTGATAGTTAACCATTTCAAGAGGTAGCATATGATCAAGAGCCAATGATACTTAAGGAAGAAGTCCATGGTACAATGAAGAAATTGTCAAAGAACAAGCACCAGGGATTGATGGAATACAAGTGGAAATCTTTCAAGTAAGTTAGGTGGCACTGAAGCACTCATTCATCTATGCCAAGAAATTTGGAAAACACCTATCTGACCAACTGATTGGAAGAGATTCACATTTGTGGCCATTCCAAAGAGAGGTGATCAACAGAATGTGGAAATCATCAGACAATCTCTTTGATATCCCATGCAAGTAAAGTTTTACTAAAGGTAATACAGAAACAGCTGCAAGCTTACATTAACAGAGAACTTCCAGCGGTTCAAGCCAGATTCAGCAGAGGACCTGAAATTAAGGATATCATTGCTGATGTCAGATGTAGCTTGGCTGAAAGCAGAGAATATCAGAAGGATGTTTACCTGTACTTTATTGAGTACTCAAATGTTTTCAATTGTGTGGATCATGACAACCTATGGACAATATTGTGAAGTGTGAGTATTCCTGAACACTTAATTGTGCTCACATAGAATCTGTACATGGATCAAGAGGCAGTGTTTGAAAAGAACATGGGAACACTGAATGGGTTGAAATTAAGAAAATTGTGTGACAAGGTTGTTCTTTCACCATACTTATACAACCTGTATGCTGAGCAAATAATCCAAGAGGCTGAGTTATATGAAGAAAAATGTGGCATCAAGATTGGAGGGAGATTCATTAACAACCTGTGATATGCAGATGACAGAACCTTGCTTGCTGAAAGTGAAGAGGACTTAAAATACGTACTGATGAAGATTAAAGACACATCCTTCTGTATGGATTGCATCTGAATGTAAAGAAAACAATACATAGCTGGCACAAAAATGTAACTATCATAAGTAACTTCCTGTTACTAGTTGTTGTTGTTAAGTGTGGTATACTGAGAAGCAGTTCGTGGGTTTGAACCTCTAGCCATCAGGTTTGTAATCTAGTGCTTACCCTACAGTGCCACATCAGGACTCCATGTTGCAATTATTAAGTGTCTTTGAGTTGGTTCTGACTCATATGGACCATGCATAAGGTTTCAAAGGAGCAGCTGGTGAGCTTGAACTGCAAACCTTGCAGTTCAAACTTACCTTGTAGTTCAGCGCATGAACCCAGAGTGCCACACCAGGATTCCCATAGCACCACACCAGGACTCCTGTTGTTGTTGTTAGGTGCCATCGAATAGGTACCAACTCATAGTGACCCTATGCACAGCAGAACAAAACACTGCCCAATCCTGGACCAACCTCACTACTTTTGCCACGCTTGAGTCCATTGATGCTGCCACTTTGAAAATCCATCTCGTTGGGGTCTTCCTCTTTTTCTCTAAACATCCACCTTACCAAACATGATGTCCCTCCAATGACTGGTCCCTCCTTACATTATGTCCGAAGTATGAGAGACAAATTTTGGCCATCTTAGCATCCAAGGAACACTCTGGCTGCACTTCTTCCAAAACTGATCTATTGGTTCTTTTGTCAGCCCATGAAACTTTCAGTATTCTCCTCCAACGCCATAACTCAAAAGCATCAATTTTCTACAGTATTCCTTATTTACTGTCCAGCTTTTGCATGCATATGAGGTTATTGAAAATACCATGGCTTGGGTCAGGTGCACCTTAGTCCTCAAGCTGATATCTTTGCTCTTCAACATTTTAAAAAGGTCTTGTGCAGCAGATTTGCCTAATGCAAT
The DNA here is from genome assembly GCF_000296735.1 of Chrysochloris asiatica. Lineage (NCBI taxonomy): Eukaryota > Metazoa > Chordata > Mammalia > Afrosoricida > Chrysochloridae > Chrysochloris > Chrysochloris asiatica. The sequence goes on from NW_006408567.1 coordinate 1,175,573, forward strand.
ACGTCATTTGATTTCTTGACTGCCGCTTCCATGAATGTTGATAGTTGATCCAAGAAGAATGAAATCCTTGACAACTTTAATCTCAACTCAAAATGAAGAGAAACAACTGTAAACATCCATTGAAAATCTGAGCATGGAATGTACAAAGTATGACTCTGAGAAAAGTGAAAGTTGTCAGAAATGAAATGCAATGCATAAACATTGATATCTTAGACATTAGTGATCTGAAATGGACTGGTATTGGCCATTTTGAATCTGATGACCACGTGGTTTACAATACTGGAAATGATAAATTGAAGAGTAATGGTGTTGCATTCATTGTCAAAAAGAAAATATAAATATCAGTCATGAGGTACAACGAAGCTCAGTGATTACCACTATTATTCAAATTTATGCACCAACCACTAAAGCCAGTGAGGATGAAATAGAAGAATTCTAACAAATTCTTCAATCTGAAATTGATCAAACATGCAATCAAGATGTATTGATCATTACTGGTGATTGGAATGCAAAGATTGGGAACAAAGAGGAAGGATCAGTAGTTGGAAAATATGGCCTCAGTGATCGAAATGATGCTAAAGAATGCATGATGGAATTCTGCAAAATCAATGATTTATTCATTTGAAATACCTTCTTTAGACAGCATAAGAGATGACTATACACATGGACCTCGCCAGACGAATACATAGAAATCAAATTGACTACATCTGTGTAAAGAGACAATGGAAAAGCTCCATATCATCAGTGAAAACAAGACCAGGGAGAGACTGTGGAACAGACCATCAATTACTCATATGCAAATTCAAACTGAAGCTGAAGAAAATAAAAACAAATCCACAAAAGCCAAAATATGACTTTGAATATATCCCACCTAAATTTAGAGATCATCTAAAGAACAGATTCGATACATTAGTCACTAAAGACTGAAGACCAGAAGAGTTGTGGGATGACATCAAGAATATCTTACATGAAGTAAGCAAAAAGTCATTAAGAAGACAAGAAAGAAGGAAAAGGTTGAAATGGATGTCAGAAGAGACACTGAAACTTGCTCTCCAGCATAGAAATGCTAAAGCAAATGGAAGAAATGAGGAGGTGCAAGAGATTAACAGAAAATTTCAAAGATCAGCTCCAGAAGATAAAGCCAAATATTACAACAAAATGTGCAAAGATCTGGAATCAGAAAAACAAAAAGGAAAAACACGCTCAGCATTTCTCAAGCTGAGGAAACTGAAGAAAAAATTCAAGCCATGTCTTTCGTTATTGAAAGATTCTCTGGGCAAATTACTAAATGATGCAGAAAGCATCAAGAGAAGATGGAAGGAATACACAGAGTCACTGTACCAAAAGGAAATGGTTGATGTTCAACCATTTCAAGAGGTAGCATATGATCAAGAGCCAATGATACTAAAGAAGGAAGTCCGAGGTAAAATGAAGGAATTGGCAAAAAACAAGAAACCAGGAATTGATGGAATAAAAATTGAAATTTTTCAAGAAAATGAGGCAGCACAGGAGGCACTCACTCATCTCTGCCAAGAAATTTGGAAGACAACTATCTTGCCAACTGATTGGAAGAGATCTGTATTTGTGTCCATTCCAAAGAGAGGTGACCTAAAGGGATTAGGAAATCATCTGACAATCTCTTTGATATCCCATGCAAGTAAAGGTTTACTAAAGGTAATACAGAAATGGCTGCAAGCATACATTGATAGAGAACTTCCAGTGGTTTAAGCCGGATTCAGAAGAGATGGTGGAACAAGGAATATCAATGCTGATATCCAATGGACCTTGACTGAAAGCAGAGACTGACATTCTCTGCTTTCAGCCACGATCCATCAGACATCAGCAAAGGCTATCGATTGTGTGGATCGTGACAAGCTATGGACATCTAGCAGCATCTAAATCTACGTGTCGCTAAACCACTGGGTACTGTAACTTAGCCAGTATGAATCAATCAGTCATCATAGGTGGGGACTAGAGATGATAAGGTAAGTGAGAAGAGCTAATAGGAAAGAAAAGGATGTGAACTTCGATGACAAACATTGTCTAAACCCAAATAATGCATAGAAACTTTGCTGCAGAACATGATCCAATTAACAAAATGTCATATGTTTTCCTTCTGCATTCTTGCAGAACTCTAAATGGGTGACTCTTCATTTTACATGTTGATCTTGTAACATAGTCAACATTTTGAGGGAGAAAGAGGATTCCACTCCTATCAAGGTTTTTAAAAACATACCTGAGTATTATCTAGTTTATATTTTAATTACTTCCTTCAATAAATTCCATATGACATCAGGAACTCCTTTAGAATGGGAAGTTATCAAGTTTCTTATGTGACAGAATCATTTTTTTATATACATTATTGTACCTGTGTTGTTTTTATTAAGTGCCATCAAGTTTGTCCCAACTCATAGCAACTCTGTATAGGATTTCCAAGGAGTGACTGGTGAGTTCGACCTACTGACCTTATAGTTTAAAGGGACTTTTTGGTCCAGTGCATTATCCCACAGTGTCATGCCAGGATTCCTTTTTAATGAAAATTTCAAACAAGTTGCTAAAATCTATAATGATATAAATTTTGATGACTATAATGTAGCATTCTTAATATTAATTTGCATTTCTGAAAATTAAACCAAAAGTACCATTTTCTTTTTTATATCAGTATATGTTATGTATATGGAATTCTGGTGTGGCTCTATTTCAGGATAAGTGTAGTTCAATGCAGTGAACTGCAAGGTCAGTGATTGAAATCCATCAGCTTCTCCTTAGTACATATACCAGTCTTTTAAAATATGTATGATAGATTCACTATAAGTTATATCAAGAATCTACAAATTTTCTAATATATTATTTTGAATTTTCCTAAATTTTAATCACATATTATCAGTAACATTTGAATAAATTGAAGTCTTTTTTTATATACTGTTTGTCAGGCATTTTCCAGTAGTTGGTTCTAGTGAGAAGTTTCATATCATCAATAAAGAATTCATTGAAAAATTTAAAATGTACCATTACTTATATAACATGTTATATTGTAATATGACTACTTACTAATAAATTTGAACACACATTCTTAAATTATATTTGGGAAAGAGCAATTTGATTGGGAACATGGAATTATTATGAAGCCCTCATTGGCTAATGTCTAGTTTTCTCAGGTAAAATAAATAGGGTTTTGACTTGATCGCATCCTAGGAACACAATGTGGCTCATTACAGAGCACAATCTTGGATTGTGCTCATTTTAAATGGGAAATGACCATCAAATGATCTAAAAGAAAGCAGACTTTGCTATATGGCTCCTCTTTCCTCTTTGAAGCTCAGTGAGAGAGATCTGAGATGCTCCCATTGATGTTTTTCCTTTGTCATGAAAAATTTGTCTAGGAAGATGACAGAAGCCATGAATTTGACATGCTGGTCAAAAGACATGAAGTCTGAGGCCAACAGATGGAAAAGGAGAGGATCTGCAGCTGCTTCAATTGAGTTCCTGTGGTGCTGAGTGTCTCTAAAAGGGCCAATCTCAGAATAACCCCACAAGAGTTCTTACCTCCCAGCACTAAACAGCCCTGTAGGTAAAAACTCCTGAAAGGCATTCAGTTTGCTTCATTTCTTATGGGTCTTTACTCAAACATCAAAGTTTTGTCAGTAATCTTTTGCATAAAAGAGATATGATAATGATGTTTAGCAAGTTAAAACTTTATGGGCCTACTATCCTCAAAATCAGTATTTTTTTTCCCTTTTTCATTGTACAATTTGTTTAAAATATTCAGCAAACATGTGCCTGAAATTTTTGGAAATCTCTATACTATGCCCAAATTGGCATTTTTTTTCAATACCACACATAATAACTACCAGCCCTTCTGGAGTAGAAAGATGAGGCTTTCTGTTCCTGCAAAGATTTACAGTCTTGGAAACACTATGCAGGATCACTATGAATCAGAACCAACTCCACAGCATACCACCACCACCATACATATTAATAGTTGTTGTTGTTAGGAACCATCAAGTTGGTACCGACCCATAGCGAACTTATGCACAGCAGAATGAAATACTGTCTGATCCTGGGACAACCTCACTACTGTTGCCACAGTTGAGTCCATCGATGCTGCCACTTGGCCAATCCATCTTGTTGGAGGTCTTCTGCATTTTCTCTGAATCTCCACCTTACCAAACATGATATCCTTCTCCAGCAACTGGTCCCTCTTAACAATATGTCCGAAGTATGATAGACGAACTTTGGCCATCTTGGCCTCCAAGGAGCACTCTGGCTGCGCTTCTTCCAAAACAGATCTATTGGTTCTTTTGGCAGCCATGGCACTTTCAATATTCTCTTCCAACACCATAACTCAAAAGCATCAGTTCTTCTACAGTCTTCCTTATTCACTGTCCAGGTTTTGCATGCATATGAGGTTATTGAAAATATCATGGCATGGGTCAGGCGCACCTTAGTTCTCAAGCTGACATCTTTGCTCTTTAACACTTTAAAAAGTTCTTGTGCAGCAGATTTGCTTAACACAATACATTGCTTGATTTCTTGACTGCTGCTTCCGTGAGTGTTGATAGTTAATCCAAGAAGAATGAAGTCCTTGACAATTTTTTTCTCTGTTGATAAGAATGTTGTTTATTAGTCCAGTGGTGAGGATTTTGGTTTTCTTTACATTGAGATGTAATCCATACGTAAGGCTGTGCTCTTTGATCGTCATCAGTAAATGTTTTAAGCCCTCTTCACTTTCAGCAAGCAAGGTTGTATCATCTGCATAATGCAGATTGTTAATGAGTCTTCCTCCAATCCTGATGCCATGTTTTTCTTCAGAGAACCCAGCTTCTTGGATCATTTGCTCAGCATACAGGTTGAATAACTATGGTGAAAGAATACAACCCTGTCGCACAACTTTCTTAACTTTAAACCATTCAGTGTTCCCATGTTCTATTCAAACAAGTGCTTCTTGGTCCAGGTACAGATTCCTCATGAGCATAATTAAGTGTTCTGGAATACTTATACTTCATAATGCTGTCCATAACTTGTCATGATCCATACAATCGAAAGCCTTTGCGTAGTCAATAAAGCACACATAAACATCTTTCTGATATTCTCTGCTTTCAGCCAAGATCCATTGGACATTAGCAATGATATCCCTCGTCCCACAGCCTCTTCTGAATCTGGCTTGAACTTCTGGAAGTTCTCTGTCAATGTATGATTGTAGCCATTTCTGTATTACCTTTAGCAAAACTTTACTCACATTTGGTATACATTATAGATTATGAACTGGGTTGCTAATAGCTGGGTCAATAGTTCAAATCTACTCATCGTTCCATGGGAGAAAGATGAGACTTTCTGCTCTCGTACAGGTATACGTCCTCGGACACCTTATACATGGTTTCTGTAAGTTAGAAACCACTCAGTGGTACACAACCACTGCCACCACCCTACATAATTTAATGCACCACATTCAACCTGTACTTGATTAAAATTTAATAAGCTTTGTAAGTTCTGTTTTGAGTAATCACTACTTATACTTTTATTTTGCAAAACAACTTTCAGAAAATATTAAAGCAAAGATGGACCACATCATTTTAACTCATGAGTTAATTATTTTAATAAGAAAACACTTTATTTTTTAAACTTCAAGAAATACTTTATGAATAAAATAATACCAGTTTTTTTTTCTCACAGTTTTCTAGCCTTTAATATAATTGAAACTGTGTATCTGTCATATTAAGGTGAAAATGTTGATGCTATCAGAGTATTTAAAAAATTTCCTCACAATGAAATTTAACACTGGACCATTGCCATCAACTAGAGGTTACTGATTGCAACCCTGTACGGGGTTTCTGAGGAGCAGCAGGTGGGTTTGAACAGACTACCTTGTAGTTCACAGTCCAGTGCTTATCCTAATCTCCACAGTGAAATAATGACTTCATGGTATACTTTTATGAAATCAAGAGAGAGACACTGGCATAAGAAGAGTTAAAACAATTCAAAGTTTAAGAGACCAAACCCACAACTTTATTTCTATCCTCTGTACTTTTTCAGAGTATTGTATGTAGGAACAACTTTGGGCTGTAATACAATGCTAGGAATTTCCTTTATCTATCATACTGAGGTGCTATAGCAGGGCTCCCATAAGATCAAGACAAGGATGATCCCATTTGGATGGATATGGAGTCAAAACAAGGAACTGCACATCAGAGTGAGAGTCAGATAAACAGAGATAAAACAAATGCAAGGCTGTGTTCATTTTATAATATTTCCTAAAAGTCCTTAAAAATCATTTGCTGGGCTATCATTGGGTCTGTAATGTGTAATTTCAGCAAAGGATAGAGAATGAGTTTTAACAAGACTACTGCATCTGAATTTTTTTTATCATAATGGATAACAATGTAAAGTTACAAAAGGCCATCATTTTTGCCATCCTTGGATCATTATGCATGTCCAAGGTAGAGAGAATTAATTTTAAGTACTTCAAATCCAACACATTTCACTAGCATAATTCACTGAAGATGGTTTTTAAAAATGCCTTTTTTCTTCAAACTTGTTCTGAACTGACTTGGGTTTTCTCACCCAGGGAGCAATTCAGGAAGAATTCTTGTTGGCACTGCTTCATGGTTAAATTTCTCAAGTATGACATACCCAGCAAGACCTGGGTTAGTGCCTTTAAGAGTAAAGTTGCTTCAGTTTGGGGATGGTTGCTCTTTTTCCAGTTATTGGCTTTACTTTAAAAAGTAAATTTCATCTCTGTGGGAGAGTGTTTATGTAGTTGGGGGCATAAAGGGTGGTCCAAGAGTGCCTGATTTTTATAGGATTGCATGGTCTCCAGTGATTCTGTCCCTTTAAGATGAAAATGCTGACAGCTATGGTGGAGAATCAAAGGAAATAAATTAACACTCTTGACTGGTGTTCAAGGTTATGATTTCATATTAGTGTTAAAATGATTATTCCATACTAGGATGAAGACTCAAGCTGATGAATGACTTAATAACCTCCAGCAACTATGTGAAGTTGTTTTTAAACATTGTACTTTGCTGTCCTCTGCCTCTTCTGAAGAATAAAATAGATCATCTCAAACCGTCCCCCCAATAGAAATGATGTAATTTAAATATTCAGGATTTCCTAATTGCAATAATTATTCTGAAAATAAATGGGTTTCTAAAAAATGTTTCCTTTTAAAAAAAAAACTTCACTGTGGTTAGATACCAGTGTCCTTGTTGTTAAGTGCCATGGAGTCTGTTCTGACTCATAACAACCCAACTCATAGGATTTCTGATGCTCTAAATCTTTTCAGGAGTAGAAAGCCACATCTTGATCCCATGGAGAGTCTAGTGGGCTCGAACCACTCACCTGTGGTTTTCAGTCCAGTGCTTATCTTACAGAACCACCGTGCCCCCAAGTCACACTTTGTTGTTTTGTGCTATCAAGTCAATTCCAATTTATAGCAACCTTGTATAGGGTTTCTGAGTGTGACTTTTGGTTTTGAACTGCCAATAGGTTGACAGTCCAGTGCTTATGCTACAGCACCACACCAGGGCTCTTATTCAGTGAAAATAAAATATATCTGATTTGTCAAGTTTCCCAAACTGGCAGCTAACATGTTTCGAGTTGTTGTTGCTAAGTACCACTGAGTCAGTTCTGACTCATAGCAACCTTGTATAGGGTTTCTGAGGAGTAGCTGGAGGTTTTGAACCACCAATCTTGTGGTAAACAGTCCAGTTCTTATGCTACAGTGCTACACCATGACTACAGACTACATAATTGAAAGTTTCATGACACAAAGACTGACCTCTATTGCATTATGACTATTATTCTTCCAGTTCCTTTTAAATAAACAGACTTAGAATTTCCCATGTTTACTTCAAAGTCAGGGAGGAAAAGGGTATACATTTGACATTTGCTAAAGAAGTATGTTTTTATATCCAATATGAATCACAGGTTTAGCCAACCATCATGGGTTAACTCTATAGTCTGAAATCATATAGGATATTCCAATGAGATTTGATATGAAAACACACTCTTCTTTGCTCTTACTCGGTCACTCCCTCCCTTCTCATTTTCCTTCTTCATTTTCAGCTTGTTGTTGTTAGGTGTTATTTAGTCAGTTCTGACTCATAACAACCCTATACACAACAGATAATAACACTTCTGGCCCAGCAATACCCTCACAATTGTAGTATAGTGGGTTACAAATTGGACTACTAACCACAGGGTCAGTAGTTTGAACCAGTTGTTTTGCAGGAGAAAGAAAAGGCTTTCTGCTCTCTTAAAGATTTACAGCTCCTGAAGCCCTATACATGGACACCATGAGTAGGAACTGACTCGGCAGCACACAACCACCATCACCACAAAGAAAATAAAACTTAAAAATAATTTGGCCAGAAAAAGAGAAAATAAGTCTTCAATGTTAAAACTCTTTAAAAGGGATGAAAGAATTACATTAAATAGCAATCACAGTACAGTGAGGAAATGATTCCAAGACTGGTAAGCTCATTATGATTCAAGGGGAGAATTCCACAGTAGAGTAAGCAAAATCAAAGCTTTGGAGCCTAAAGAGAGCTAGTAATTCATTTGGGCTTGGAGGATGTCACTAAAGTGATAGAATGTGCTCAAGTTCTATCAGAGTCCATTGAGGTCTCTCTTTCTTCTTTAAATGACCCTTGTCTTTGTACTAGTCAGTTCTCAGGCTATTTAAGAAATATAACATTTAATTAATCTGTGGTTCTCAAACACCTCATGTGATCTTTCAGTTGGGGTGATAAGGAATGAAGGCACACAGCAATAAGGTATAATTCTCAGTCAATTGTTAAGAGTTAATAAGAGTTGAGGGAAGGAGTCTTCACATCAAGTATCAATCCTATCCCCTCTGTATACAGGGTAGATAGGGATGGGCAACTTAGATACTGGCTAACTAAAATGGTGGTAGTGGTTCTGTGCCGTGGAGTCAGTCTGACTCATAGCAACCCGGTATAGAGTTTATGAGGCTATAAATCTTTAAGGGAGCAGAAAGCCCCATCTTTCTCCCGCGGAACAGCTGGTAGTTTCAAACTGCTGACCTTGAGGTTCGCAGCCCAATTCATAACCACTACGGAGGGGTTGATAAAGGCACAAAGTAACTAGCTTACAAGTTTTCAAGAAGGAGTTTAGTTTAAGAGTTTGCATGGGAAGGTAGAGTCCTCACTGAATGGTTTTCATTCTGTCTACACTGGTCTGTTGAAAAGAGATGGGGAAAGGATTCTTATGATTCAATAGTGGTAATTGTTATAATGACTAACTACAACTGTCACAACTGTAAAGTTTTGAAACAAAATCAGAAGAGTAGTTAACCTTGCAGTCGGAAACAGAGGACCCTGGGACCATCAAGGGAGAAGAGTCCCAGAAGTGGAATGCGAGATCCTATCCAGAGAAGCAGTGACAGCAGAGTTGGAGGCAGAGATGAGGACATGGAGAGAGGGAGCATCTGAGGATGCTAGACTCATGGAAAGAGAGGGACTGAGTGCTGGTGGCTGGAAGGCAGGCTTGCAGAATATGCCCTTTGGTTGTTTACATTTTTATATAATCCTGAGTGCTTTTGTGTACATCACCCACTCACCCAAGATTGGAGTGGTGGGTGGGAAAAGAGGGAATGGAAGCAAATACTGCTGAACGATGATGCACAGAGGAGATTGCAATCACTGCAATGAAACGAGTGTAAAACTGATGTTCTCCCTGTAAACTATCACTCAGTTCACAATGAAATAAACAAAACAGAGTCAATACAATTCAATTGGAAATTTCTTAGTCATAATTGCTCAAATACCTCCTGAACCAAGCCTCCAAATCAACCTGCCCAACCTGCCAAATCTTCACTTATTACTTGTTGTTGTTAAGCGCCATTGAGTTGATTCCAACTTATATCAATCCTATATAGGGTTTCTGAGGAGTAGCTGGTGGGTTTGAACTGCTGACCTTGTGGTTCACAGTCCAGTACTGATTCGACTGTGCCACACCAGGAATCATAAGCTATACTTCCTCCTTGTTTGAGTATATAGATTTTTATCAATTGGATCATGTGGTCCTTTCCCTTCTTTTTCTTCTCTTTCTTTCTTTGTCTGATCTTGTACTAAATTATAAATCTTTTGATAAAAATAGCATCATGTTATTTATCGTGGTGCTAGAGTTCCTGGGTTGTACAAATTGTTGAGCACTCAACTACTAACCAAAGGTTGTTCTACGAAAAAATCCAGAGAAACCTCAGAAGGAACCTCTGGCCATCTGCTTCCAAAACTCTACTCTGCTCATATTGGGTTGCCATAAGTTCAAATCAACTCAAAGGTAGCTCATACTTGATTTGGATTTTATCTTACTCTTAGTGCTACATTGCAAGTATGTGATAAATACGTATTGACCTAAAAAAAAAGGAATGTGTGGTCAATATGCAGACAGAAAGAAAGAGAGGTGAGGGAATGGAGATCTATAGTTTTTCATCTGCAAAATGAATATAATAGTTATCTCTTAGGATGTGAACTAAGCTTAATATTATGTTGTATATGTCTATGGTATCTATGGAAAATGATTCTAGTATACTTTGGAACAGAGCAATCCATTCAATTCATAAGAGAGATGGATTTAGCTCTCAGATGTTCCTCCTTATAATTAGTTTTAAACCGTGGTTCGGATAACAAAAGTAAAACAGGCATCAGAAGAAAAGAATCTTCAATCTGTGATACATAAATATTTTATAATATAATTATTGCTGCATTTTTGTATTATTATGGGGAGTAGACTATCAGATCAACATTTGAATTGTTTTAAGCAAAGAAAAAGGGAACATGACTAGGTACCTAAAAACTTACACTAATGTTTTTTTACATATTGTAAGAGTGCAATGATATATTTTGTATGTATTGATTTTACTATTGTAATAAATAAACAATAAGCAGACAATTGGATGTTCCAAATGCTGCATAATAAAGAAGCTTGAATTTACATACACATCTTAGAATCATCAGTATTGATGTAGTTAGAGCCTTGGGATCACAGGAAATTAATTAGGGAAATAATAGAGATGAGAGATGCTATAATAATTATTCACAGTTGGCAATCATTGAAATAATATGCATATAACTAGGTCAAGTAGATGGTGATCAAATTTATCATCAAAGGGAAATAAACACTTATGACAACAATAGGCTAATGTTGTTGTCAGCTGCTATGATGATAGCCCTGATTCATAATAAATCCACACACAACTCACTCAGACTACTGTGATGCATAGGGTTTTCATTAGCTGATTTTTTCCCCTAGTCTATCATAGTCTGGAAGTTCTGCTGAAACCTTTCCAACATCATAGCAACTTCCACCGACAGGTGGGAATAGCTGCACAACATGGATGTTGTGGCACTCTCTACCACCACCTGTCAATTTGCCATGCTATGATGGTTTGTGAGTTGCTATGATTCTCAAGTAATGTGATTGTCATTTTATCAGGTTTACCAATGATAGACAGTTTTCAGCAGAAATTCCAGGTTAAGGCAGACTAAGAAGAGACACCTGGCAAATTTACAATAATTGTTGCTAATGATAGGTGCCCCCTAGTTGCTTCTGACTAATAGGAATCCTATGCACAACAGGAAAAAAAAAAAAAAAAAATAAGACCCTGTCTGGTACTGCACAATCCTCACAATTGTTGTTATGTTTAAGCCCATTGTTGCAGCCATTGTGTCAATACATCTTGTTGGGTCTTCCTATTTTTGGTTAACCCTCCACTTTGCCAAGCATGATGTTCTTCTCTAGGGATTTCCTGACAACATGATGTTCCTAACAACATGTCTAAAGAATCAGAGATGAAGTCTTGTCATCCTTACTTCTAAAGAACATTCTGGATATACTTATTCCAACATAGATTTGTTTGTTATGGCAGTCTATGATACTTTTAATATTCTTCTCCAAAACTATAACTCTAATGTATCAATTCTTTGGTTTTCCTCATTCATTGTTCAACTATCGCATACATATGAGGCTTTTGAAAGCACTGTTATTTCCATAATGCACACCTCAGTCCTAAAACTGACAACTTTACTCTTGAACGATTTAAAGAGGTCTCATGTAGCAGATTTGCTAATGAAATATGTCATTGGATTTCTTGACTACTGCTTCCTTCAGTATTGATGGAGGATACAAGCAAAATGAATTCTTTGGTAACAAATCTTCCTCCATATATCTTGATACTATTTCTTGATCCATTAGTGAGTATTTTTGTTTTATTTACATATAGGCGTAAACCATACTGAAAAATGTGGTCTTTTATCTAAATATTTTAAACCCTCTTCCTTTTCAGCAAAAAAACACTTTATCATCTGTTTATGTTGTTGTTGTTAGGTGCCATCAAGTCGGGACCAACCCATAGCAACATTATGCACAGCAGAACGAAATACTGCCTGATCCTGGGCCAACCTCACTACTGTTGCCATGCTTGAGTCCATAGATGCTGCTACTTGGCCAATTCATCTCGCTGAGGGTCTTCCTCTTTTTATCTGCCCCGCCACCTTACCAAATATGATATCCTTCTCCAGCGACTGCTTCTTCCTGACAATATATCCGAAGTATGAGAGATGAAGTTTGGCCATCTTGGCCTCCAAGGAGCACTCTGACTGAATTTCTTCCAAAACTGATCTGTTGGTTCTTTTGGCAGACCATGGCACATTCAATATTCTCCTCCAATACCATAACTCAAAAGCATCAATTCTTCTACGGTCTTCCTTATTCACTGTCCAGCTTTCGCATATGAGGTTATTGAAAATACCATGGCTTGGGTCAGGCGCACCTTAGTCCTCAAGCTGACATCTTTGCTCTTCAACACTTTAAAAAGTTCTTGTGAAGTAGATTTACCTAGTGCAATAGGTGAGGCGGCTCAGGAGGCACTCACTCATCTCTGCCAAGAAATTTGGAAGACAACCGTCTAGACGACTGATTGGAATAGATCAATGTTTATGCCCATTCCAAAGAGAGGTGACCCAAC
>NW_006408567.1:1189688-1234226 GCF_000296735.1 Chrysochloris asiatica
CAACAACAACAACAATACATCTTTTGATTTCTTGACTGCTGCTTCTGTGAGTGTTGATAGTTGATCCAAGAAGAATGAAGTCCTTGATAACTTCAATCTTTTCTCCGTTGGTAAGAATGCTATTTATTGGTCCAGTGGTGAGCATTTTTGTTTTCTTGACATTGAGATATAATCCATACCAAAGGCTATGCTCTTTGATCTTCATAAGTAAATGTTTTAAGCCTTCTTCACTTTCAGCAAGCAAGGTTGTATTATCTGGATATTGCAGGTTGTTAATGAGTCTTCCTCCAACCCTGATGCCGCATTTTTCTTCATAGAACCCAGATTCTCAGATTATTTGCTCAGCATACAGTTTGAATAACTATGGTGAAAGAATACAACCTTGTTGCACACCTTTCTTAATTTAAAACCATTCAGTGTTCCCATGTTCTATTCGAACAACTGCTTCTTGTTCCAGGTACAGATTCCTCATGAGCACAATTAAGTGTTCCAGAATACTTATATTTTGAAATATTGTCCATAGCTTGTCATGAGCCACACAATCAAAAGCCTTTGCATAGTCAATCAAACACAGGTAAACATCTTTCTGATATTCTCTGCTTTCAGCCAAGATCCAACGGACATCAGCAATGATATCCCTCATTCCACGAGCTCTACTGAATCCAGCTTAAACCTGTGGAAGCGCTCTGTTAATGTATGATTGTAGCCATTTCTGTATTACCTTTAGCAAAACTTTACTCACATGGGATATCAAAGAGATTATCCAATGGTGTCCGTATTCTGTTGGGTCACCTCTCTTTGGAATCGTCACAAATATGGATTTGTTCCAATCAGACAGCCAAATTAGTCGTCTTCCAAATTTTTTGGCATAGATGAGTTAATGCCTCCTGTGCCACCTCACTTTCTTGAAAGATTTCAATTTTTATTCCATCAATTCCTGGTGCCTTGATCTTTGCCAATTTCTTCAATGCACCTTCATATATGATGTTCTTGATGACATCCCACAACTCTTCTGGTCTTTGGTCTTTAGTGACTAATGTATCAAATCTGTTCTTCAGATGATCTCTAAATTCAAGTGGGATATATTCAAGGTCATATTTTGGTTCTTGTGGACTTGTTTTCATTTTCTTCAGCTTCGGTTTGAGTTTGCATATGAGTAATTTATGGTCTGTTCCACAATCTGCCTCTGGCCTTGTTTTCACTGGTGATATGGAGCTTTTCCATCATCTCTTTTTGCAGATGTAGTCAATTTGATTTCTATGTATTCCATCTGGTGAGATCCATTTGTATAGTCATCTCTTATGCTGTCTAAAGATGATATTTGAAATGAACAAATCATTGATTTTGCAGAATTCTATCATGCATTCTCCAGCATCATTTCTATCACTAATGCCATATTTTCCAACTACGGATCCTTCCTCTTTGCTCCCAACCTTTGCATTCCAATAACCAGTAATGATCAATACATCTTGATTGCATGTTTGGTCAATTTCACATTGAAGAAGTTCATAGAATTCTTCTATTTCACCCTCACTGGCTTTAGTGGTTGGTGTGTAAATTCGAATAATAGTGGTATTAACTGTAGGCACATGGATATTATCCTATCACAGACAGTGTTGTACCTCATGCCTGATCTGGATATTTTCTTTTTGACAATGAATGCAACACCATTCCTATTCAATTTGTCATTCTCGGCATAATAAACCATGCACTTAACTAACTACATTACATTGTAGGTCTTGTTAATACCATAGAGTCTATTCAGACTCATAGTGGCTCTGTATAGGGTTTCCAAAGAGTAGCTGGTGAAATTGAACCGCTAAACTATCTGCAGCACCATCACAGGAGAAGCAAATTTCTGTAAGCGTTTATGGGAAATACAATCTACCATATCTGGCTGAAGGAGCTCTGGTAGCATAATGGTTACTAGTCAGGCTGCTAACCTGCGGGAGAAAGATGAGGCTTTCTGCTTCCGTAAAGATTTACAGCCTCGGAAACCCTGTACAGGGTCGCTATGCGTTGGAAACGACTCCACGGTGTGCCACCACCACCACCACCACCATAATTGGCTAATCTAGTATATTATGCACATGTTTCCAAAAAGTAATTTTGTTGTTTCTGATGAATATGAAATGAATTGGTGAATATGAAAGAGATAATATTAAAGCAATAAACAGCTAATTCTACATATATTTAAATAATGATTCTTGCAATCATGTTGTTGTTGCTGTTGTTATTGTTAAGTGCCATCAAGTTGGTTCCAACCTATAGCGACCCTGTATAGGGTTTCTGAGGAGCAGCTGGTGAGCTTGAACCGCCAACCTTGCAGTTCAAACGACTTTTCAGTCTGGCACAGTAACCGACAGCGACAATGCCTTAAATTGGTTACCATCCATTTCCTGAATATTTGTACCAGATAATTATTTCTATGGAATGTCTAAATATAGAACTTCACTTTTAATGTACAATTTTCCTTGAAGAAGCAGGGAATTTTCCTGACTTCAAATTTCATATATTTTTCCCTTTTTTGCTTTATTCTCTTTTTTATTCTCCTCTCCACCTTTTCCTTCCTCTTGTTTTCCTTTTATGAAATCATTTTTCATTAATCATCTTCAAGATAATAGTTTTGCCTTACTGTACTTCATACCCGTGATAATTTTTAGCCTCAAATCAAAGGTACAATATATATGGCCAGTGATTGTCAAAATGCAGATAAAATCTAGAGGGAAAGAATTTTAGATTTTAAGAAAATGCATAAAACTAATCGGTAAAAGAGAGGGGAGTTAGGAGGAAATGAAAAAGTTAGAATCATATATTCTCAGTTTCCTCCTTTTGGCATGAAAAAGATAATGTGTAGCCGGAAAAAAGAGTTCAATGAAAACACTGAGCTCAATGTGAAGAGGCCCAGTGTCATTGATGGGCATACTTTGGAGAGACTTTAAAGTCATGTCTAGATATTTTCAGGAGAGATGACTACATAGACAATCCCAAAAGGTACTCCTGGGTCTCTATAAATGAGTGGGGTAGTCAGAAGATAATGAAGTTTCTATGTGTTTAGTAATAAAACACAGAGAAAGTGAAAGTGGTACAGGCCCGTAAAAAGTCTGGCTAAAAGGTTCAGAATATGCAAAAATTTAGTCGACAGTACTGAATGACTGGGACCAAGGACTGCATTCAGTCTGATGTAGACCAGTAGAGTATACATGGCAAACAGGACCAAATCTGCTTTACTAGATGTTTGTTGTGAGAATAACAGACAAGTCTGAGTTTACCAGAGACCAACAGGATTCAGAGACAGCTTGTAAATCAGGGAAACCTACCATCTACATTCTGCCTTCCTATATATACATGGGAAGGCGCTCTGGTAGCATAGTGATTATGAGTTGGGCTGCTGACCTTAAGGTCAGCAGTTCAAAACTACCAGCCATTTGGCAGGAGAAAGATGAGTCTTTCTGCTTCCACAAAGATTTACAACGTTGGAAACCCTATACATGGTGACTATGAGTTAGAACCGACTCCACCGCGCATAACCAAACAACCATAGATACATGGCAAGAAAGTGCAGAGGGGGGAACACACCTACCAAAGAAGGGTGATATATCCAAAAAATACTATATAATGTGGATAGGACCAGTATGCTACAATTTATTTTCCTTCAACTGCTTGTAAGATGGCAGGTAATGGGGAAGAAAGTATTAGTATAGTGAATTAAGGAAAATAAGGCTTTGACCATCTGAATAAATGTGCAAATCTTTGTTACCGTATTATCTTTGAAATTATTAACCGGAAGAACCACATAGCTAATGAAAATGAAGAGTGTCTTCCACTCACAAAATTGAGGTCTGAGGAGTTCAAGTGACCTGCTACAAAGCAATAGAATTAAAACTATCATTCAGAACTCATAACATCCAGTTCAGAGTTTTTCCTATGCCTTCCGTATTTGGTTATGTCTTCTTTCTTTCCAGTGTAAGATTGATGTAGGAATATATTCGAGTGGGAAAGGGATAGCCAGATTGAAGATACAAGAGCTTTAGGCAAGTGCCATGTACAGTTATTTAAATGAGTTCACCAATCTTAGATTAAATCACATTAAGGTTGTTGTCTTTTGGGCAGTTTTGAAATACTTGACATCATCCCTATACTGGTAGAAGATAAGAAAAAGTTTGAGCTTTATTATTTTTATAAGTTTGTTTTTCTCTAGTCATAAAATGTTTGTTTGTTTGTTTTCCCACTCATATCAATATTTCTTGATATTTGGATATTTTGTTAGATGTTTAATTTTTTGGTCAAACCACTTTTTAATATAATGCATTATATTATTATTTTGAAAGTTATCTAATGGTGTATAGTCTTGAAAGACATGTTATCCACTCTGTAATTTTGTTATGTAACATAATTAAAAGATTGATTAAAGGATTACTTTGAAAATATATTTGTTATTATATGGAAAATTACTTTCCTATATATAATTAGAGAGAGGATTATGTATTTACTTAAAAATTTAAAAGCATGAAATAGTGTAGTTTATGAATTTGAAATCCCATTTGATTGTACCCCAAGTAAATATCTTCATGATGAAGTCAGTTATATTTGCATGACCAGGGATCTATTTACATGTACAAATATAGGTTTCAAGTATCCAATATAATTAAATTACATAAACACATATGTTAATATAACATATTATAGTTCTCATATTCTTTTTTAGGTAAAATATCAGGAATGAATGAACTCATTGTTTCCATAACAAGCAACTTTACTTCAAAGTATCTTATTTTTGAATACTTGGTCACTCATCTTTGCAAATTTACTTAAACTAGAAACGAAAAACTAAGAAGCAGAATCTTAAGGGAAAAAAATTTTGATGTAAATGTCACAAAAAATATTCATTTAAATGATGATAGCCACAATAAAGTTAATTTGTTGCTGTTATTTACAAAGAGAATTTTCAGTTATATATAAGAAAGTAGACCAGAAAACTATTAAGAAAATACTCTTTTTGGCTTTAAATTTGTTACAAATGGATTTGTTGTCGTTAGGTGCATTTGAGTCCATACTGACTCAATGAGACCTAATGCACAACATAAGAAACACTGACTGGTCCTATACCAACTTCACAAGGTTTGCTAATCTTGAGTCCATTGTTGCTGTCTGTGTGCCAATCCATCTTGATGGGGGTCTTCCTCTCTGTTATTGACCCACTACTTTATCGAGCATGATGTCCTTCTCCAGGAACTGATCCCTCCTGATAATATGTCAGAAGTGTGAAAGACTACATCTGGACATCCTGATATCTAAAGAACATTCTGACTGTACTTCTTCCAAAATGATGTCTAACATTCTTCTTCACACTTCTAATTACTATTTCGGGGCTAAATAATTTCTTGCCGGTTATCATAGAATGATGTATAACATTTCAATAAATATATTCAGAAGTCCTAAAACCAAGCAATTATGAAATTCAGTAAGGTTTAGTTGGGCTCAAAGCATAATTTTCTCTATAATATTATTCTTTTAGACTAGAAGGAATGAGTGCAAATATTTTGTATAAATTAATATCCATTTCTGTATTCTGATTGAACTGCTATCATTCACTGTAAGATTTCATCAGGTTAATTCACCAGACAGATATCATTCTAAATTAGATAATGTTCACTCTATACTGAGGTATAGTTAGAGGGGTTGAAACTATAGTTTCAGGTTGCTCAATAACCAAGATAAACATGGATTTACTGGTGCTTATTTGCTAATCTGTAGTGAAACAATTTCACATTTTTTCAGAATATCAAAGATTTGTCTTCCAGGTATGGCTGGCATCTGTCTCTCTCCAAATCTCACGGCACCTTCCTACACAATCAAAGCCTCTTTTTAAATAAGAACTAGACTGCTAACAGAAAGATCAGGAATTCAAATCCTTCCTCACTTGTTTGGAAACCCTATACAGAGTTGCTGTGAGTAAGAACTGACTCGATTCCACTTTAAAACAACAACAAAAGGGATAAAACCTCAACTCAAACTCACTGCTGTTGAGTTGATTCTGACTCTTAGAAACCCTATAGGACAGAGTAGAAATTGTCAGTAGGTCTTCAGAGACGATAAATATTTATGGGAGTAAATAACCTCATCTTCCTCCTGTAGAGTGACTGGTGGGTTTGAGCCATTAACCTTTTGGTAAGCAGCCTAAGGCCTAATCTAATGAGTCTGAAGTGCTCTTCTAACAGAGATGGAGTACTCAGTGAATAAGATAGGTACAGGCTTATTTGTATTTACTTACTAATATCTAGTGAGCAGTGTTCCCTTATATAATTGCTTAGGAGATTTTAAGAAACCAGTTGCTACTCACAAAAGTAGAATGTAGAACATTGTCTTTATGGACTGTTATGTCAATTGACTATGATGTCTCCTGAGATTCTCTTCCTGAGTCCCCAGACACAGCAACTCATTCCCTCAAGGTATTTATTCAATAATGTCTAATAAATTTTCATAATTTTGTCCTCTGAGGACCTAGTATGATTCTATAGGGTAAGCACTGGACTACTAATCACAAGGTTTGAAGTTCAAACCCTCCAGTCACTCCTTGGAAACTCTATATGGGGTCATTGCTATGAGTCTGAACTGACCTCATGGCACTTAAAAACAATAACAATGTTCCAAGAAATTAATAGTTATGTTTGCAACAATAGTAAGTACTCATATACAAATATCCTCTGTCAATCCTTTATATAATTGTTGGTATAATCCCACTGTCCTTTCACAACTCTTTAGCCTATGTATGTATCTGTATATCACCATGTTTGCAGACTGTGTAGACAGCAACATTTGCATTGGGCAAATATGCTATACAAGAATGCATTGAAGTGTTCAAGAGCAAAAGATAACAGTTTGAGGATTAAGGTGTGCCAGACCCAAACCATGATATTTTCAATAGCTTCATATGCATGTTAAAGTTGGACAATTAATAAAAAAGATCACAGAAGAATTGATGTATTTGAGTTATGGCATTGAAAGAAAATATTGAAATTACCATGGACTGCCAAAAACACAAGTGAATCTATATTGGGAGAAGTACAGCTAGAATGCTCCTTAGAATCCAGGATGATGAGAATTCATCTCTTATATTTCAGACATATTACCAGGATGAACCCTGGAAAAGAATATCATTCTTTTTAGGGTAGAGGGTTAGTGAAACAAAGATCAGCAATGAGGTGAATTGGTCCAGTGGCAGCAGAAATGGGATCATCTGTAGCAGCAATTGTGAGATTGATACAGGAAAGAGCAGTGCATATGATCACTATGAGTCAGTTCTGGCACCTAACAACAACAACAAAACCTCTATTGCCTTTAATGCTTGCAATCTTCCCCATGTATTTCCCTACCTTCATCATTCTTTTGCCACTCTCCCTCTTGGTGGATATTGCC
The DNA here is from genome assembly GCF_000296735.1 of Chrysochloris asiatica. Taxonomy (NCBI): domain Eukaryota; kingdom Metazoa; phylum Chordata; class Mammalia; order Afrosoricida; family Chrysochloridae; genus Chrysochloris; species Chrysochloris asiatica. The sequence continues at coordinate 1,197,108 of NW_006408567.1, forward strand.
TTTTCTATCTACCTAGACTTTTTTCAATCCAATTACCCATTACCTAGCCAATGAATTACACCCCTTCATTCCCACTCCAAGAGTTCTGTAGGATAAGAACTGGACAGCTAATAGCAAGAGCAGCAGTTCAAACCCACCAAATGTGCCTAGGAAACCATACATAGGGTTGCTATGAGTCTACCTCACAATTGTTGCCATGCTTGAACTCATTGATTGTGAGGTTGGCCCAGGATTGGGCAGTGTTTTGTTATGTTGTGCATAGGGTTGCTGAGTTGGTACTGACTCTATGGCACCTAACAACAACAACAATGAGTCTACCACTTCTCTGTCAATTTGTTGTACTGTGGTGACTTGTACCTTGCATTGATTCTGGAAGCTATGACACAGTTATTCTAAATCCCAGCAAGATCACCCATGGTAGAAAGGTTTCAGTGGAGCTTCCAGATGAAGACTGAGTAGGAAGAAGGAGAGAGAGACTACTTCTGAATATTTAATCACTGAAACCTGCCACAGAGCACCAGAATATTGAATACTGAAATATGATGAAGAGCACAAGAATATTGTCAGATATAGTGCCAGAAGAGGAGACACCCCCCCCAGCTTGGAAGACTTTCAAAATGTGACTTGGGAAGAACTGCTTCCTCAAAGTAGAGTTGGCAAGTATGACACGAATGGAATAAAGCCTTCATGCCTTCATTTGTTGATGGGGCACAAACCAAAATGAAGAGAAACAGCTGTAAACATCCATTAATAACAAGAACATGGAATGTATGAAGTGTGAATATAGGAAAATTGGAAATTGTCAAAAATGAAATGGGATGTATAAACATTGGTATCAGAGGCATTAGTGAACTAAAATGGGCTGCTGTCAGCCATTTTGATTCTGACAATCACCTCTTAACTATGCCATATATGACAAGTTAAAAAATAATGATGTCACAATAACTGCCATAAAGAACATTTCAAGATCTGTCTTGAAGTAATGCTGTATGTGATAAGATAATATCCATATACCAACAAGTAAGACAAATTAATAAAACATATTCAAATTTACGCACTAACCACTAAAGTCCATGATGTCCTAATTGAAGAATTCTACTAAGTTCTTCAATCTGTAATTGATCAAACATGCAATCAAGATGTATTGATAATTACTGCTGATTAGAATGCAAAGGTTGGAAGCAGAGGGAAAGGATCAGTAGTTGGAAATTATAGCTTTGGTGACAGAAACAATACTGGAGATCAAATGATAGAATTTTGCAAAATCAATGGTTTCTTCATTCCATATACCATTTTTAAACAACAAAAAAGGTGACTATACACATGGACCTCACCAGATGAAATACAAAGAGATCAAATTGACTACATCTGTGGGAAAAGTGGGAAAGCTTCATATACTCAAAGTGAGGTCAGGTGCAGACTGTGGAAGAGACTATCAGTTATGCATATGCAAGTTCAGGTTGAATCTGAAGAAAATTTCAAAAAATCCACTAGAGCCAAAATATGACCTTGAACATATCACATCTGCATTTAGACATCATCTAAAGAGCAGATTTGATGCTTTAGATACTGAAGCCTGAGGACCAGAAGACTTGTGGTATGACTTCAAGAACATCAGACAGGAAAAAAGCAAAAGACTATTAACAAGACAAGAAAGAAGGAAAAGACCAAAATGGGTGTCAGAGGATACTCTGAAACTTGTTGTCTAGCATAGACATGCTAAACCAAATGGGAGAAATAAAGAGGTAAAAGAGCAGCTCAAGAAGACAAATTAAATATTATAACGAAATGTGCAGAGTCCTGGAGTTAGAAAACTGCAAGGGAAGGACACACTCAGCATTTCTCAGGCTGAGGAAACTGAAGAAAAAATTCAAGTCTTGACTTCCGATATTGAAGAATTCTAAAGTCAAAATATTGAATGTTGCAGAAAGCAACAAATTAAGATGCAAAGAACACACACAGTCACAACACTAAAAAGAAATGGTAAATGGTAAACCATTTCCAGAGATAGCATATGATAAAGAAATAATGATACTGAAGTAAGAGTCCAAGGTGCACTGAAGGCATTGGAAAAGAACAGAGCACTGGAAATTGATGAAATAAAAATGTAAAGCTTTCAACAAAATGATGAAGCACTGGAGACACTTACTCATCTATACCAAGAAATTTGGACTAAAACTACGTGGCTGACTGACTGGAAGAAATCAATATTTGTGTCTATTCCAAAGAGAGGTGATCCAATGGAATATGGAAGTCATTTGACAATACCATTAATATCTCATACAAGTAAAATCACATTAAAGATAATTCAAAAATGTTTGCAAAATACATTGACATAGAACTTTCAAAGATTCAAGTCATATTCAGAAGAAGACATGGAATGAGGGATATCATTGCTTACCTCAGATGGATCATGGCTGAAAGCAGAATATACCAAGACAATGTTTATCTGTGTTTTATTTACTACAAAGATATTTTTGATGGTGTAGATTGTGACAAGCTATGGACAACGTTGTGGAGAATGAGTACTCCAGAATTTATAATTGTGTTCATGAGGAACCTGTATATAGACCAAGAGGCCGTTTTTCAAACAGAACAATAGAACACTGGATGGTTTATAATTAGGAAAGGTGTGCACTATAATTATTCAACAGATACACTGAACAAATAACCCAAGAAGCTGGATTATATGAAGAAAATATGTCATCAGGGTTGGAGAAAGACTCACTAACAACCTGTGATATGCAGATAACACAACCTTGCCTGCCAAAAGTAAAGTGGACTTAAAGCACTTAACTGATGAAGATCAAAGACCACAGCTTTCAGTATGGGTTGCACTTGAATGTAAAGAAGACATAAACCCTCACTACTGAACCAATAAGCAACATCCATATAATGAAGAAAAGATTGAAGTTAAAGACTTCATTTTGCTCCATTCAAGCATCAACACTCAAGGAAGAAACAATCAAGAAATTAAAGGCCTTATTGCATAGGGAAATCTGCTGTACAAGTCCTATTTAAAGTGTTCAAGCGCAAAGATGTCAATTTGATAACTAAGGTGGGCCTCACCTAAGCCATGGTATTTTGAATAACCGTATATGCATGTGAAAGTTGAACTTTGAATAAGGAACACCACTGAAGAATTGGTGCACTTGAGTTATTGTGTTTTAGGAGAATACTAAAAGTACCATTGACTGCCAAAAGAACAAACCTATTTGTGTTGGAAGAAGTATAGCCAGAATGCTCCCTGGAAGCCCATATGGCCAGACTTCGTCATTCATATTTTGGACATGCTGTCAGGAAAGACAAGTCTCTAGAAAAGGATATGACATTTGATGAAGTGGAGAGTCAGAGTAAAAGAGGAAGAACCATGACAAGATTGATTGGTACCATTGCAGCAGCAAAGGGTTATAGAATATCAATGATTGTGAGTTTGGCACAGAACTGAGTAGTGTTTCATTCTATTGTGCACAGGGTTGCTATGAGTACATACTGACTTGATGACACCTAGCAACAACAATATGGGTCAGAACCAACTCAACAGCACTTAACAACAGCAATAATGGCCATCCCAACCCTGGTAGCCATCAATGAATGTTTCCTTTAACATGATAAATTTTCTTGACCTTTTAGAATAGTGGTTTCATAAACTGTTTGACCTTTTGTAATTAACCAGTTTCACTCACAAATGTGGATTGCTTCTATTTACTTCCTCCAGGGTCATCCATATCATGTGGTGTTTCACAGCTTCATTGTTATCTTCAACTTTAAATAGTATTCCATTGTGTGTATGTATGAAAATTTGTGTATCCATTCTTCCATTGATGGGTATTTACGGTTTCCACATTTTTTTTCAATTGTGAATACCATTGCAATGAACATGAATAGTGTGCATAGTCTATTCATGTCATGGCTCATATTTCTTGAGGTTATATAGCAAATAAGGATTGATACAACATACAGTATTTCTGTTTCCAATGTTTTAAGGAAGTAAGACTGTATTCTTTTATCTTCATCAGAAAGTATTTGCGGTCTTTTTCTCATCCAGCAAGCAAGCAAGGTTGTGTTTTCTGAATATCTCAAGTTGTTAAGAAGTCTTCCCCCAATTCTCATGGCATATTTTTCTTCATATAATCCAGCTTTACAAATTATTTATTCATATGAATACAGATGGAACAAGTATTGTGAAAGGAACAACCCTGGCACATAGATTTCCTGATTTTGAACTATCCAGTGTCCCCTTGTTCTGTTCTTATAACTGCTTCTTATTTTATATACAGGTTCCTCTTGAGTACAATTGTTCTTGAAATCTCATTCTTCAAAATGTTACCCATAGGCTTGATGGCAGATAGCATAGAGGTGCAGTGAAGTTCATAGTCTGTAATACCACAGAATACCAGGTGAAGCAGGTTCAGGGAAGAGCTAAAAAATTTTGAATCACATTGGTAGGGATATTTAAAAGTTTTAAGGCTTACAGCTAATAAGACTTGTAGCAAAATTAAGAAATCACATACTTTTTAATCTGCCGGGCTCAGCAGCCTGGAGTCTACAACTTGGGTGGGATCAAATGGCAAGACTAAGCTTGGGAGCAGAGCCACCATGGAATAATGCAGTGGGAATCTCAGGGCAAAGGAGGACAATACTCTTTGTCGATTTTGCTTTGTTCTGATTTTCTTTCTTCTCTCTCTCTCTCTCTCTTTTTTTTTTTTTTTTTTTTTGGTATCTGTTCATTGGCCCACCACTGTTTGCACACCTCCATTCTGGTGACTAGAGAGGGAGCCTGAGTGAGTGGATACCCTCCCACCCCACCACTGGTGGGTTCTACTGCCACATTAGTGCACAGATTCTCTCAGCCAAAAAACCAGCCCTGAACTGTTTTTTTGTTTTGTTTTTTTAAATAAGGAAAAGGCCAGAACAAGGGATGTGGAGAGGGAAAGAGAGTTTAAAAACAAAACAGGCCAAAAATTAAATTAAATTCTGAGGTACATCATAACAACCAACAGTCTCTTATGCTGTCTAAAGAAGGTATTTGAAATAAACAAATCATTTGTCTTGCAGAAATCTATCATTCGTTCTCCAGCATCATTTCTATCACCAAGTCCAAAATTTCCAACTACTGGTCCCTCCTCTTTGCTCCCTACTTTTGCATTCCAAGCACCAGTAATGAGCAATACATCTTGATTGCATGTTTGATCAATTTCAGACTGAAGAAGTTGGTAGAATTCTTCTATTTCATCTTCACTGGCTTTAGTGGTTGGTGCATAAATTTGAATAATAGTGGTATTAACTGGGCTTCCCTGTAGGCGCATGGATATTATCCTATGACTTATAGCATTGTACCTCATGACTGATCTGGATATGTTCTTTTTGACGATGAATGCAACACCATTCCTTTTCAATTTGTCATTCCCTGCATAGTAAACCATGTGGTTATCAGATTCAAAATGGCCAATACCAGTCCATTTTAACTCACTAATGCCTAAGATATCGATGTTTATGCGTTCCATTTCATTTTTGACCACAACAACCAACAATGGTATCTTGAAATCTATCAGGCAGCTTTGAAGGCAAGAAGCTAAAAGAAGACATTAAAGTCACACTCATATTAGGCTACAGATTTCTTTTTTTCTTCTTCTTCTCTCCCTCCTCTCCCTTTTCTAGGACTATAGACTATAGTAACAAATCTAGTTTTTTTGGTTGTTGTTATTGTTTTGGTGGTTTTTGTTTTGTTTATTTTCTTGTTGTTTTGCTGTTTTATGATCCCCTTTTACATTTGGGGAACTCTTTCTCTCACTATATTACCCAAGAAGAGACAGCAACTGCTGCCATATACTCAAGCTAAAATCACACTCTATAAAACACCAAAATCCAGGCACGAAACAATACCAACTGCCATACAGCAGGGAGACAGACAACACCTGTGAAAGTTACTCTGAGTTAAGCAATAAGAAGAGTGAAAGGGAAGCCCACATCCTGATCACATCTACTTGGAGGCAATCAGAAAGCATAAAAAATACCAAAACACACACTAAATTAAGTATTAAGGTCATAGATAAAAACTAAACTTGTCCAAGAAGCAAAAGCAGATTACTATATCAGCACATGTCCAGAAACAAGATAAAATGTCTGAGACAAATGACCTAGCAGTAGACCTGGACTACATTCTGGAAGAAGTGAAGGCCTTGACAATGCCTGAGGAGAAATTCAGAAAAATGATTATAAAATGTTTCAAAACACTTTACAATTTAGTTGAGAAAAATAAGGAAGAAATCAGGAAAGCACTACAGGAACAATCAAATAAGATACATACAGCATTGGAAACAATTCAAAACCTACAGAAAGAGGTCCCAAGGATCAATAATAGAATATCAGGAATAGATAATACACTGAAAGGGAAAAGGAATAGAATAGAAGAGATGGATGGCAGAACTAGTGATCTGGAAGACAAATCTCTCAATACCACTAAGATAGAAGAATAAACAGGAAAAAAAAAAAAAGATTTAAAAAATCTGAAGAAGGTCTAAGATTCATGTTGGAAAACATGAAGAGGAATCACTTAAAAATTATCAGCATTCCAGAACAGGAAGAATCACACAAGTCCACAGAGGAAATAGTTGAAGTGCTTGAAGAAAATTTCCCTTAAATCCTGAAAAGTGAAAAGGGAAGCATTCAAGAAGCTCAACGAACTCCAGGAAGGATAGACCCCAAAAGAAAATCACCAAGACATATTATAATCAACCTCTCCAAAATCAAAGATAAGTAAAGAATCCTGAAAGCACCAAGGGAAAAGAGAAGTGTTGCATAAAAAGGCAAACAAGTCAGATTAAGCTCGGATCTCTTAGCAGAAACTATGCAAATAAGTAGGCAATTGGGAGATGTATTTAGAACCCTGAAAGGAAAAAAATAAAATAAAACTGTCAACAAAGAATCCTTTACCTTTATCCAGCAAAGCTATCAATCAAATATGACGGTGTAATCCAAACATCCCAGGATAAACAGAAGCTAAGGGATTTTTCCAAAGCCAACCTTGAGCTACAAAACATCCTAAAGAGAGTTTGGTGGACTGGGAACCAACAAGAACAGACAATAACCAGAGATTGACATACGCGGTAGCACCTCCGAGAACTAAATTGACAGAAGAAAGAGTCGAGAACAGACCCAAACTACATAAACAAACTCAGAGAATCTGAGAGGTCAGGCTATGATAAAAATTATTACACTGTGAAAGAAGGAAAACATGTAGGAACAGAAAGCCAGATGGTGAGAAGGTCAGGTAGGTTACAGGATAAAATAGACTGCACAAATGGAAGGAAAAGTTGATAAGAAGAGAGGGCATATGCATAAGAACACCCACACTTGCAAATAATACCCACTTGACCTGGATTCAATGGCTGGATGATCAGAGCTCAACTAGAAGAAGAAAGAAGTAGAAAAAAAGAGTAATCTGATACAATTTGATGAATTTGACCTACACCTATGGATGCAGTAGCCCAAAAGAGGGAAAAAATCTTTACAGTGAGGATCATTCCCACGCCCTCCATACAGAGTAAATAGAGATGGGCAACTTGGACATTGGCTACCCAAAATGGGGTGGTGGAGGGGCTACAAAGGCAAGAAGTGACTGGCTTACAAGCTTTCAAGAAGGAGCCTAGATTCAGAGGGCACAGAGGAAGGTAGAATCTCCACTGAATAATATCCAATCTGTCTGGGCAGGACTGATGAAAGGATCTGGGGTTAGGTCTCTCGTGGTGCAATAGTGAATAATTGTTTCAGGACTGACTGTGAGGATTAGCAATGAAAGGCAGATGTTTTATAGCAAAAGGAGTGGAGTGATTGACTTTGCAGCTCAGGAGCAGAGGTCCCTGGGACCATCAAAGGAAAAGCGTGGAGTACGGGACCCTATCCAGAGAAACAGTGATGCCAGAGATGGAGGCAGAGACGATGACATAGACAGATGGAGCGGCTGGGGACTCCAGACCCAGAGAGGGAGAGGGACTATGTGCTGATGACTGGGGGGCAGGCTTGCAGGTTATTCCCTTTGGTTGGTTGATGATACTTGGAGAGGATTATAACCATGGCAGTGAAACGATATACAATAGGATGATTGTAAAGCTAATGTTCTCCCATGTAAACTATTACATAATTCACAATAAAGCATTTAACAAAAAATGTTACCCATAATTTCTCATACTCCATGCTGTGGAATTCCTTGTATAGTCAACATAGCATAAGTAAACATCTTCTGGTATTCTCACTTTCAACCAAGATCCATTTGACATATCCTGTTCTGAATCTGGCTTGAATTCCTAGCAACTCTCTATGTACTGTTACCTCTGTTGTTTTAATTATCTTTAGCAAAAATTTACTTGTATGTTATATGAATGATATTGTCCAATTGTTTCTGCATTTTGGTGGGTCATCTTTCTTAAAATGGGCACAAGTATTGATCTCTTTCTATTGGTTGGCCAGGTATCTGTCTTCTATATTTCTTAGCAAAGACAAGTGTGTATCTCCAGTGCTACATCAGTTTGTTGAAACATTTCCATTTGTATTTCATCAATTCCTGGAGACTTCTTAACCACCAATGCCTCCAGTGCAGCTTGAACTTCTTTCAATGCGATTGATTCTTGATTAGATGCTATCTCTTGAAATGACTGAACATTGATTATTATTATTATTATTGATATAGTGACTCTGTGTATGCTGTCCATTTCTTTGAACTTCTCTGTATCAGTCAATATTTTGCTCATAGAATAATTCAATATTGCAACTCAAGGCTCAAATTTTTCTTCAATTCTTTCAGCTTGAGAAATGCTGAGCATGTTCTTATCTTTTGGTTTTCTATCTCCAGATCTTTGCACATTCCTTTTCAGAACTGACTTTGTCTTCTCTGATATTTGACATTTAATTTCTATTAAGCTCTTTTACTTAATCCTCTCTGCTATTTGCTGTAGTTACTCTATGTCAAAGAGCAAGTTTCAGAGTCTCTTCTGACATCCATTTTTGTCTTTTCTTATTTTTCATGTCTTTTTAATGATGTATCATATATAATGCTTTGATGTTGTTACCCCATAACTCCTCAGGTCGCTAGTATCTAGTGGTTCAAATTTGTTCTTGAGGTGGTCTATAAATTCAGGTGGGATACACTCAAAGTTGGATTTTGGCTCTCATTTACTTGTTTTCATTTTCTTCACCTTCATCCTGTATATAAGCAATTGATGATTTGTTACACAGTTGGCCTAGATCTTGTGTTGACTAATGACATTGAGCTTTTTCGTGACCTCTTCCCAGATATGCATTCATTTTGATTCTTGTGCATTACAACAGGAAAGTTTCAGATGTATAGCCACCCTTTATGTTTTTGTAAAAAGTTAATTACAGTGACTACATCATTTGTATAAAAAAATTCTCTATTATGTGATCTCAAGAATCATTTCTATCACCAAGGCTCTGATCCTCCCTCTTTGTTTCCAACTATCAGATTCCAATCAGTAGTAACTATCATTGCATCTTGATTGCATGTTTGATCAATTTCTAATGGAAAAAAAGGTAAAATTATCCCATTTGATCATTGCCTTTAGTGATTGGTGTACAAATTTGAGTAATAGTTCTATTCAGTCATCTTCCATGTAGATGTATGGATATTATCCTATTGCAGACAACATTGTAATTAAAAATAGATCTTGAAATGAAAAAAAAATTTATTTAATGATGAATTGCTGTTTGGGGGTGTGATATTTAAGGTTCCATGTCAACTTGACAGGGCCCAGATTCTCAGTTTTGGGCAGTTGAGAAGTAGCTATACCCTGTGACTGAATACAAAAGACTGTTGATGAAATAAAGAATGTCAAAGGAAATTATGATGAGGGCTCAGAAGGAAGTGAAGAAGGTTGTAATATCAGAGATAATATAGACAGTGAGAAGAAGATACAGAGAAACTACAGCAGATGAATCAGAAGACTGACACAAGATGGCGTTGAAGCTAACCCATGGAGTAACAGAACTGAGCACATTTATGTAGAAAGCTTCCAGTCAGAGTAGAGTTCCTACGGGAAGATAGACTTTCTTACTCACAGAATAAGAAAGCTCAGCACCTTCTTATCACTATTAATGGTGGAGTAGGTGCCTCTACGCACTTAACAGTAGAGTTGAAGATCCTTGTGACACTTGTTTGAGCAGGACAGAGACCAGACTGGCCTATTCTAGAAATCAAGTAACTAAGAATAAGAAGCTGAAGAGAAAGGATCATGGGGAGCACAGCTTCCTCAGTCTCAAAAGATAGAACCATGACCTCTGGGGTTTCTGTGTGGGAGCACAGCTTCCTAAGTTTCAAGGAGTTGGCTTCTTTACCAATGAATAAGTAAGACTGTAAAATAATTTGAGTAATCGTGTTTGGGAAGGATATTAAAAGTACCACGGACTGCCAGAAGAACAAACAAATCTGTATTAGAAGAAGTACAGCAAGAATGTTCCTAAGATACCAGGATGTTGATACTTCATCTCTCATATTTTGACATATTTTTAGTAGGGAATAGTGCCTTCTTGGTAAAGTAGAGGATCAGTGCAAAAGAGGAAGTTTCCCAGTGAGATAGCATCAGAAATGGGCTCATGCATAACAACAATTTTGAGGATGATGCACAACCAGGCAATGTTTTGTTTTGATGTTCACAGGGTTGATATGAATCAGAACTAACTCAATAGCATGTGATAATAGTAACAAATTGTATTCTAGATTCATAAATTAAAAGGAATTTTGTCCCAACTTAAAATTTGGAGTTGGAAGAATTTGGGGGTAATATAATAGAGTCTTGATATGGCGCTGTGGGTTAATGTGCCAGATTGCAAAGGCATTTGAATTGCAAGGTTGGCAGTTCAAGCTCACCAGCTGTCCCTTGGAAACTCTATACAGGGTTTCTGTGGGTCAGAATCAACTCAATGGCACTTAATAACAACAACAACATAATGGGGTTAGTACTTTTTTGCTGTACTTGTGTTGGCTGTATTATGTTAGGTGAATGTATGACTCTATGATTGCCTTCATTTAGAGGTTATGCATGATTTAAGGAGACATGTTCAGGTGTCAAGTTGACAAGGGTTGGACTATAATGGTTAAGAGCCAGGTTTCTCAGTCCACTGGCAGTTGAGATGAAGCTATCCCTCATGAAGTGATTTGATGTGAAAAATCATTCAGAGGATTAAAGGTGGGTTATATCACCATTAATTCCACCACCATCTTGATCTGATTTATGGGAGATTTCCAAGGGTGTGCTATGTAACACCTTTTGTCTTACTAGAGATAAAAAGAGAGAGACCTGAGCAGAGAAAGAAGCATGTACTAACACCAGGCTAGAAGAGCCAAGAGTGTAATGTATTCTTTGAACCTGAGGTCTCTATACTGTGAAGCAACTAGATTCAGGAGAAGACTGATGCCAAGATTTATGAAGATTCCCAAGGTTTACTGGACCTGCAGGTGCTGAGAGGCAGAAAATGTCTTTCCCCAAGAGCCAACATTCTGAATTTGTGTTTCTGTCCTTGTAAACTGTGAGAAAATTAATTTCTAGATGTTAAGTTTACTTAACACATCCATTTATGATATTTCTGTTCTAGACTATTTCAGCTCACCAGTGCCTAGGATACCTATCTTTATGTATCCCATTTCATTTTTTACTACTTCCAAAGTTCCTATATTCATACTTTGTACATTCCACATTCCAACTATTAATGGATATTTGTGGTGGTGTCTCCTCATTTTGAGTTGTGCTCTATCAGCAAATGAAGGACCCAAAAGTTTTGCACCATCCACATTATTTAGGCTAAATCTACTTTGAGGAGGCAGCTTTTCCCAAGTCATATGTTGAGTACCTTTCAACCAAAGGAACTCATGTTCTGGCACTTTATCAGATAGTTCTGCTGCTATTTACAAGGTTTTCATAAACTAAGCTTTCAGAAGTGATATAGCTATTCTTCTTCCTAGTCTGTCCTAGTCTGGAATCTCTGCTAAAATCTATCCATCTTTGGTGATCCTGCTGATATTTAAAATACTAGTCACATAGCTTTCAATTACAGCAAAACATAAGCCATAAAACTCTGACAAATTGGCTGATTGAGGTGGAGGAAATAAAATCAACAATGAAATAGAGACAGAGATTAGGATAGCTGAGCAGATGTAAGCAGTAAAATTCTTCTAGAAGTTCTCTAAAGGGATTTTAGGACAATTAATGCAAAGTAAAGGAGCTCTGGTAGCGTAGTGGTACATAGTAGCTGCGAACCTCAGGGTCAGCAGTTCGAAACTACCAGCTGTTCTGCAGGAGAAAGATGAAGCTTCTGCTCCCGTAAAGATTTACAACCTTGGAAATCCTGTACAGAGTCTCTATGAGTTGGAACCGACTCCATGGCACATAACAACAACAACAATGCAAAATAAAAATACAAGTGTGTCTGCTATTATATTGAGGATGTCCATACAAAGTAGGTTTGTGATTGAATACCTTCTGTAGCCAAATTAAAGCTTAAGTTCAGACATTCATCATTATTTTCTTCCTCATCCTTTTTATACCATAAAACACTATGAGTGACCATTTTATTTACCTCCTTGAATTCGAGTAGTCACCTAACACAAAAACAAATCATATAATATTATCTAAGTATCAAAATATCAAGATATGACTTGATATGTTCTCATAGTGATTTTTAAAGACATGTTGTCCCAATTATAGTAAGGTAGTCCCTGGGCTATAAGATTCATGAGTCCTTAAGAATTTGTAAGTAAGTCAGAACAAGTGAGGTTGGTTCTTATTTACCCTTACTTTAGTACAAGAAATGGTTCAAGGACTTTTTAACTCATTAAAAGTGCCACAAATGAAAGTAACTGTGATGAGGAATTTGTTGCCAAAGTAGATGGTTCAATCATTTCAAAGTAAGATCAAATTCACAAAAAATTAAACAGCAAACAGGACATGTTCAAAAGTTGCTTGTTTTTAATCACGTGACTACCTGTACTGGCCCCTGTATTCGAGAGATTTACAAATTTCAAGGACCATGAAAAGAACTCTTTTCAGCTGCACAAAAAAAGTGGTCAGGTTTAAAAATGAAAGCATATAAACATATTCAGAGATGCTATAAGTATACAACAGACATCTTTGACTCAAACCCAGTTTCCCATCCCACGTTTAATTTTTGGCTAAAGTCCCAGAATTTCTGCTTTTCTTTGACTTCTCTACTGGTCCACAGTGATAGGAATTCATGCACAAAAGGATATTTAGACTAAGTGTGCACAAAAATGGGCTTCTATTCACTGATAGAAGGACAAGGTCCATTTTTGACAACATGTGCACTATTTCCAACCAATAAGCAAAATAAGAAACACAAAAGGTCTTTTATATCATCTTGTCAACTGTTTCTCTTAGTACTCTAAATAGTGCAGAATGCTGTCAAATTAAACAACCCCCATCTCCAAGGAAAAAGACAAGAAACACTTCTGGAATTTACCTAGAGACACAGTTAGTCAGTCTGTCAGCCTGTCATAACAAGGCTCTACCATTTACCTTTTGAAATTTTTCAAAAAGTGGCACTCTTTATTTCCAGGTGTTACTTCTCATTGTTTCTCCTACAATTAATGAGCACAATGACACTACATTCATAAAAATGTACACCTCCACATGCAATGATTTTTTTCAATGCTAGGTACTAATTTGAAGAGGCATCCTGTTGAGTTCTCTCACTAACTCTGTGTGTGTGTGTGTGTGCTTGGACTGGAGGAAAAACTCAGCATCATCTAGGTCTGACAAGCCTGCTGTACTGTATTAATGAGGCTTAACAGTTTTAACACACATCCTCTATGACTGGCCTATTTGAGGCCTGTTTCATCATGAGAAAAAAAAAAAAAAGAGTTTGTGGTAGTGCTAAATATTACAATAATTTGAGATGAAATAGAACCTATCACTCTGTTCAGTACCATACCTATAATCAGAATGCTAGGAATGCTTGCCCGAATCTTTGTGCTTTTTTTTTGAATTAGCAAACTTTTCTTTCAGTAATAAAATGAAAGAGATCATGCAGTGTATTGACTGGCATCAGGCTGGTATGTAACAACATTGGAGAATCCACTGGGGGTAGCCACACATGTATTCCTTTTACTTCTAGGTTGGCAGGCATTCTAAAGTTTGGAATCTATACCAGAAAGAAATTCCTCCCATCTCTCTCCGTGGAGCCAGTTTACTGACGTTAAAAGTCTGAGAATGCTGGCTCAGGAAGATGTTAAGTCTCTCAAAAGGCACTCAGAGATTTCCTGTTGAATTCAAAATATATAAGCATTTCTGAAAGTGCATCTAGTGATTAATGGTCAGGTAATTGAAAATGTTCTCATTTCTAACACCTATACTATGATTTATGAAGAACCATTTATAGGCCCGAGCTGTTATACCCATAGTGGGTTCTCTATCCTGGTTGCCTGGTAGTGTCTCCCAGAGTTCCAGAGAGATTGCACCAAAAACCAACACCTAGGGACCCATCACCAGGATTTTGATTTCATTAGCCTGGAATGCAGCCAAGAATTGGTATATTTTATCAGTATCCCCAAGATATTCTAATGTACCACCAAGACTGAGAACAACTAAGCAACATTTTAAAGTTATTAAGTTGACTATTAAATGAAGTATAGCTATATGTGTATATTATAATAGCATGCAACTTTATTGGAAGGCATTCAGGTTGTTTAGAAAGAAAATTTCAGTAATCTAACAGAACTGCAGTTTTCACAGCTCTCTTGATGTCCTCTGCATTCCTCAGAGATCAGGAGCTTCGTGGCATAAGTATACATACATGTGACAGGCCAGTTAAATGGTTAGGCTTACAACATCTATATACAGATTACTTTTGCATTCAAATTCTTTATTGTTGTTAGTTGCTATTAAGTCACATACAAAGCATGGCAACATCATAAAAAAAGAAATAAAACATTGACTAGTCCTGCAGCATCATCACGATCATTAGTATGTTCAAGCTATGTCGGGGACCTGCCTCGATATGGATGTTTGGTTCACGAGGTGGGGATATCTGGCAGCAATAGGGATAACGAAGGAGGAGACACAGAGACACAACGAGAGAGGCAAATAGACACCCCAAAACCAGAGTGGATGCATTACTGGCTTCTGGCAGATCTGGAGTGGTGAACATCTTAGCTATGAAGGTGGTAAGATCCCGCATAGTAAACCTCTTAGCTATGCGGGCAGTACGTTCCCCTTGCTGGCTGGTCAGTAACGCATGCCTAGTCAGCCGTATAACATGCCCTCCAAGCTGTAATGCAAACCTGGTTAGGCCT
This sequence comes from Chrysochloris asiatica, assembly GCF_000296735.1. Classification (NCBI taxonomy): domain Eukaryota; kingdom Metazoa; phylum Chordata; class Mammalia; order Afrosoricida; family Chrysochloridae; genus Chrysochloris; species Chrysochloris asiatica. Next base: position 1,212,427 of record NW_006408567.1, read on the forward strand.
ATGCCTCTGTTTTATTTAGGGGAGGTACTTTACACAAAGCTGGAAGGGACTAAGACAAGGTACAGTGCACATTCGTAATTTTCCAGACATTCAGGCAACTTTACATCGTAATTCGCAGGTTCGAATCCCTGAGCAACTTGGTTTCTCAGGCTCAATTAACGTATCTATCGCACCTGAGCTTAGTTGGGGGAAGGTGAGAAGGAAGGTCAAAAGGCGTGGGAGGAGTCCCACTGTGTTGGCTTCCTGGCCCAGGTTCCTCAGGAACCTGGCTGAATAGCCTGCACCTGGGAGAGATTTAGGGAGGGTGTCCTTTTGTCCTTAGAACAAAGAACCAGGAAGTTACCCATTTATCTTGAGTGCATTCTTTTGGGGGAAAACTTTGCCTTTAGAATTTTACAGTCTCGGCGTTTAGGAGGTTATTACATTTATCCATGGATACCAAAGCTTCATGTATGAAATTAATAATAAACATAACTGAACAATACGATGAAAGACAGTTTGCTATGTCTGCTAAGTGGCTAGAGTTTGTTCCCGAGCCTGCGGCCTGTACAGTCTGCAACACTTGGGCCCACAGAGCCTCGAACTCCTAACTGGGTCTGCATGGTCTGCAACACAAGCTCATTGCTTTGTTTTGTTTTTTTGAGTGCCTTCCAACCTGTGGGCTTCTCTTCTAGCAGTACTAGTATATCTGACAATATTCTCTTGTGAGCTATAGGACTTTCATTAGTTTATTTTCTAAAGTAGCTCACTAGGCTTCCTTTCTTGTCTACCTTACGCTGGAAGCTCCACTGAAATCTTTCTACTATGGGTGACCCTATTAGTATTTGAAATATTGGTGGCATAGTTTCAAAATAATAGCAACCTATATAAGCCACCATTGTATGACAAACTGACACATACCTATAGGTCTCTACAATTTAAGATTGTAATCTTGGTCAAGCTACTTAACAGCTCTGTCTCTAACTTTTCTCTCTGTAAAGTGGCAATAATTGTTTCTGCTAAAATAATTAAATATTTCAATATGCAAGAAACAGTTACATCAATGCCTGACCACTGGGAAGTACTATGTAAGTATTGATTATTACAATCTCCAAATTTCCATTATCTAAAAAATAAAAAATAAAGGATACACAAAAATCCAAACCTGAAATGGTTACTACAAGAACAGGGTTCTGAGCATAGAGAGTTGTTTTTTATTTCCCCTTTACTACACCGTTATCACTAAGTGATGTTTAGAATTCTTAGAATTCTACAAGAACACAGTCATACAAACAGTTATTCTTCATTACAAAGACTATTTTTTGGCCAGCCTTTTCAAATGTGAGGTCAGTTATAATTATGTGTTTATTGACATCATTGTTGCAATATTTTGAAAACTATAGTTTGCAAAACAGTGTTGAATTCTCAGATGTTTTATACTTCTATAGCAGTTATGGTGATATTTGGCCTGTAAGCATTACATAAACCTGAAATTTAAATTTCCATTTGTATGGAAATTTGGACATGATACAGTCCAAAGTATGCTAGTTTTTGTTTTGTTTTGTTTTGTTTTTAATGTGTATGAGTTTCACTTAAGGGGTTACTTCACTGCTTGACAAAATGTCATTTGGAAGCTATTTTGGTGCATACCATAAATACTGCTTATGATTTTTTTCCACTAACTCTAAATAAGAGTCTTTATTTTAATCTTACAGGAATATTTTTTCCATAGGTTCAAAATAAAGATTTTAGTCATGTAAAGAGAGTATGGCTACCCTTCCTATGAGTAGTTGAAGGTAAAGAGGAACCCCCATATGTACCTATGACTTCATTCATTTCCCACCCAAAGAACAGTGGTTCACAATAGTAGGAATTCACCTTCTCCCAAAGCATGTGCAACTTTCCTTACAACAGGGCAACAAGTTTTGTCTGTATAGGGTCAGATGTAAACATTTCACACTTAGGAGAATATATGGCCACTATTACAACTACTGAAGTCTACCCTTATAGTTTGAAACCAGCTATGGACACTAAAAAGACAAATGCATACATCTATTTTTGTTGTTAGTTGCCATAATAGCAACCTTATGCACAATAGAATTAAACAGTGCCTGGTACTACACCAACCTTATAATTCTTGCTAGATTTGAGCCCATATTGCTACCACTGTGTCAATCCACCCATCTCTTTGAGGTACTCTTCTTTTTCTCATGACCCTCCATCTTACCAAACATGATATCCTTCTCCAGGGATTGGTCCCTTCTGATAATATGTCCAAAGTGGACATCCAGGACTCTAAGAAGCATCCTGGCTGTACTTATTCCAACAAAGACTGGTTTGCTCTTTTGTCAGTCAATGGTACTTTAATATTCTCCTCCAACACCACTCTTTCTTACTCATTGTCCAACTTTCGTATATATAATGTTATTGAAAATACTATGACTTGAGTCAGGCACAACTTAGACCTAAAATTGGCATCTTAACTCTTTAATACTTTACAGAAGATTTGTCTAATGGAATACATCATTTGATTTCTTGACTACTGCTTCCCTAAGTGCTGATAGTTGATATGAGCAAAATGAAATCTTCGACAAAGTCATTCATTTTTCCATTTATTGTGATGCTATTTATTGGTCCAGTGGTGAGAATTTTTGTCTTCTATACATTGAGCTGCAGCCCATACGGAAGGCTGTGGTCTTTGATCTTCATCAGTATTTTAAGTTCTCTTCACTTTCAGCAAAGATTTTTTCATCTACATATCACAGGTTGTTAATGAGTCTTCCTTCAATCCTGATGCTATGTTTCTCTTCATATAATCCAACTTTTCAGAATATTTGTTCAGCATAAAGACTGAATAAGTATGATGAAAGAACACAACACAGGCACATACAGTCCTAATATGCATGGGTTCTTCATGAGCACAATTAAGTGTGCCAGAATATTCATTCTCCATAACTGGTCATGATCCAAAAAATCAAAAGCCCTTGCATTATCAATAAATCACAGGTAAACACCTTTCTGGCATTCTCTGCTTTCAGCCAAGACCCATCTGACACCAGCATTTCTCATCCTCTTATGAATCCAGCTTGAATCTCTATGATTGCAGCCATTTTTAAATCATCTTTAGCAAACTTTTGCTTGCATGCAATATTAGTGATATTGTCCAATGATTTCTGCATTCCATTGGGTCACCTCTCTTTGGAATGGGCACAGTTATGGATTTCTTCCAATCAGTTGGCCAGGTAGTTGTCTTCCACATTTCTTGGCATAAAAGTGACTGCCTCCAGTACTGCATCAGTTTGTTTAAAAATTTCAATTTGTATTCCGTCAATTCCCGGAGCCATGTTGTTGCTATTATGTGCCGTGGAGTTGGTTCTGACTCAGAGCGACCCTGTACAGGGTTTCCAAGGCTGTAAATCTTTACGGGAGAAGAAAGACTTATCTTTCTACCAAAGAACAGCTGGTAGTTTTGAACTGCTGACCATGAAATTAGCAACCAGATTCATAACCACGCCTTATTCTTTGCCAATGTCTTCAATAAATCTTGGACTTGCTTCTTCAGTATCATTGCCTCTGGATCATATGTTACCTCTTGAAATGGTTGCACATCAACCATCTTTTTTTGGTACAGTGATTCTACATATTTCTTACAGTATCTTTTAATGCTGTCTTCATCATTTAATATTCTACCCATAGACTTTTTCAATACTCTAAGTCCAGTCTTGAACTTTTCTTTAGCTCCTTCAGTCAGAGAAATACTGAGTATTTTGGTTTTCTAACTCCAGGTCCTTGCACATTTCATTAAAATACTTTACTTTGTGTCTTGAGCTTCTCTTTGAAATTTTCTATTCAACTCTTTTACCTCCTAATTTCTTCCATTTGCCTTCGCATTTCTAAGCTGGAGAGCAAGTTTCAGAGTCTCTTCTGACATCGTTTTTTACTTATCCTTCTTTCTTGTCTTGTTAATGACCTTTACCTTTCTTCCTGTATGATGCTCTTGATGTCATCCCACAACTCCTCTGGTCTTTGATCTTAAGTGCATAATGCATCAAATCTGTTCTTGAGATGATACCTAAATTCAAGTGCTATATGTTTTCATTTGCTATAATGGTTAGGGTTCTGTGTTAAATTGACTAGACCAGGAGTTCCAGAGTTTTAACAGTTTAGATGTCCTTATTCATCTGGTAATGATACCCAATACAGACATAGTTAACTCTATGATGAGTGACTATGAGTAGGTAATCATTTAAAATGATGCTTCCTTAGGGGTGTGTCCTGCTTCCAATATAATGGACATTTTGAAAAGATTCTCTTTCTTTCTCTTCTGCTAGGGAACTAGGACTCTACAATTATAAGCCTTTTTCTTGATAATAAACTTCTTTCTTTGTCTCTCTCTCTCTCTCACTATATGTATATATATGGAGCTCTAGTAGTGTAGTGGTTACGAATTGGGTTGCGAACTACAAGGTTAGCAGTTCAAAACTACCAGCTGTTCTGTGGAAGAAAGATGAGGCTTTCTGCTCCCACAAAGATTTATAGCCTCAGAAACCCTGTACAGGGTCGCTATGAGTCAGAACCGACTCCACGGCACATAACAACAACTATATATATATTCCCCCCCCATTAGTTTTGTTTCTCTAGAAAACCAAGACATATGATACCAAGAGAGTTGTGTTCTAGAGAAATAAAATCATAAGGATGAGCTTTCTAAATTAATTCTGAAATCTGACTAATTTTAAAGACACTAATACTGAGTGGAGGTATATCTGACCTCCACTTCACAGCAATCAGTATTGGAATGATTTTGATTTTGGTCCTTTTTTCCCCTTGAGGAGTCAGAGGAGGTCAGACATGGCCCACACATGGTATTTGTAGTTGGTGTCAGGGATGGGATTCATTGCAATGGCTCTAGACTCATGGAAACATGAAATTTTATAAATGAAAGAACAAAGGGGCATGTGATTAAATGTTTCAGCTGAGGGGAGAACAGCTTCTAGAGTTGACTGAAGCTGATGTCACACTACAAAACACATAGCTAATCTGTGGTCAGGGCCTACTAGAATCCACCCTTCCAGAAGTGGAGGCCATATGCATATGAATGGGGCTAGTCCAAGGTAGAATAAAAGATTGGATAATATCATTAATACTACATACAAGTAAAATCCTGTTAAAGATAATACAAAAATGGCTGCAACCATACATTGACAGTGAGCTTCCAGAAGTTCAAACCAGATTCAGAAGAGGATACAAGGGATATCAGTGTTGACCATCAGATGGACCTTGGCTGAAAGCAGAGAATACAAGAAAGATGCTTGCCTTTGTCTTATGGACTATGCAAAGTCTTCTGATTATATGGATCATGACAAGCTATGGGCAACATTTTGGAAAAACAGTGTTATGGAACACTTAATTGTGCTCATGAAGAACCCGTCGATAGACCAAGAGTCGGTTGTTCAAACAAAACAAGGAAACAGCAAATGGTTTGAAAGTGTCAGAGTTGTATTATTTCACCCTACTTAATCAATCTGAGGAGTTCTGGTGTGGCACTGCAGGACAATGTGGTGGACCACATTGTAACAGATATATTTGATGTAGCAGATACATTTGAACTGCTACATCAACTGTCCAAGTTCACCTGATGCCCCTCAGAAACTCTACACAGATTTGCTATGAATCAGAACTGACTCAACAGCAATTAACAACAACAGCAGGAATTCAATCTGTAGCACATAATCTAAGAAGCTGGATTATAAGGAGAAAATATGGTATCATGGTTGGAGGAAGATGTTACGACCTTGCTGACTGAAAGAAAAGAGGACTTAAATTACTTGCTGATGAAGATCAAAGACCACAGTCTTCGGTATGGTTGCAGAAAACTAAATGTACAGAAAATTAAACTTCTCACCACAGGACCAATAAATAACACCCATATAAATGGAGAAAACATTGATGTTGTCAAAGCCTTCATTTTTCTAGGATCAACCATCAACAGTCATGGAAGCAGCAGTTAGAAATCAAGCAACATATTGCATTAGGCAAATCTGTTTAACAAGACCTCTTTAAAGTGTTCAATAACAAAAGATATCCATTTGATGACTAAAGTATGCATGTTCCAAGCCTTTTATTTTCAATAACCTCATATGCATGTGAAAGTTGGACAGTGAATAAGGAAGACCATAAAACAATTTGAGTTATGGTGTTGTAGGAGAATATTGAAAGTACTATGGACTGCCAAAAGAACAAATAGATATGTATTTGAAAAAGTAGAAACAGAGTGTTCCTTGGAGGCCAGGATGGCCAGATTTCAGCTCTTATACTTCAGACATATTATCAGGAGGGACCAGTCTCTGGAGAATGATATCATGTTTGGTAAAGTGGGGGGTCAGTCAGATAAAAGGAGGAAGACCTTCAATTAGATGGATTAGAACAATGGTGGCAGCAATACGCATAAGATTAGCAAAGATTATGAGGTTGACATGGGGCTGGGCAATGTTTGCTCTTGTGTGAATAAGGTCACTATGAGTCAGTGCCAATTCTATTACACCTAATAACAGCAATAAAAATAACACCAGTTGAATACTTCTAGGCAGATACTCAAAATATTTGAAAACCAAAGATATCCCCTGAAGTCTAGTCAAAACCTAACCATAGTATTGCTTAGCAAGTTAAGGACCTTTACATTGATCAGTGTACTTTTTAAAGAACCATATGGTATCAAGTTAGTAAAAGCATCTAGAAGGATCTAATAGGAAACTTAGTGTACAGTGAGTTTATGTGTTAATGATGGGGGAACAATTTAGAAAAGGAGAGTACAATTTAAAGCAGATAAGCAATGTCACTGACTTGCACACATATAATTGCAGAATTTGTGTATGTTCTGCTGTTTATATTCTCAAGAACCACAAAAATAAAATAGCTTTTATAATTTTTAAGTTTATTTTAATGAAAGCTGTGCAATGTTAACTGACAGTCATACAGTACAAAGATAAACTTTGCTGAGTCAGGCACTTTTGGCCTCTAGATAAGTTTTTTTGCATGTCTCCTCAATATTATGATATATAAAAGCTTCTATTTCCTGTGGCAAATACTATTATATTTAAAAGAAGCAGAAAATATATTTGCACATGTAACAAAATTTCATAGTTGAAATGAAGTTATTTAATAATTGCAATCTAGTTTTAGACAAGTTTTGTTTTCCAGAACGTGGACTTTCATGATGATTAAAAATAATAATTCAAGGATAAGCTTTAGAATTTTGCATTTGCCTAGGCTAGTTATAAAATCATTAGGAAATAAACAGAACCATGCTCCATACAAACCCACAATTCAGACATTAGATGATGTTTAGATCAATGGATTACATAATGATAGGCCTCATTTAAAAAGAGTAATAGCTTAGTGAAAACCACATGTAGTCTGTCTATATTCTTTTCATTGTACTAACTTGATCTCATGCACTAACTGATGGTGCTGACATTTTGTCCAGTCTGTGCACAAAAAGTAGGTTATGTATTTATAATCTAACTGCATCGCATCAAGAAGACTACTTGGTTTACATTCAGATAAGACTTAATAATTTAATATTATCCATCACTCAAGTCATATAAAAATAGGCAGAAGAATAGACAAGTGAAATATTTTTCAAATGAATAAGGGAAAATATTATTATTTTATGCTCAGCAAGTTGCTTTCATTTCCATTTGTAAACCTTCTATCTTTACTAGACCTGAATTAGATTTTGAGGATGTCTGCATAGATAAGACATAGATCTTTTCTAGGATATAATTTAATTCTAAACACTGTGATGCTGAAAAATCTAGTTTACTAAGCTTTTTTCATTTGGTTATGAAAGAGGCAGTTTTTGTTGTTGTTAAGTGCTATCATGTTGGTTCCAACTCATGGGATTTCTGAGGAGTGACAGATGGATTTGAACCACTGAACTTGCAGTTAGAAGTCCACAGTTTATTTTGTAGAACCACATCAAAATTCCAACATGAGGCTAGATTAGAATAAATGAATTCTTCAAGTTATAAAATATTAACTGGATAGCTTAGGACCAATGTTGAGGTAATTAAACTAATTTTAATATGTTATGTACTTTTTTAAACTCATCAAAACTATGGCCTTTCTTCTTTCTTCATTGAGTACATCTCTAATTGATTGAGTCACAACTTTAAAAATAACTTCTATTGGTCTTTAGATAGTCAAGATGATTTGCATACTTAAGCATTCATATTTGTGTGCTTGTATGTCTATGTATATATGTTGTGTGCACTTCCATATATCTGAATCTGATTCTCCATAATGCTTATAGCATTGTTTAGAGAAAAAAAGATTGTTCTTCCTAGGCATTTGGTCTATATAAAAACAAATAATCAGATCGACTATTTTTTGTCCTAAACTTGAAAGTTATTTTATAAAATATAAGTAGTCTTGGAAATAATTCTAGACTACCTATTAAGACTTACTTTTGAAACAAAAATTTCTACATACAAATTGTAGATTCCTACCAATGATGCAGAAATCATCAAAAGAAGATGGAATGATGCAGATGAATGATGCAGAAATCATCAAAAGAAGATGGAAAGAATACACAGAGTCACTGTACCAAAAGGCAATGGTTGATGTTTAACTGTTTCAAGAGGTAGCATATGATCAAGAGCCAATGATACTAAAGAAAGAAGTCCAAAGTACATTGAAAGAATTGGCAAAAAAAAAAAAAGGCACCAGAAATTGATGGAATACAAATTGAAATATTTCAAGAAAGTGAGGTGGCAATGGAGGTACTTACTCATCTATGCCAAGAAATTTGGAAAACAACTGTCTAGCAAACAGATTGGAAGAGATCTGCATTTGCGTCCATTCCAAAGAGAATATGGAAATCATTGGACAATATCTTTGATATCCCATGTGAATAAAGTTTTACTAAAGTTTTACTAATAACAGAAACTGCTGCAAGCATACATTGACAGAGAACTTCCAGAGGTTCAAGCTGGATTCAGAAGAGGATATGATACGAGGTATATCATTGCTGATGTCTGATGGATCTTGGTTGAAAGCAGAGAATACCAGAAAGATGTTTACCTATGCTTTATTGACTATGCAAAGACTTTTGATTGTGTGGATCATGACAAGCTATGGACAACATTGTGAAGTATGAGTATTTCTGAACAATTAATTGTGCTCATGAGGAACCTGTACATGGACCAAGAGGCAGTTGTTTGAACAGAACATGGGAACACTGAATAGTTTAAAATTAAGAAAGGCGTGCGAGACAGTTATATTCTTTCACCATACTTATTCAATCAGTATGCTGAGCAAATAATCTGAGAAGCTGGGTTGCATGAAGAAAAATGTGGCATCAGGATTGGAGGAAGACTCATCAACAACCTGCGATATGCAGATGATACAACCTTGCTTGCTTGAAAGTGATGAGGACTTAAAATACTACTGATGAAGATCAAAGAGCACAACCTTCTGTATGGATTGCACCTCAATGTAAAGAAAACAAAAATCCTCACCACGGCCTCTTCTAAATCCAACTTGAACCTCTGGAAGTTCTCTGTCAATGTATGATTGTAGCCATTTCTTTATAACATTTAGCAAAACTTTACTCGCTTGAAATATCAAAGAGATTGTCTGATGATTTCCGTATTCTGTTGGGTCACCTCTCTTTGGAATGGGCACAAATATGGATCTCTTCCAATCAGTCGGCCAGATAGTTGTCTTCCAAATTTCTTGGCAGAGATGAGTGAGTGCCTCCTGTGCCACCTCACTTTCTTGAAAGATTTCAATTTTTATTCCATCAATTCCTGGTGCCTTGTTCTTTGCCAATTCCTTCAATGCACTTTGGACTTCCTTCCTGAGTATCATTAGTTCTTGATCATATGGTACCTCTTGAAATGGTTGAACATTAAAAATTTTCTTCTGGTACATTGACTGTGTGTATTCCTTCCATCTTCTTGTGATGCTTTCTGCATCATTCAATAATTTGCCTTGGAACATATTGTCAGGAGAGACCAGTCATTGGAGAAGGATATTATGTTTGGTAAGGTGGAGGGTTAGAGAAAAAGAGGAAGCCCCCCAGCAAGATGGATTGGAAAAGTAGCAGCCACAGTAGGCCAAAGCATGGCAACAGTAGTGAGGTTGGCCCAGGACCAGGTGGTGTTTCATTCTGTTGTGCATAGGGTTGCTATGAATCAGTACCAACTCAATGACACCTAACAATAACAACAACAACCAAAACTATGGAGTCCTGGTGTGGAACTATGGGTTCGTACTCCAGACTGCAATGCCATTTGAACTGCAAAATTGGTGGTTCAAGCTCACCAGGTGCTCCTTGGAAACCCTATACAGTGCCTGTATGGGTCAGAACTGACTTGATAACAATTAGCAACAAGAACAACAAGCAAAACTATATAAAATGAGCCAACAGTTATATAATTAAATAAAATATTGTTTAAAATGCTAATTTCTAGGGGCCCTGATAACACAGGGGGTTATACATTGAGCTGCTAACCATAAGATCAGCCATTCAAATCCACCAGCCACTCTAGAGGACAATGAAACTTTCTGCTCCTATATTTATAGCTTCAGAAACCCTATGCAGTGTCACTATGCGTTCCAACTAAGCATGCAGCAGCAGCATTTTCATTCTAAAAGCCTCTGGGTCATCTTAACAAATACTTAAATACTTAACTAAAAGTCAAAAAGTTGGTGGTTCAAATTCAAGTAGAGGCCCCTCAGAAGACAGCTTGGTAATCTACTTTCTAAAGCAACAATGCTAGTTTAACTCACAAAATATTAGTTTTTTTGGTAATTATTTTTTATATTTTTTGGTGATCTTTTAAATTCATCTCATTTAATTCCTACCATATGGACCCCTGTAAGTCCGTGATACGTTGAGTTGCTAACCACAAGTTAAGTAATTTGAATCCACCAGCCACTTTGTGGGAGAAAGAGGAGAACTTCTACTCCAGTGAAGACTGTGTTTTTGTTGTTAAACTGTCAAGTTGGTTCAGGCTTATAGTGACTCCGCATAGGGTTTCCAAGGAGAGGATAATGACTTTGAACCACCAACCTTGTGCTTCAAACTGACCTTTCTGTCCAGTAATGTATTCCACAATACCACATCAGGACTACAAACTTGGAAACCCTACATAGTGCCAATATGAGTCAGAATCAACTGGATGGCAGTGAGTTTGGTTCTTTAATCCTTATCATAATTACGTCAGTTGAATTGAATAAATAAATATTTTTATTTTAATGGCATCATCAAGGAACGACATGCTGTTTCTTGAGATTAGATACTTCTCAAATATGAATTTACTATTTAAATGACAAATTTTTATTATGTATTAGCCATTCTGATGAAACGTGTTTTAAATTTTACAAAATAATGATTTAAACAAAAATGCATGCTCAGCACACACTGTCTTAATATATTTTATTTGTTGTTAAGTGCTGTCAAGTCAGTTCCAACTCACAGCAATCCTGTATAGGGCTTAAGAGGAGTGACTGGTGAGGTTGAATCACCAAACTTCTGGTTAAAACTTACCTTGCAGTCTAGCGCATTAACCATCAGCACCATGCTAGGACTCCATTTTAAGTGATCTTTTAAAGATTGTGTACAGAAAATGAGTTATCCTTTAATTGATGTCTTGATAACATTATTATGAGCATCAGCTTTTACCACTTACCCATAGTCTTCATTTTAAATCTCTACTGGTGTAGATGGAATGACTCAAGCAGATGGAATGACACAGTGACTTCAACAATGAGGTCAAGCGTAGCAATGATTGGTAGGATGGCACAGAACTGGACAGTGTTATTTCTGTTGTACATAGGTTCACTATAAATTGGAACCAACTCAAGAGAACATAATTAAAGCAAGTTGTAACAACTTATTTCCTATGTTATTTGACCCTTTCTTATTTTGCTTTATAGACCTTCTTGTAGAAACCCTTATTTTTTTTTATTTTTCAGATTCCATCTGTTATTGACTGAGAAAAGTATTACTAAGTTTCTTATAACTTTTAGTTAAGTAAAAATAGATATGGTATGGAAAAAATGTTTCAAAGAATTCCCCATGGTACAATAAAAATTAATGAATTACATTAGAATTTGTGCCATTAATACGTTTAAGAGTATGTGGATGCCAATTTGGAAAGGAAACTAGTTTATTTACTTTAAGGCGCATTTTTTTAACCATTCAATATCTAAGAGTAGATACTGAGTATACAGATGAGTATACAAATCTTGGACTTTAGGGATGAAATTAGAGATGAATATACAAGTGTGGGAGTCATTAAAAGAAAATTGGTGATCTCTAACGCTATGGGACTAGGTGAAATAATGAGCGAGTGATGATAGATACAAAAGGAAAAAAAGTGCTGAGCTTTGGAACATTTCAACATTCAGAGGTCAGGAAGTAAAGAGTCCATAAATCAAAATAAAAATAGAAGTAAGGTGAGAAACCAACCAACCAAGGGAATGAGCCTCCAGAAACTGAGTGGACAAAGTGCTTCAGAAGGAGTGACTTAGATGAACACCAAGAATGGATCCTTGGATTTGACAACATTGAGGTGATTAAGGTCTTATGAGAGCAGTGGGGTGGCAGCCTGGGGAGGAAAGTCTGATCTGAGCTAGAGCCAAGCGAAAGGGAGATAAAGAAGTATTAGTCAGTGAGTACATATGACATTAGTGAGGATTTCTGTCTTTAAAAAATGCAGAGAGATGTAACAGAAAAGTAGAGCCAAGGGCATGTTATTTTTTAAAGAAGAGATGTTCTGAAATGTTTGTATATTGATGCAAGAGACATGGTAGAAAGGGTATAGTGACGATACAGCAAAGGGAGGAAATTGGTTTGTTTTATTTTAATCGCATGCTGGTAGGGTTTAGAGCATGAAATCTGAAGAATTTTTGCCTGTGAACAAGTCTAGCCAGGTAGACCTTAGTTTCATCTTGTACTTGGTTTAAGTGTTCAGATGCCAAGTTTTTCACATACCTCTAATGACTGAACTGCCAAAGTCAGAAGCTAAAGTCAGTTTTGGGTCACTTCCCTCCGCCAGCACAGGAAGAATATAAACTTTCTCAAAGGAACTTTAATGTGCATGTCCCTTAATGGAAAGTCTTGGCTGTGGCATCATACTCTGGGGGACTCAGAGGCAGTTTGTAAGTTTTTCTATTTACAATGGTCCCCTCCCTGCTTTCATAGGCCCATCATGCATATATGACGCATTGTTGCCATCAGTAGTGGTTTTAGGAGGAGATTTCTTTGTTCTCTCTGTGCCCTATAAAAGAACGCAATATAGAGGAAAGACTTCGGAATTCATGTTGACGTCATATTGATGGTTTTCCTCATCTGGGTGATCTATGTTTGTTTTGTCTTGTCTTGTGTTTACTCTTGTTTAAGACTTAATAAACAGTCTAAATAGTATTTGTATAGTTGAAGATGGAGTCTCTTTTATCCTCTAAAACAATGGTTAAGAAACATGTCAAGGATCACATCCAGAATAGATAATGGAGAACTTCAACAATACTAAAAACCCTGGGGAAAAAACAAGTTTGTAAGAAAGATTACTAACTTATTTTAGAACAGGTTAACTCAAGAGTTTTTAACTCATGGAATAGATGTCAAATAAGCATCTAAGAAGAGAGATCAGACCTAATGAGAAAATATTTAAATTACATGGTAATAATAAGCCAAAATTGTAGGCAAGATCTCCAAGAACCTCTTAATTATTTGAAACTAGAGGATCTCCTATAACCATGCCTATATCATGCTAACTTGGTAAATAAAAAATATTTTAAGAACCTGATTTTTATGCACTAGGTAAAGTAGTCTTATATCTATTAAATTAATTAAGTTGATAATATAAACCTTAATTTACACAAGAGGAAATTGAAGCTTATAGAAAGTTGTCCAAGGCCATAAAAAATTACAATGTGGTGTAGATGAAATTGAACCCAGATCTATCTGTACTCAAAGTATATGTTTACCTTCCTCCACATGAGCTATAGTTTTTACCACTTCCCAAGAATTTTATAAATTAAATTAAAATTATTGTCACCAAATTGATTTTAACTCATAATGATTCCATGTGTTATAGAGTAGACGTGCTTTATAGGGTTTTCTTGATTGCAATCTCTATAGGTGGATTTGAACTGTCAATCTTTATGTTAATGTTGTTATTAAGTGCCATCAAGTCTGTTTCAACTCAAAGCAACCACGTGTAGGGTTTCAGAGGAGCAGCTGGTGGATTTGAACTACTGACCTTGAGGTTCGCAGCTCAGTGTTGATCCTACAGGGTAACACCATATTGTTGTTTTTGTGCCATCAAATTGGTTCTGACTCATAGCAAAACTGTATACTCACCTTGTTGGTTCAAACCAGTCTTTCAATCTATTACTTTACCCTACATCACCACACCAGTACAGTACAAACTACTTGTGGCACCTAGAAATCATTTAAATATTATTGTTGTTGTTGTTGTTTAGTGCTGTCAAGTCAGTTCCTACTCATAACAGCACTGAATAGGGTTTCTTAGGGGCAGCTAGTGAGTTTGAACCACCAAACTTACTGTGAGTAGTCCAGTGCTAGTTACTTCCCAAACTCATCAGTTTGCCAGTACTTTCTCCTATAGTCCTGTAGTTCTCAATCTCTTTCATGAATAAGTATTACTTCCAGAGTGTTGCACTGCTCAGCTAAATCCATATAATACATAATGTACTCATTTTATTGTTGTTGTGGTGGTTAATTGCCATCTAGTAATTTCCAACTCATAGGGACCCTGTATAGGTTTTCTGAGGAATGGTTGGTGAATTTGAAATGCCAACCTTGTGGTTCAAACTGACCTTGTGGCCCAGTGCATTATTCCATAGCACCATATCAAGACTCATATGCAAATGATTGGGATGTAGGTGGTGAGTGAATCACGTGGGGATGCTTACTATTCCAATCTTAGCATGGTGGCCACATTAGTCTTTTAAAAGGAAAACTAAGTCATGTTACTTTCTTGATTAATAATTGGTAAGCACTCAGGGCCCTCTATAGCATGGTCTAAGCCTATTTTTTCAAGCTAAATTCTCTAATCCAATCATATTAATTTTTGCTTCTTCCCGGATAATACCTTTCCCATCTATATATATATTTACAGCTGCCCTTCCCCACCTGTAGGTGAACTCCTCCTGCACTCTGTTGGATGGAACTTAGCCAAAGTAATTCATGTTAACCCTCATTAGAAATAGGATTTTTTCTCATTTCTCTAGCTGTACCTACTCTCTATGTGATTGATTATGTCTTGAATTAGAGTTATGAAGTGTTCTTTCCTTCTTTCTTTCTTTCTTTCTTTCTTTCTTTCTTTCTTTCTTTCTTTCTTTCTTTCTTTCTTTCTTTCTTTTTTTTCTTTCTTTCTACAGGGTACTACCTCCATGTTCCTTTGAATTTTGTAAGTTCCCTTGAACAAATATGGGGGTAGAAGGGAAGGGAGAGATTTTTTTTTCACAAACCTTTTGAAACTCCTTCATATAGGTTGTTGTTCTTGTTAAATAGTAGTTAGCAGTCAAGTGCTTATCCAACAGCACCACATCAGCAATCTTTAGCTATATTAGGGATGATGAACAATAAATGTTTGCTAACGTAATAAATGAACTAAACAACTTGCTTCTTTTAGGAGATGAGGATGCAAGTTAAAAATTGAAAAGATACTAAAGAACATTATATACTTCACAAGTAAGGTTTTACATTGTGGTTGTTAAGTGCCGTTGAGTTGGTTCTGACTCATAGCAACCCTGTATAGGATTTCTGAGCAGCAGCTGGTGAGTTTGAACTGCCGACCTTGCAGTTGAAACTGAACTTGTGGTCTAGTGCTTATTCTAAAGTGCCACACCAGGACTCCAAGGTTTCACATAGCACTCAATTATTTTTTAAATAAAAACCAATTGCTATCAATTCACTTCTAAATCATGATGGCTTCACATGTGTCTGCGTAGAACTATGCTCCATAGGATTCTCAATGGATGATTTTTCAGGCGATCACCAGGGCTTTCTTTTGAGGCCACTTGGTAAACTCAAACTTCCAATCTTTAAGTTAGCAGATGATTGTGTTAACCAATTTCACTCACAGGGATTCCAACACTCAACTGCTGTTGTTGTTAAGTGCCACAGAGTTGGTTCCAACCCACAGCGACCCTGTGGGTTTCCTCACTGTGGGTTAATACACCAGACTGCAAAGCTGTTTGAACTACAAGGGCGTTGGTTCAAGCTCACCAGCTTCTCCTCAGAAACATTCAACTAGGTAGATTAAAAATAAATATATTGGAAGAAATATTTTCCTTCTGTAAATTAAAATCAAATAAAAAAAAATCCTATGAATTATGACCTAGGCTTTATTGTTACAATGATACAATTATGTCTAGTAAAACTGTGAGAGAAAAGTACCTGCTAGATCTCTCTTATGATAAGCTACCTGATGACCAAGATCCTGAAACAGAATCAAAAAGAAATGTGAGGTTAGTGAAGACAAAATCAATAACTGAAAGCAAGTAGGTACAATCAAAATGTAAAGGCACAACTTGAGCAAAGTGGTTTTGCAGAAAAGTCCTCAGTTTTCCTATTTCCTTGGCAACAGAGTAAGGTTGTAATGTTAACTGCTTAGACATCTGCATCCTCAGAAAAATCTCTTCCTTTGAAAACTAGAATAAACATTGTAGTGCTATTATGGGCCAGGCTACATTATTTCTTAACAAAATCAAGCAAAAGTAATGAAAAAAATATTTTAAGTAATGTATGAATTGCCTTAAGTTTAATGCCTGGGAAGGATTAATTATTTTTCTTTTCTTTTTTTCTTTAAAAGAAAGTGAAAAGTCTATGTTATGGCAGGAATTTCCTAAGGTTTATACAATGTGGGTATTTTGGACCCTGGAACTAATCATCACAAACTATCCCTAAACTCCTAGGAAAACTTTATTTTTTACTTATTTAGGTTGAACTTGGCATTTGATTGAGGTCACATTTTGCTCATAGCTCACAGAACCTTGACATGAATACCAAGAAACAGACTAGAGCAAGCCGATTTTCAAATGACAGAGTATTACTTTCCTCCCCCACCCCATTAGGATGGTTTTAACTGAAAAAGGACAAAAGTCAACTAGGCAATAAAAATCCAAGGGATTTGGTATAATCAATATTGGGAGTGTGGTAGCTCTATAGGATAAGTAATGGACTCTGAAACACAAGGTCAAGAGTTCAAACCTATGGGAGAAAGAGGAGGGTTTCTGTTCTCATGAAAATTAAAGTCTCAGAAACCCTATACAGGCACTTAACAACACAGCAACAACAATATTGAGTATTTCTACACATTTCAAGCTTTTTTCTGCTTTTGTGAGTTTTAAAACTGGATGTCTTAGCAGCCAGAACAGTCTGTCACCTTGCCATTAAGTACCTTATCTGAATGAAAAGTATTTTTTTTCTTCCAAATATTAACTGTTATATTTTCAGAATTATTTATAGCCAGTTGGACATACAAGATCAGTAAATTAAAGATAATAATTGAATATTTATTTAATAAATTACCTGTTTAGTTGTTTTATGTGATACAGAAGAAAACGTATCCAAATGTTAGAGAAGTTGGAATATAATAGAATCACTCCTTTATAAGGGCATAGTACTATAACACTTTAAAAAGCCTCTCATAATTCTTTCTCTTTCTATCTTTATTTCCCCCTAACCTCCAATCTATTTTACAGAATTGGAAGAGAAGGGCCAAATCCATGTGGTACAATGAACTATAGACCTTTGCGGAGGCTTAAATTTGGCAGTAGGAATGTGTTATTATTACTGTTTAAAAATAGCTTAGACTGGAAATGTATTTTCCCACTATGGATACTGAATATGTATCTCTAGCATGTATCCATCTGTGCAATATTGGATATCCAATAGAAATCTTCATCATCTAGGAAGGTAGCCCTGGAAAAGTTGACGATTTGTGGCAACCTAAACAAGCAAGTTCATTCTCTTACAGTGTCTGCCCTTGATTTCATCTTTTGTTTTCTCCTAAATCCACGTAGACAGCTGTTAGAAAGAAAAATTATAATAATTCACAAATTACACATTCTAAATAGCATGTCAAAATAATTAAAGTCAACAAGCATGAGGTTTATAACAGTTTCCTGAGACTGCTATAACAAATTAACACAAACTCAGCGGTTTAAAGTAGCAAAACTGTATTGTCTCACTGTTTTGGGGGCTAGAGGTCTGAAATCAAGGTGTCAGCAGGTTTATACTC
Organism: Chrysochloris asiatica; assembly: GCF_000296735.1. NCBI lineage: Eukaryota > Metazoa > Chordata > Mammalia > Afrosoricida > Chrysochloridae > Chrysochloris > Chrysochloris asiatica. The sequence goes on from NW_006408567.1 coordinate 1,230,693, forward strand.
CCCTGCAGGCTCTGTTTCTTAAAAACAGACAAACAAACAAACAACTGTTTCTTACCTCTTCAATCCCCTGGCAGCTGTTGGTATTTTTCCCCCTCGTTTGTGGCATTTCTTTCTCTGCTATGCCTTCACTTTTTTTTTTTTTTCTATCCCCCTAGCCTGTGGTACTTCTCTAGTCTGTGTCTTCACATCATCTTCTCTGTGTGTCTTTTTATTCTGGGCGCCTCTTATGAGAACACGTGTTATCAGACTTAGACCCTCCCAGATAATCCAGGAAAATTCTTAATTATATGTGTAAAGACCCTTTTGAGAAATAAAGTTATATTCACAAGTCCAGAGAATATAAATATAGTCAGACATTTTTTGTGGGCATTCAAACCAATACAGTGTTTAGAGTTCAATGTAGAAAATAGGTTGTTAATAAAAGGCATGTGTTTGATTATAAATAAATTACCTACTATCCACAGGGACCAGTCTCTGCAGAAACACATTGTATTTGGTAAAGCGGAGGGCCAACAGAAAAAGATGAAGACCCCCAGTGAGATGGATTGGCACAGTGTAGGATGGGACAGTGTTTTGTTCTATTGTACATGGATGAGGTTGCCATGAGTCAGAACTGACTTGACGACACCTAACAATAACAATTATTCAAATATGAGAATAGGATTACTTATAGGATTATTATGATGACACATAATTAACTATGCTTGTATTGGTGTGGCACTGTAGGTTAAGTACTGGACTGCTAACCAAAAGGTTGGTGCTTCAAACCCAACAGCCACTCCTTGGAAACCATATACGGGGTCAACTATGAGTCAGAACCAACTCGACTAACAACAACATTTTTAGGTATTTGAGGTGTTGTTGTTTTGTTATTTTGTTTGTTTTGTTTTGTTTTCCTTTCTCTACTATTACAGCATCTAATTGACACAAGTAAGTAGTTATTTTCATTGTCATTTTATAAGTGAATTCCAGCCATAAAATGACTTGCTGTCAAACAAGCAAAAAGTGTTTTAAAAATATAATATTAATCTGCCTTTAGTTGTGTACCTTGTAAGATAGAGAACTGAAATTCACATCTAGGTCTATAACTTCTGCTTGATTGAACACAACAATATGTCTCTGAAGTCATAATGTCATTTCTAGTCCTTAATATTTCTTTCTTTCTTTCTTTTTGTTGTGATTGAATGAAAGTTTACAGAGCAAATTGGTTTTCCATTCAACAATTCAGCATTATTTTGCTTTCTAACTTTTATTACAACCCCACAATGCATCAGCACTCTTTTCCTTTCCTCCTTGTAATATTCATCCTTCTTCCCTATTCCTTCCAGTGTTCTGAGCTTTATTCTTGGGCAAATGCTACGTTTTTTCATCTCATATAGCTGATTTTTGTAATGACTGTACCTTCCTGGTGTTATTGTTCATCTGATAATTCTATCCATGGTGCTGTAGGATAAACACTGATTCTCAAGGTCAGTTTGAATTGCAAGGTCAGCAGTTCAAACTCACCAGTCACACCTCGAACACCCTACACAGAGTCGCTATGAGTCAGGACTGACTATATGGCACACAACAACAAAACAACAACATTGTTTAGTTAGAAGTAGAACCACAGGGTGAGTTCAGTTCCAGTCTTGACAGGAGTTTAAAGGCTATATCTCAGGGGTTCTTAACAGTCTGTATCAGAACAATAAGCCTGGTCTTTTAAAATTATTTTTCAGTTTGGTTCCACATTTTTCTTCAACTATACCTAGGATGTCCTATTGTGATCTCTTTCAGAGCAGTTAGCAATGGTAGCTGGGCATTATCTAATTTTTCTGTTCTCAGTGCCATGGAGGCTGTGATTTATGCTACATTTGTCCTTTTGACTAATTGTTTCCATTTGTCTTTGATTTCCTTTATTCTTTCTTGCTTCATAAGTGGAGACACCTTAATTTTCAGTTTATGGCCATTAACAAGTTTTTAATATACAAGTCAGTACTCATCAAAGAAGAAGCCAAAAGGTAATTTAAATGACAAGAATGAAAAAAAAAAAAAAAAAAGACCAGAATGGATGTCAACAAAGACTTTGAAACTTTCTGTAGACAGAATGTTACTAGCTGAATAACAAATTATAGTAATTTTAAAATATAAAGTTGCTAAATCCATTCAGATGAGTAGTCTTTCATTTTCTTCGGGCAGAGATCACTGATTTACCTTTAGTAACATGTCCTATTATTCAATTGTTTTTAATTATGTGATTTTCTATTACTGCGTATTTTCCTTATTGCAGTCAGTTAAGCCTGTCTTACTTAATGAGGGAATGAGTGTTTATCCCTTTTTAGACCTTCCATCACATGTTTGTATACCTCAGTTGCACTTCTTTTACCTTTCTAGAACAAATCCATTGACTTTTCACAGCCACAGCTATCTAATTGTCCCATCACCACATAATTCTAAAGAATTTTTACTTTCTTTCTTTCTTTTTCTAAAATTTAATACCGCTTGTCTATATTCCTTAATCTGGGGTGGAATAATAGAAAGAAACACTAAACACCTACTTCTTGTGTTTCAAATAAATTGGGTCACTGTTTTTACTTCCTGTTTTTTTGTTCTTTTTTATTTATCCAAAGCCTTTAGATTAGTACCTCAATTTGACTCATACCTGGAATGCCTTTTGCATAATAGTTCATAACAATTCACAGCCAACATCAGAAAAGACAGCACAAATCTTAGCCATGACTGTAAAACAGTATATGACTTAGCAGAAACCAGTTGTTCATACATCACAGTTAAGCAATGTGTTACAGGCACCTGCTCTAATAGAGGGATTATGAGCTCCAAATAATGTATTCACCTCAGAATCTCTCTGATTTAATCTTTAGAGAAGCATACCTTGTTTCTAATTTATTTCAGCTCTATTATTTTTGGGAAAAGGGAATCTTGTTTTCTCTAGTGATTTTTTACTTTGCAACAGATTTTGGCATGAGTGCTGTACTAAATCGCAGTGTTGACGCTAGCAAATGGTCTTTCTGTATCCATATACTTTACAATGAGACTTTCAGCACCTTTCACCAATGCCTGGAGTTATTCCAACAGCCCTTGAAATAGAGTTTTCTGACTTGCTTTGGACTATTGAATGTGAGGAAGGTGATGGTGAGCTATTTCTGAGCCTCAAAGCCTAAGAAGCTGTGATCACTTTCACCTTCTCTTATAATGCAAACTTTGCTATGACATCATACTCAGATTAAGCTGCTGGAGGATAAGAGACCACATGGAGCAGAAATCATGATGAAGATATCTTTGACGAGATACATTTAGCTGACCTACATGTAACTTCAAATGCATGTGAGAACCAACCAAGATCAGTTGAGCTTGGCCCAGATCATCAGGACTAAATAGTCAATACTCTTAGATTCATTAGCAAAAATAAATGTTCACTGTTAAGCACCACTGTGACCTTGTAGTATCAGAAAGTGATAATACCTATTTCTAACTATTGCTACATTTATAATTATCCACTAGGCACTACATAAGGTTTCTTACATAACTTATCTT
>NW_006408567.1:1234422-1240714 GCF_000296735.1 Chrysochloris asiatica
ACTACGCTACCAGAGCTCCCTTTAAATTGGTCACTGACTCACGGTGATTCCAAGTATGATGAGATCAGATTGTTGTGATGCATAAATCTTTCATTGGCTGAATTTTCCAAAGTAGATCACCAGATCTTTCATATTCCATTTTATTAAAAGTTGTAATTTTCTTTGCTGTCCTTGAAGAGGACAGAATCTGTGTATTTCACTTGCATAGACATACGTACACCAGGCTCAAGTGAGTGACTAATAAATATTATATAATGTATAATTGGCATGTTTCACAGATTCACCTCACTTTGTATACCCACTCTCTTTTCCCAGATGGCTAAGTGTACCCAGACTCTTACAAGCCTGATCCACAAAACCAATATAAATACTGTCTATCCTCTGAACTCTCTGAAACACATGCTGGCATCAAGCCTGATTTTGAGCTACAGGAGGGTTTCATACTAGAATAATGAAAACAACCACTCAGGAAGTAACAGCAACTAGTTTACAAGTAGCCTTTATCTGCTGATTTGAAGCAAGCGCATATTTTTCCTGCCAAATTTTATTTCTAATAAACAAATGACAAGACCAAAACAAAGCTAGTTTATTGTCAGTGAACAGGATATCTTATTTTACTGACTGTAGAAGCTTATTCATAAATTAAAATAAGAAACTACCTCAACTTTTGAAAAATTGCAAGGCTACATAAAATCTAATGCATACTGAAGGTCTCTGAAGGAATCTCAAGGAGTCTTCTCTTACAGAGGTGTCCATGGGTTGTGTAAATGATTAATAAGCTCATCAGTTAAATGAAAGATTGAAGGATTGAGTTCACTCAGAGGTAACTTGAAAGAAAGTCTGGCAGTGTACTTCTGAAAAATAGACCATTGAAAACCTTATGAACAACCATTGTATTATGACAACATAGGATCACCATGAGTCAGAAACAAATGGTAACTGGTTTCTAGTTCATTTCTGTCCATTTGAATAAGACTATCTGACCTTAACACATAGTGTGCTACAAAAAAAATTCTGGAAAAGTAGAGTTAGTAGAGAAGAAAAAGAAAACTGCATAGGCAGATGACAGAACCTAAACAAAAAGAGCTAAGTGTCAGAGGAATCATGTGTTAAAATGAAAAAAAAAAAAATAAATAATAATAATGAAGACAGTCATTTTTTCCTCGGTAGAGGAAGAAGTCAATAGTGGTATCTTAAATGGCTGTTTGAAAGCTTTTAAGACCACACTCACCAAAGTAGGATGCAGAACATTGTTTTATGGACTATGTTATGCCAATTGACCTAAATATTCAACACTACAGTGCTAAGCTCTCAAGTTCAGTGTCTCATTCCATAAGGAGTTTGGTTATGGCTAAAGGGTTTCATAACTTTGCCCCCTATTTGCTCTACTATATATCTGGATATATATGAAGTACATACATAGAACATATATAAACAGGTTCTCTGTCTATATATGGGAAGCATGGAGGCTCCACAGGATAAGCAATGAACCGTGAACCACAAGGTCTGCAATTCAAACCTACCAGCTATTTTGTGGGCTAAAGATGAAGCTTTTTGGTCTCGCAACGACTTTTTGTTGTTGCTGTTAGTTGCCTTCAAGTCTGTACTGACTCAAAGCCACTCCATATACAACAGAATGAAACACTGCCTGGTACTGTGCCAATCTCACTGTTGTTGCTATGCCTGAGCCCATTGATGCTGCCACTGTGCCAATCAATCCTCATTGGGATTCTTTCTCTTTTTCTCCGATTTTTCACTTAACCAAATATGGTATCCTTCTCCAGTTACTGGTCCCTCCTAATAATATGTCTGAAGTATGAGAGATGAAGTCTGGCCTACCAGGCTTTCAAGGAACCTTCTGGCTGTACTTCTTACAACATAGATTCTTGTTGTTGTTTTTTCCACAATCCATGGCAATTTAATATTATCCACCTACACCATAACTCAAATGCATCAATTCTTTGGTCTTCCTTATTCACTGCCCTCACATGCATATATGGTGATTAAAAATATACCTTAGACCTCAAAATGACACATTTGCTCTTGAACAATTTAAAGAGGAGGTCTTGTATAGCAGATTTTCATGATGCAATACATCCTTTGATATCTCGATTGCTGCTTTCATGAGAGTTAATGGTTAAGTCAAGTAAAATGAAGTCTTTGACAACTTCAATCTCTTTTCCATTTATCTTGATGTCCAGTGATGAGGGATTTTGTTTTCTTTATGTTGTGCTGCAACCCATACTGAAAGCTACGGTCTTTGGGTCTTTGATCTTCATCAGTAATTATTTTAAGTGCTCTTCCCTTTCAACAAGCAAGGTTGTATCATCTGCATATAACAAGTTGTTAATGAGTGTTCCTCCAATCCTGATGCTATGTTGTTCTTCATATAATTCAGCTCCTCAGATTATTTGCTCAGCATACAGATTGAGTATGTATGGTGAAAGAATACAACCCTGACACACACTTTTCCTAATTTTAAACCATTTTCAAAGACTTTAAGCCTTGAAAACCTTATACAAGGCAGCTATGACTTGGAACTGACTTGATGGCTCTTAACAACAAGTACAACATATAAGTTTATAAGGCAGGATCATTCCACGGTAAAACAAAACAAAACAGCATACTTGGTAAAGCAGAGGTTCAACAGAAAAGAGGAACACTCCAATGAGATGGATTGACACAGCAGTAGTACAGTAGTTTCAAATATAATTGTTAGGATGGCACAGAACCAGGTAGTATTTTGTTCTGTTGTGCATACTGTTCCTATGAGTCAGAGCCAATACGACCTAATAATAATAGCAATACATGAAAGAATAAAGTAAGAATGTAAATGAACTATTTATCCAACTTCTTAGAGGAGCAGATCAATTTAATAAACCCTAAGCTCTTCCACAAGGAGCTCTGGTAGCGTAGTGGTTACGAATCGGGCTGTGAGCCGCAAGGTCAGCAGTTCGAAACTACCAGCGGTTCCGCGGGAGAAAGATGAGGCGGTCTGCTGCCGTAAAGATTTACAGCCTCGGAAACCCTGTGTAGGGTCGCTATGAGTCGGAACTGACTCCACGGCACTTAACAACAACAACAACAACAACAAGCTCTTCCACAGAGTCCTGGTGTGGAGCTGTGGGTTAATGCACCAGACTGCAAAACTGTTTGAAGTGCAAGGTTGGTGTTTCAAGCTCACCAGGCACTTCTTGGAAACCCTCTACAGGGTCGTTATGGGATTAGAACCAACTCAACGGCACTTAACAACAACAAAAACTCTTCTACACACCTCACTCATCTGTTAGTTTATTGCCCCGTGGTGACTTGCATGTGCTGTTGTGCTAGAAGCTATCCCACAGATATTATGAAAACCAGTATTGATGCATTTGGACATGTTCCATCAGAGCTTTCATACTAAACCAAACTAGGAAGAAGAAGATGCATATTATTTCTGAATGTTTAGCCAATGGACGCCTTGTGAATAGCAATGGAACATTGTCATATATATGCTGGACAATTAAAACTTTATGAATAGCACCAAAATATTATCAGATGTAGTTCCAGAAGATGAGCCCGGCAGCTTGGAAGGCACTAAAAATTCAACAGGGAAAGAGCTGTCTTCTCAAAGTAGAGAATGGAATGAATGGAGTAAAGCTTTTAGGACCTTCATTTGCTGGTGGGGTACAATTCAAAAAGAGGAGAAACAACTGCAAACATCATTAAACATCATAACATTCAATGAACTGAGTATCAATCTAGAAAAATTGGAAGTTGTCAAAAAGCAAATGGAAAGCAAATAAATACCCCAGGCATTAGTAAGCTGAAATGGACTGATATTGGCCATTTTGAATCTGACTATCACATGGTTTATTATGCTAGGAATGAAAAATTAAAAAAGAATAGCATACCATACATCTTCAAAAGCAACATTTCAAGATCTATATTGAAATACAAAGCTGTCTGTGGTAGGATAATATCCATATACTTACAAGGAAAAGTGATTAATATGACTGTCATTCAGATTTATACACCAACTGCTAATGCCAGTGATAATGTAATAAAATAATTCTACCAGCTTATTCAGCCTAAAGATGTATTGATAATTACTGGTCATTGGAATGCAAAAGTTGAAATTCAAAGTTAAAGGGTCAGTTGACCATATGTCATTTGATTTCTTGACTGTTTCTATCACCAAGGCCAGCTTGAAAATATGGCTTTGGTGATAGAAATGATGCTGGACATCTGCATGATAGAATTTTGCAAGACCAATGATTTATTCATTGCAAATACATTTTTAAACAACATAAAAGATGATCCTCACCACACAGAATACATAGGAATCAAACTGATTACAAGAGATGGCTGAAATATTCAATATCATTAACCAAAACAAAGCTAGGGGTCAACTGTGGAACAGCACATCACTTACTCATATGCAAGTTCATGCTGAAGCTGAATACAATTAAAACCTGTCCGCGAGAGCCAACATATGATCTTGAACATAACCCATCTGAATTAAGAAGCCATCTGTATAAGAGATTTGGCACATTTGACAATAATGATTTAAGACCAGAAGAATTGTGGGAGGACAGCAAGAACATCATGAAGAAAAAAGGTAAAAGGTCATTAAAAAGAAAAAAAAGTACAAAAATGTATGTCATAAGAGATTCTGAAACTTCTTCAGCATAGAGGTACTTAAGTGAATGGAAGAAATAAATGAAGTAAAAGAACTGAACAGAAAATGTCCAAGAACGGCTCAAGAAAACAAAGACAAATGCTATTTGGAAATGTGCAAAGACTTGAAGTTAGAAAATCAAAAGGGTAGAACACACTTAGCATTTCTCAAACTTAATGAACTGAGGAAAAACTTTGAAGCTCAGCTTGCAATATTGAAGACTCCATGGGCAAAATATTGACAAATGCAAAAGGCATCAAAAGAAGACAAAAGTTATACACAATTTTATAGGACTTCATTGGATGCAATTTTTTAAGTGTCTTTTTTTTCTTATCTACACCATTCATCTGTCATTTTGTCATACTGTGGTGGCTTGTGACTTGCTGTGATTCTGGAAATTATGCCATGGTATTGTAAATACCAGCAGGGTCACCCATAGTGGAGAGGTTTCAGATGAGCTTCCAAATGAAGACAGACTAGGAATAAGGAATGATGAACTACTTCTGAATATTTATTCACTGAAAACCTTATGAATAGCAGAGAAACACTGTCAGATATAGTGCCAGAAAATGAGCCCCTCAGGTTGGAAAGCACTCAACATGCGACTGGGGAAGAGTTGCCTCCTCATAGCAGAGTTTACCGTGATGACACGAATGGAGTAAACCTCGTGAGAGAAAAGCCCACGGGACCTTAATTTGCTCATGGGGTACAACTCAAAATGAAAATAAACAACTACAAACATCCATTATTAATCGGAACATGGAATGTAAGAAGTATGACTCTAGGGATATTGGAAATTGTCAAAGATGAACTGGAACATATACACATTGATATCTTAGGCATTAGTGAGCTGAAATGGACTGGTATTGGCCACTTTGAATCTGACAACTACATGGTTTACTGTGCCGGGAATGACAAATTGAAGAGGAATGGTGTTGCATTCATCATCAAAAAGAAAATATCCAGATCAGTCATGAGGTACAACGCTGTCTTTAATAGGATAATATCCATGTGCCTAAAGGGAAACCCAGTTAATACCACTATTATTCAAATATATGCACCAACCACTAAAGCCAGTGAGGATGAAATAGGAGAATTCTACAAACTTCTTTAATCTGAAATTGATCAAACATGTAATCAAGATGTATTGATCATGACTGGTGATTGGAATGCAAAGATTAGGAACAAAGAGGAAGGATCAGTAGTTGGAAAATATGACCCTGGTGATAGAAATGATGCTGGAGATAGCATGGTAGAATTCGGCAAAATCAATGATGTGTTCATTTCAAATATCTTCTTTAGACAGCATAAGAGATTATTACACACATGGACCTCACCAGATGGACTACATAGAAATCAATTTGATTATAACTGTGGAAAGAGATGATGGAAAAGCTCCATACCATCAGTCAAACCAGGCCAGGGACAAATTGTGTAACAGACCATCAATTGCTAATATGCAAATTCAAACTGAAGCTGAAGAAAATGAAAACAAGTCCACGAGAGCCAAAATATAATCTTGAATATATCTCACCTGAAATTAGAGATGATCTGAAGAACAGGTTTGATATATTAAACACTAAAGACCAAAAACCAAAAAAGTTGTGGGATGGCATCAATAACATCATACAG
>NW_006408567.1:1242784-1256105 GCF_000296735.1 Chrysochloris asiatica
AAGTATTGTTATTTTTGCTTAAGAGTTATTTGTTGTTGTTGTTTTTTCTCAGTAAAATAATCCAGCTGCTAGACTCTATAATGAAAACAATAATTTTACTCGAGTTTTGTTTTTTACTTTATTCAAAAAAAACTACCACCACACAGGCAGACACATTTTCTAGAAAAGGTATAAAATCACATTGTATGCAAGAATGCGATGTTATCTTATTTTCCAGTTATGTTTGGAAATTTGCTTGAGAATATGCTAAATGACATATGTAAGATGGGAAACAAAATATGTCTAATGATTTCTCGCTCCTTTTGCAGTAAAAGTTTAAGCACTCTAAAAATGACTCTGAGGGACAGCAGGCAAATAAAATGATCCTGGTCAATTCAGGTTTCTGTGGGGTCCTTCACAAAGCCAGAAATCTGTCATCAGTGCAGTGGCATGACGAGAGATATGTTTTGCTTAATACCTTTGTGGTTGATACAATTCCTCAATAAAATTCTCCACAATTATTTCTCCAGAATTAAGAAATCTAAATAAAGAAAAACTGGATTGCATGTTGACTGTTACATCATTCATTCATTTCTCTACTGCTAGAAAAGTATTTCTTGACATCATTTATTTGATAGAATATGCACGTGCATTTTTGGAAGATTAGTTGATGCACTAAATGTAATACACATTTTTATTTGTATGCATGATTGGACTCAGAATGAGAAAAGACTGAGCAATATTCTAAATTCAGGGGAAAAATGAAAGAAGATGTTAACATTTATACATTTTCTGAATTGTTTTAAATGAATGAAAATGACATTATTAATGTCAAAACTTCTATTTCAATTTGCCTGTGTTTGGAAAAAAAATGACTTTTAAGTCCAGAGACTATTATGTGGAATTTCCTAGAGTGGTGGTGGTGTTGGTTATGTGCCGTGGAGTCGGTTCCGACTCATAGCGACCCTGTACAGGCTTTCCGAGGGTGTAAATCTTTACAGGAGCAGAAAGCCTCATCTTTCTGCCGTGGAACAGCTGGTAGTTTCTAACTGCTGATTATGAGGTTAGCAGTCCCATTCATAACCACTACGCTACCAGAACTCTGTTTCTAGAGTAGTATACTTTCCTAATTGCTTTAAAGTTGTTGTTTGCTTAACCAAGAGGTATGATAAGAAAACCTAAACACTACTCACAATTAAAATTAAATACATGATTGTGTGTTTGCTTTGCGGGTGAGATCAATGATAGATAGATACAAAAATAGATGATAGATATGCTAGACAATAAACCATATTAAACTAAAACTCGGTAAATAGCACAAATGCAGTCCATGTAAGCCAGTAAATTCTCTATAGCTTCAAAATAGAAATTTGGATATATTTAACTTCCTTAAGTGGATAACTTCACTGTAGTTATTATTGTTGTAATTGTTGTTGTTAAGTGCTGTCAAGTCTGTCCCGATTCATAGCGACCCTGTATAGAGTTTCTAAGGAATGCTGGTGAATTTAAACCACTGACCTTGTGGTTCAAACCACCCTTGTGGTCCAGTGTTTTTTCCCACAGCATCACACCAGCTGTTATTGTTAGGTGTGGTCAAGACCATTTTCAACTCTTAGCTACCCCCTGTGACAGAATAGAATTGCCCAATAGGATTGTCTAGGCTGAAATCTTTACAGAAGCTGATGACCAGGCCTTTCTCTTGCTGAGTTGCCGGGTGGTGTTTGAACCCCAAACATTTGTAGCTGAGTGCCTAACTGTTATCTTCTCCATTTCGCTATTGTTGTTAAGTGCTGTCAAGTCAGTTCCAACTCATAGCAGTCCTATATAGGATTTCTGAGGAGCAGCTGGTGAGTTTGAACCACCAACCTTATGGTTCTCAGTCTAGTGCTGATCCTATATTGCCACACCTGGAATGTCTTATATAGATTTCAAATTTGATGGTCTAAATGATTACAACGTCTTATAGTTGCTAAAATGAAGTACAAGCTTACTTCTACTATTTAAACTTTTAAGACAGAATAATTAAATCTGTGATAAAATCCTCTAAAGACACAATGTTGTTGTTGTCATTAAGTGCCATCGAGTTGGTTATAACTCATAGTGACCCTGTCCAAAGTTTCAAAAGATCTGCTGGTGAGTTTGAATCTCCAATCTTGCTGTTCAAACCCACCTTTCCGTCTAGAGCTTATCCTACAGTGACACAACATAACTCCCTAAGCACACAAGCAAGACAAAATAACTCATGATGAAAGAACAAGACAGCAGGCCTTCTCTTACTTGCCTCTTAGACTAGAGGAGTGAACAAACTCCTAATGACATACTAACTTCCAAGCCTTTGCTAGCTCATTCTTATGAACGGAACAGTTGTTATTTGGATTGGGGAAGCCAAGTTATTCACTGGGTCATATTTTACTAAAGGTGAGTCAGGTTGCTGTGTGGTAAAGACAGGACCATCTTAGTTTTCTCTTGCATCATGAGTCTGTAGGCGGGCCAGAACCTTTGCCCATGATCCCATTGGGAGGAAGTCCTATTATACTCTCTTTTTCTCATGGTTTAAAAATCATTGAATTATTTACTGGGCAGGTAGGTACACTTCTCTGGTGCTCCCAGTTTTCTGTGCAGGAGAATACTCTGGAGCTATCCAACTGACTGGACTGCAAATGACAAGGTCTGTAGTTCAAACCCACCAGCTGCTCCTGGGAAACTCTATTCAGGGTCACTAGTAGTGAGTGTCCACTCAATGGCACTTAACAGCAACAACAAAAAGGCAAACAAAACACACACACCAGGAAGGAAGGAAGGAAGGAAGGAAGGAAGGAAGGAAGGAAGGAAGTTGCCATTGAGTCAATTCCAAATCATGGTAAACCCTAGTTTGTTACCATAAACCTGTGCTCCATAAAATTTTCAATTGCTGATTTTTTTTTAAATAACTCACCAGGCATTTTGTTCAAAATGTCTCTGGTCTGGGTAAATTCAAACTGTTTTTTTGTTTATTTGTTTTGTTGTTTGTCAGTAGGAAACACTTAACAATTTGTACCTTCTTTGGACTCTTATAATATCAAAATACACAAACAAAAACAAAAGGCCATGATTTTATTCTCTTTCATAAAATTTCCATACTTTTTAATATTCTATATTTCTAGCTAGTGAAATAATTTCACATGCATCTATATTGTAACATTTTGGATCTCTCAAATTACCTAATCATCATAATGTCCACATATTTGTAATAAGAGTTTAGGGGTATGAGATAAACTTTAGTGCTCAATTACTAAAAGTCATCCACCACACCTTCCTTATAGATTTTCAATCTGGGACTTCAGTTTGAACCCTAAAGCCTCAACAGACTTCCTATCCACCTGTCTCTCAATTAAAATAGCTCAACTACTATACAAATGGAGCTGAATATATTCATAGGCTTTTGAGGGCAAACAAGGTGTTCATAAAAGACTAGCCCTTCTAACTGAAGATTACAACTGCAGTTTCCCAAACTAGCATTTCAAAAACTATAGCTACAAACATGGATGTTACTTATAATAGCAAAATATATGAGGAGTTAATGTTAAAGAAATTGTTTTTTCAACATAATGATAATAATAAAAATGAGCTTTTATTTTTAGGCATGCCCTCAATCTCAAAGTGCAAAATGTGCATATTAGCATGATTTGCATAGAATGAAGAACATCAAGAGTATTCTTTTGTGAAGGATAATGCTAATCCATTTGTCTAGTATTTGCAAGTTAAAACTGTCCCTGAACAAATGACAAAATCCAAGTTAACATTTCAGAAATATGTAGTTTTCCTAGAATAACTGTTGAAAGATTAAAATACCACAATTTAATAGCAGTTTAAATCTCAGTAGAAAAATTAAGTTCTCTATTTAAAACTGAAGAAATCCTGATAGTGCAGGACTCAGCTGCTAACCAAAAGGTTGTCATTTCAAATCCACCCAGCACTTCTGTGGGAGAAATATCTGGCAATCTGCTCCCTTAAATATTACAGCCAAGAAACCCCTTCAGGGCAGGTATACTTCCTCAACACACGGTTGCTATGAGTTGGAATGTCCTCAATGACCCCTAATAACTGTATTTGAGACATCATTTTAACACACCAAGTTTGCATAAAATTTAGATTACATTGTTCAGGCTGTCTAAATAGCACATTGCAAAAGGTTTAATGAATTTGGAAAAACAGAAATATGCCAAAAAGCACAGAACTGTAAGAAAGCTGAAACAGGCATTAAAGCATCAAAATAGTATCATGAACACAAAAAGTTCAGGAAAGAAATAAACTTATTTTCAAATATGAGGAGAAAAGGAGTATCTGTTTTTTGTTTGTTTTTAATCACTCAGAATTCATTTCTTACATTCCGTAACAATTTTTATATGAGAATCATCTTACATAAATTTAATTCAATTTAAACAAAATGGTATTCAAGAAGCAAATCTTTCAAACAATCAATAGTGGAGAAAAATGGTGTTCATTTATTGAACTGCATATAAGTAAATAGTGATAAGAAAACGAGATCAATAAATAAAGCACATATCAATATTCTATTGTGTGCTAGACTTTGTATGTGTGGCAATAATTACTTTTTCACAATTTAATTTGGGAAAAAAGTTGGAGAAGCTTCACTTTAAAATACTCTCCTAATTATTGACAATAGAATCCATAGATAACAATAACAGCAAAAAGAAATTCCAAATATATTCTCAAAGCAAAATCAGGTTTTTAGTTTTTATTTTTTTCATTTTTCAACGTGAAAAAAATATATATTAGGTACTCCTATTTAGATTGCTTAATTAGTTTCTTTTTTCTCCTTATAACAAATTAGCACAAACATAGGCATATAACACAAATTTATCATCTTGAACTTCCAGAGCCCAAAGATCCCAAGTGAGTTTCTATGGGTTAAAATGATTTTTTTAGCAAGCTTTCATTCTTCTAGGTTATCTAAAGGGAAAATATGTTCTTTCACATTTTGCAGCTTCTAGAAGCTGAATGTGTTCTTTGGCTCTTGTCCCCTTTTCTCTATCTTCAAAGCCAGTGCAGTATGTTGTTGTTAGGTGCCATCGAGTTGATGCCAACTCATAGCGACCTTATGCACAACAGAAGGAAACACTGCCAGATCCTGGGCCAACCTCACTATTGTTGCCACTCTTGAGCCCATTGATGCTGCCACTCGGCCAATCCATCTCACTGGACAATTCTAATTTATCTGAATCTGAGCCTCCAGTCTCCCTTTTCAAAAAAATCTTTAGTAATTCAATTGGACCATTCATATAACCCAGGATAATTTCCCATATAATGCATTTCTTTAACCTAATCTTGTCTGTAATGCCCCTTTTGCAATTTAAGGTAATATATACATACAGTGTCTGAAATTGTTTTGATGTTGTTGTTAGGTGCCATCGAGTTAATATAGAATTATAGTGACCCTATGCACAACAGACAAAAACACTGCCCAGTCTTGGGCCAGCCTCATAATCATTGCTATGCTTGAGTGCATTTCTGAAGCCACTGTGCCAATCCATCTCATTGGTGGTCTTTGTTTTTTTCTCTGACAATCAACTTCACCCAACACGGTATACTTCTCCAGGGACTGATCGCTACTGATAATAGACATGTTGTTGTTATTGTTATGTGCCGTCGAGTCAGGTCTGACCCATAGTGACCCTGTATAGGGTTTCCGAGGAGCATCTGGTGAGCTTGAACCACCAACCCTGCAGTTCAAATGGCTTTACAGTCTGGTGCATCAACCCACAGTGCCACACCAGGACTCCGATAATAGACATAGTAAGAGACAAAAGTCTGGCTACTACGGTGTCCAAGGAATATTCTGACTGTACTTTTTCTAACACAGATTGGTTTGTTCTTTTTGCAGACCAGGGTACTTTTAATATTCTCCTCCAAAACCATAACTCAAATGTATCAATTCTTCTATGGCTTTCCTTATTCACTGTCCAAGTTTCACGTGCACATGAGGTTAATGAAAATACCATGGCTTTGGTTAGGCTCATCTTAGGCCTCAAACTAACATCTTTGCTCTTCAACATTTTAAAGAGGTCTTGTTAAGTAGATTTGCCTAATGTGATATGTCATTTGATTTCTTGACTAAGACTTCCATTGAGTGTTGATGATTGATCTGCGCAAAGTGAAGTCTTTGACAACTTCAATTTTCCCCCCCATTTATCTGGGTGTTGCTTACTGTACCAGTGGTGAGGATTTTTTGTTTTCTTAACATTGAGGTACAACCCATACTGAAGGCTGTGGTCTTTGATATTCATCTGTATGTATTTTAAGTCATCTTAGATTTCAGCAAGAAAAGTTGTGTATCATCTGCATATCACAGGTTGTTAATGAGTATTCCTCCAAATCTGATGCAAAAATTTTCTTCAGATAATCCAGTTTCTCAGGTTACAGCATACAGACTGAACAAGTATGATGAAAGAATGCAACCCTGGCACACACATTTCCTAATAGTAAACCATTTGGTGTTCTCTTATTTTGTTCTGACAAATGATGTATGTACCCGTTTCTCATGAGCACGATCAAGTGTTCCAGAATACTCATTCTCCTCAATATTCTCCATGGCTTATCATTAGTCACACAATCTGAAGCCTTTGTGTAGTCAATAAAGTACCAGTAAACATATTTCAGGTACTCTCTGCTTTCAGCCAAGAGCCATCTGACATCAACAATGGTATCCCCTGTTCATGTTCTCTTCTAAATCCAGCTTGAACCTCTAGGAGCTTTCTGTCAGTGTATGGTTGAAGCCATTTTTGTATTATCTTTAGCAAAATTTTAACTGCAGTTGATTTTAATGATATTGTCTGATGATTTCTACAAAGACAAGATCACCTGTCTTTGGAATGGGCACAAATATGAATCTTTTCCGGTCAATTGGCCAGGTAGCTGTCTCCCAAATTTCTTGGCATACATCAGTGAGTACATTCAGTGCTATATCAACTTGTTGAAAGATTTCAACTTGCATTTTGTCAATTTCTGGAGCCTTCTTCTTCATTAATGCCTTCGGTGCAACTTTGACTCCTTCCTTCAGAACCATTGGTTCTTGATCATATGTTACCTCTTGAAGTGGTTGTACTTTGACTATATATATATACAATGACTCTTTGTATCCCTTTGTCTTCTTTTGATGCTTTCTGCATCATGCCCATGGAATCCTTCAATATTTCAAGTAGAGATTTGAACTTTTTCTTCGATTCTTTCAGCTTAAGAAATGTGGAGAGTGTTCTTCCCTTTTGGTTTTTAACTCCAGATCTTTGCACAATTACTTAAAATACTTGACTTTGTCTTCTGTTAATCTTAATCTTTTCCTTCTTTTTTGTCTTCTTAATGTAATGACCTGTTTCTTTCTTCTTGTGTGATGATCTTGATGTCATCCCACAACTCTTCTACTGTTTGGTCATTAGTGGCTACTGCATTAAATCTTTTCTTGACATGGTCTCTAAATTCAAGTGGGATATGTTCAAGAGCATATTTTAGCTCTCATGTACTTCTTTTAAATTTCTTTAGCTTCATCCTGAATTTGCATATAAGCACTTAATTGTTCCACACACTCTCATTGCGAAAATATGTCATGTTATCTCCAGCAATGTTTCTATCACCACTTCATATTTTCCAACTATTGATCCTTTGTCTATTTCTAATCTTTGCATTTCAACCACCCATAATTATCAATGTATCTTGATTGTATGTCTGATCAATTTCAGACTGAAGAGATTACTAGAATTCTTCAGTTTAATCATCACTGGCTTTAGTGGTTGGTGCATAAATTTAAATAATAGTGGTATTAATTTTTATTCTTATAGGTGTATGAATATTACTCTATCACAGACAGCATTATACTTCAAGATAGAACTTGAAATTTTCTTTTTAATGATGAAAGTGATACCATCTTACAGGACTATGGGAGAAGATTGTTCGTCCTGCTTTATTTCTTACTGAATTTTTCTTTGATTAAAGAAGTTGTAAACTTCATTCTGCACTCTACACATATGTCCACACACAATTACATCAGTATATGTATGCACACTCACAGATAAACATGTGTATACTACCTATGCACAAATATATAACCACAAAAATGTTCACATTTCAAATACTAATTTATGCATTGACCTGGTAGTAATAGGATATTTAGTTATTTAAGGAAACACAGCCTAGGACAGTGGCTTTGAAATTATGGTAATGGGGCTCAGGCTGTTTCTAAGGGGTGTCTTCTCCTATGAAATTACCAAGAAGTATGGAGACCTGTTGTTGTATTGTAGCATAAGTACTGGACTGCTTACCTACAGGTTGGTGGTTCAAACCAATCAGCCTTTCCTTGGAAACCATATATATGGTCATTGTGAGTCTGAACTGACTTGGAATTTAACAGCAACATGTTATACTATAAAGTTAGAATCCGTGCAGGAATAAAACAAAAGAAATAAATTTTATTTATCCTGAACAATCATTTTATAGTTCCTCCTATTTTCATAAACCATAAGCAGAGTCAGGATAAGCATGGGATTTCTAACCAAAAGGTCAGCAGTTCAAACCCAGCAGCTGCTCCCCAGAAACCCTCTACAGGGTCACTATGACCTACCTGATGGCACTTAACAACAACAACAAACAGAGTCAACACCATGCAGTGGAATCCCTGGTTAACGTACTTGTCTGACAACCAAAAGTTTGGAGGCTTGAGTCCACTCAGAGGCACCTCAGAAAAAAGGCCAAGCAATCTACTCCTGAGAAATCAGCCATTAGATACTCTATGGAGTATAATTCCACTCTGACACACATGGGATTTCCATGATACCATGAGATGAAATCAATGCAACAGCAACTTTTTTTTTTTTTTAAATCCTAAAATAAGGATAAGTGGAAAATTAGTTTTAAAGTAGTCTCCCAATTATGGAATTATTGAGTACATTGCCAATGAAATCAATATTGTAACCACTAAGTAAAATCAATGCTAGCAATATGAAAAGATTTCACACAGATTCTGTGTTTTATTTTAGAAATTTTGTCACAGACTATATGAAATTAAATTGAAGATGGTGTCCACTTTGTGGTTGAGATGTTATCAAATGCGTAAAAGACAAACACAAGATAATCTCATAAGAGAAAAGTCGATTCAGTCACAATAAACCCAGCTGACGACAATAATCTGGTTTACAGTTCGATTGACTATAGAATGAAAATCCCCATTAAAATAATCCATATAAATTGCATAAGGCATTTAAAAGTGGATTCAATGAAAAGTTCATTGGTTTTAGGAAGGAATTTTGCAATATGATTGGGAGGTATCTCACAGTATTTTCTGACCACAGTGTCTACAAATTTTGAATTCTGTTTAAGGATGAATAGCCATGGCACACATCCAAAGAGATGGAAATTCTCCAGAAGGAATAAAAGTAGATTTATCTATTTCTACTGTTATTACACTACATTCGACAAGTAAAGAATTTCTGCTCCAAACAAAAACCCTGATAATTATTTCCAAGTATTTTCTTTATACATGATAACATTCTATAGAAACAATGTCTTAACATCAGTCTGAATGTAAGTGTAAGGATATTTTACCTAAAGTGATGTGAACCACTTGGAAGGGAGAGATCACTGTATTAGTTATCTATTGCTGCACAATAAATTATGCTAAAACATGGTAGTTTAAATCAACAAGTATTTTTTATTTAACAGTTTTTTTTGTGGGCCAAGAATCTGGAAATGGCTTAGCTAGCTAGACTCTTATAAGTCTGTTGTCAAGGTGTTGGCTGAAGCTACAGTTCCTGAGAGTACCCGGATGGCACAAATGGGTTAAGTTCTCTACTATTAGTGCAAAGGTTAGAAGTTAAAACCAACCCAGAGGTGTCTTGAAAGACAGGTCTGGTGATCTGCTTCTGAAAGGTCACAGCTTTGAAAACCTCATGGAGCAGTTTCACTGTGCACACCTGGTGTCATCATTAGTCAGAATTGACTCAATAATAACTGACAACAACTAAGGGAGGAGCCTCTACCAAACTCACTGCCAAGACCTGCTTTCCATCCTCTCATGAACCTCTGCTCAGGACTGCCTCATGACATGGTAGCTAACTTCTTCCAGAATGAGAGGTCCAAGAAATGTCAAGATGGGTCACAGTTTTTTTAACCTAATATTAGAAGTGACATCTATCACTTCTACTATATCCTATACATTATCCTATACATTAGGAGTGAAGATCAGTTCTCCTTAACACTCAAGAAACATGAATTACATGGACATGAATACCATTTAAAAATTTCCCTCCTAAATTCACTTTCCTAAGGAAGTGGTTGTTGTTGTTGTGAAGTTGCCTGGAATCTATTCCAACTGATAGAAACCTTATATAGGGTTTCTGAGGAGTGGCTAATGACCATGAACTGCTGACCTTGTAGTTCAAACGGACCTTGCAGTTTAGCACGTTAACCTGAGGTGCCACACCAGAACTCCATGCCACACCACCACAAGGAAGCGGTAGTGCTTATAATTTGGTATTTGATGAGTCAAAGCCATTTTTTTAAGACTAATATTTATGTCCATTATATGACACTTTGAATCCACTTATTTTTTACATAATTATAAAGTTTATTAAAGCAAAAATTCAGTAGGACTTGAGTATGTTTTAGTGAGATCCAGTTTCGGTAGCATGGTGGTTACGAATCGGGCTGCGAACCTTAAGGCCAGCAGTTCAAAACTACCAGCCGCTCCGTGGGAGAAAGATGAGGCATTCTGCTCCCGCAAAGATTTACAGCCTCGGAAACCTTGTACAGGGTCGCTATGAGTCGGAACCGACTCGACGGCACTTAACAAAAACAGTTACCAATTGCCATCAAGTCACTTCTAATTTATGGTGACTTCGCATGTAACAGAGTAAAACTTTGCTCCATGGGGTTTTCAGTGGCTACGTTTTTTTTTTTCTAAATAGTTATCCAGTCTTTTCTTCAGAGGGGCCTCTGAGTAGATTTGAAACTCCAAACTTTCAGTTGGGATCCAAGCACATGAACTCTTTATATCACCCAAGAACTTCAAACTAGTAAAGATATAACATCCCTTTATGATATTTGATTCTTCCCTGGTGACTAGAATTTATCAGCCAGTTTGCTGGCTTCTTCCTTACTTTGGGGTTAGTTGGTCATGGTCTTTCTAATTCTTGGTCCCCCAAATGTAGAATTAGTTCATCTGCTCACTTGGCCAAATGGAGACACCAATTGAGTATGCTTTCAGTTCTTTGGACAAGAAAGTACTCAAAGTACAACTTTTTTCAAAGCCAGCCAGCCAGACCTCAACAAACCACCCAGAAATCTGAAAATTTCCAGAACTGGCCAACTATGCTTGACATCTGTGTTCCAGAGCTGGGGACCCTAAAGCCTCATTCTAACCCTACAGGGTCAACTCTTTCTATAATATATAGCTCCCATTTTCCTTTTTTGGTTCTCTTCAAGTAGTTTTGCATGTTCAGTGCTGGTCAATTATAATAGAAAGAAACAGACTGTCATATTCAACTTTTTCTAGCATATGTAGTTCTGTGCATTTTCCAAACCAGAAGATCCTTATTAAAAACAGTTCAGGAAGATTCCAGATTTTCCAGCAAGTTCCACACAATTGAATGAGAACACATGTGGGGAAATATCCATTTATAAAGTTTAAGAAATGCTATGTACTAGAATGAAATGTAGTAACATCTTAATTATCATTTTTACTATTTCTAATAGTAATATTTTTATTATTTTTCATAATACATTGCCTCACAAATAGCTGATATTATAAGCTACTCAAGTGCTTCAAGTAAGCAGTCTTCTTGGGAAAATCAAGTTTTTATTGACTCTTTATACCAACCTTAGGACAAAATGATTATGCAATATGTAACAATAATGTTCAGACAGTATGTCTTAAAGATTATTTTAGGACTATTTCCAGGTCTGTCTTAATTTTAATTTGCTCAATTTTGAATTCATGCTAATATGATTTTGTTCTCATTTACCATAAGAAAGAAATGAAATCATATATATGCAAGCTCCTACCACATTGTCTGCTACATAATAAATGCAAAATTATTATTAGTTTTCTTTGTTGGCAATGCTATTCATTTTTGTTGTGTAGCTATTCAGACTTACAGCAACCCTATAGGACAGGGTAGAACTGCCCATAAACTTTTCTAGGCTCTTATCTTAATAAAAGCAGATCATCGGGTCTTTACAACCATGGAGTTAATGACCGAGTTTGAATCACTAAACACTTAGCCATTCTACCTCCAGGCCTTCAAACAGTAGGATACTTACTTTAACAGGCACATGAACTCTGGACACTCAGATTAAAACTTTCATATTCTATCAACTAATATATATATATGCTCCTTATTTATTTTTAGTTGCAGATATTTGATATTTCTTTTCCAAACATAGAATAGAAGGGGAAATTGTAGGTTTTTGCATGTATCTTAATCTTCGTGCTGTCATCCCCAAACAATTTTATAACTCAGAATGTGGATTTAGTCCCTAGTTTTTGAAATGAGGGTACTTCTGTTCAATCCATTGTTCAATGAATGATTTGGTATAAAATTGTAGTTGTAGCTTGAGTGTTTCCTACTGTAATTAGCAAGTAAAGAAATTATTTTAAGTCTTCAGTATGATGAAATTAGATGTCTTCTTTGTAAGATCTAAAATGCCCCTTCTTTCCAAGATGCCATGAATCCTTCTCGTTATTACTTGTCTTGAAACTGGCTTATGTTAGTAGTGTCCTCAATCATAGTGACATAGAGAGGAAACATAGCAATCAATTAAATATGTTGGGCACTAATTACACACACACAGTATTCTAAATTGAGAAGATACACTTTATATGAAAACAGAAGAAGGGTCAAAATAGTTTAGGAATGGGACCAAAAGTGCAGAACAGGAAATGGCAAATAAACATTCAGGAACTGAGATCAGTGACTTGGGCTTGAACACATATAAGAGCAAATGACAGCATGCTTCCTTCTTTAGCCCTTTTCTCTCTCTCTGGCCATTCACTGCCAGGTGAAATCTCTGCCAGCTCTTGCAAATGAATGCCCATTACATCTATTTCCTCTCCACCTACTTCCCCTTTAGCCCCCTGTAATCTGCTTTCCATTTCCTACAATGTGCAGATCCATGCTCATAAAGGTTACCAACAACTTTTTTATTGCCTTTACCAGGTGACCTCGACTTTCTTTCTATCCTGCAAATCCTTTTCAATGTATCTGACATTTTTGTTGTTGACTTTCTTGGCATATATTCTTCTCTCTCTCTCTCTCTCTCTCTCTCTCTCTCTCTCTCTCTCTCTCTCTCTCTCTCT
>NW_006408567.1:1258975-1264166 GCF_000296735.1 Chrysochloris asiatica
GTGCTGTCACAAATGCTAATTCTCTGGTTGTTTTCTGTTCTTTTTTTGTTCTCAGTCCAAAGAACTCCCTTTAGGATATTTTGAAGTGTGGGGTTGACTTTGGAAATATCCCTTTGCTTCTATTTATCATGGAATTTTTTTTTTAAATACACTGTCATATTTGATTGACAGCTTTGCTGGGTAGAGGATTCTTGGTTGGCAGTTTTGTTTTGTTTTGTTTTCTTTAAGGGTTCTATATATGTCTCCCCATTGCCTTCTTGCCTACATGGTTTCTGCTGAGAGATCAGAGCTTAATTTGATTTGCTTGCCTTTGCATGCAACATTTCTCTTTTTTCTAACTGCTTTCAATAGTCTCTCCTTGTCTTTGATTTTGGAGAGATTAATTATCTTGGTGGTTTTCTGTTGGGTCTATCCTTCTTGGTATTTGTTGAGCTTTTTGAATGCTTATCTTTTCATTTTTCAGGATGTTAGGGAAATTTTCTTCCAGGATGATAAGAAACTATATCCTCTGTGGACGTGTGTGATTCTTCCTGTTCCAGAATGCCAATAATTCTTTATTCCTCTTCATGTTGTCCAACATGAATCTTAGACTGTCTTCAGATTTTTTTTATCCTTTTTTCTGTTTGCTCTTCTGTCTTAGCAATATTGAGAGATTTGTCCTCCAGCTCGCTAGTTCTGGTTTCCATCACTTATATTCTACTCCTTTGCCCTTTCATTGCATTGTTCATTTCCGATATTTCATTATTAATCATTTGGACCTCTTTTTGCAGGTTTTGAATTGTTTCTAATGCTGTATCTATCTTATTTGATTGTTCCTGTAATCCTTTCTTGACTTCTTCCTTATTTTTCTCAAACCCTCTGTGAAATGTTTGGATGTATATCAGTATCATTTTCCTGAATTCCTTCTTAGGCATTTCCAAAGTCTACCCTCCTTCCAATATGATGTCTAGGTCCACCTTCTGCTCATTTGTCTCAGTCACTCTGTCTTGTTTCTTGACATGTTCTGATATGTCAGCTGTTTCTTGTACATCTTCAATAGTTAGCTGTGATTTCAACAATTAGATGACTGTATGTTGATGCTTCATTATGCTTTCTGATCGCCTCAAGGTAGATGTGATCAGCAGATGGGCTTACTTTTTCACATTTTTCATTACTCAACTCAGAGTATCTGTAGTAGGTGTTGGCTGCCTATCTGGTGTATAGCAGCTGATATTAGCTTTGCCTGGATGGTGGGATTTTATAGAGTGTGATTGTTGCTTGACTATATGACCACAATTGCTGTGTCTTCTTGGATGATGTAGGGAGAGAAAGAGCCCCCTAAAAGTGAAAAGGGGACCAAAAAAACAAAACAGCAACAGGAAAAAAATAAAACAAAAACAGATTTGATACTATAGTCTATAATCACAGAAAAGAGAAAGAAAAAAAAAAAAGAATTCTGTAGCAAAATATGAGTGTGACTTTATCCTTCTTTTCTAGGCTTCTGACCTTCAAGGCTGCCTGTTGGTCCTTTCAATGTAACTCAGGATTTAATTTTTGGCCTGTTTCCTTTTTAGTCTATCTCTCTCCCACTTCACTACTGCCATTCAGGCCTTTTTCCTAATGATTAACAGATCAGGCTGGCTATATCCATTTTGTGCTGCCATTTGGTTTTAAGCAGTGTATTTTCCCTTAGATTCTGCTGATCAGATCTATACACTTGCATAGTAGAGCATTCCAGGGGTTAGGGGGTATCTACTCACTCAGGCATTCCCTCTAGTCACTTGCCTGTAACTTTTGAGCTTCTGACCTACATGCAATTTCTAGAATCATTAAAATCATGCCGTATGATTCATGAACTTTCACATCACACATATTTTATGCAAGTACTTCCCATCACCTGGAATTTCTAAGTATACATTTAGAAATTATGTGCAAGTTTGTAAGTATATATTTCCTATCTCCCTATTTTAAGGCAAATGCTCATTATCTAGTTCTTCTGCCTCTCACCCACAACACAATTTCTGATGCATCATACCCATCCTTGTTGAAGGAAAGAATGAGTAAAGCAAGCAAGCCAGTAGCCAAGCCACCACTCTCATGAGTCTTCTAGACTTGTGTGTCTAATTATTTTCTTGGTGCATCTATGTCTACTGATCTTAAATCCAGTCATCCCAAAGCCTGTAACAATACCTCTCCTCACAATGGGGAACTTCTACTGAAAGTTTATTCTCTGAAAGTGTCTCACTAAAGTCATATAAATCTTTAATTCTAAGTTCATTTCTCCAACCACTCAATAGAAATTAATCCATACATGCATATACTTTCTAATTTTCTTGCCAAATGACTGGTTAGATAGTAAACACCCAAACTTGAGGTGGAACTTGGGACCAGTGAGTAGAAAACCTAAAACCAAATATTTTCTCTGTCTAGAAGGCTTTTTCTTCCTCAAAATCCGTGTCAAGTGATAATTTCACTTTCCTGAGGTTCCACCTGCAAATAGCACTTAATAGATTTATATCTTTAATTCTAGCTGTTTTGAATGTGCATTTGCTTACCCCACACTCCCTCAGCTGTGAGCTGACGTACAGTCACATCTTTCTATTCCTTTTAGAACAAATTATTGCCCACAGTAGGTATTTAGAGCTATATGGATGAACTGAGACACCCAGGGCAGGGATTCATGCTCTTTTATAGAGCTATTTGGTGCTCAAGTGGAATCACTGGATATACAGAAAGCTATGTAGTCATCTTCACACTAGTTGCCATCAAGTTGTTTCCAACTCATAATGACCCCATAAGTATCAGAGTAAACTGTGTTCCATAGGGTTTTCAATGGTTGATTTTTTCAGAAATAAAAGATTATCGGGTCTTTTTTCCATGGCGTTTCTGGGTGGACTTGAACTTCTAACCATTCAGTTGCTAGCTAACATGTTAATCATTTGTACCACCCAGGGACTGTTACATAGCAATAAAACCCAAACAATAACAGTGTATCCCACAAGGCCTTGTTCTTCTCAAGAAGGAAGGAGTCATCTTCTAAGTTGGTCTCAGTGTCAATTACTCTTCACAGGAACCCTGCCCCATCATCTGCTTCCCAAGAGAAAAGCAAGATAAAAAGTTAGCCTTTCTGCCAAGCAAACCCAAATCCAGTTATATAACTAAACTGTTGAACAGCATCCAAATTCAAGGATCCAGGGTAACTTGTGGTAATGTTTCCTATGAGAACATGTCTGCTTAATAACAATGTAACAGATGATAAGGGTACCAATCAGGGAGAGAGCTGGTTCAGCCCATGTTAAAAGTTGATGATAATTAGCAGACTAAACAAATCATTAGAAATATGTCCCCATCTTTAATCTGGATGTTAAAATATTTAAGAGTAAACTAGGAACTGAGCTTCACTTTAATAAGCACCAGGATAACTAAAACCAAATTGTTTAGCTACAATTGAGTTTGGAAAAGTTTTCTGATTATTTTTTTTTTGCAATTTGAAAGGAACACAGATTTGATCCCATCTGGAGAGTATCTTAACTGTCATTTAATTATTTGGGGAGGTAAATGAGAAAAAGATTACATGTCAACATATGTTAGACACTTTCATCTGCATATATACGAGAGTAAGTAAAAAAATATATTGCTTCTAGGGTTCAATTTCATGCATTTGTGGGTCTATTCCAAACAAAGTGTGTTTAAACATGTCTTTTCAATCAGTGGATATTTTCAGACAAGTTCTCTCAATAATATATTTGCATTATTTAGTGTGCCTTTAAAAAAGGTATAATCAAAACAGTGGTTTCTGAAGGGATCTTCTAGTCCAATGTAATTCAAGGCAGTTGTCAGCTCAGAAGAATATGGCAGTATTTTGTTTTTGTTCCTTTTGTTGTTGTTGTTGGGGTGGATTCAAAAGGTATACACTTCATAGATTTTCTTTAAGGACATAAGACAATCACAGAGGCTTATAAAGAATTTTGTTGTTGTTGTTGTTTTTAAGCTTTTATTGTGAGGTTTACATGGGAGAATATCAGCTTTACACTCATCCTATCATATTTACTTTCATTGCAAAGATTACAATCCCTTCGATGCATCATCAAATAACTCCAAAGGGTACACCACACAGGCCCTCACCCCCAGCCACCAGCACAGAGACCTTCTCCCTCCCTGAGTCCAGTGTACTCAGCCACTCCATCTGTCTATGCCATCATCTCTGTTTCCATCCCTGGTGTCACTTCCACTCTGGGTAGGGTCCCAATCTCCGTTCTCACTTGATAGTCCCAGGGACAGTGCTCCATTCCTGGGCTGCAAAATCAATCACTCTCCTCCTTTTGTAAAACAAAAAAAAACAAAAAACATCTATCTCTATATTTCCAACCCTCACAGTCAGTCCTGATGGCAATTATTCACTATTGTAAATACCACAAGAGTCTTATTACCATTTCTTTTTGCCAGCCTGGTCTCAATGGATTGGAAGTGGTGATTCTACCTTCCTCTGCCCAATCTGGAAGTAGGCTCACTCTTGAAAGCTTGTAAGCCAGTCACTTCTTGCCTTTATAGCCCCTCAACCCCATTTTGGGTAGCCAATGTCTAAGTAGCTCATCCCTGTCAACCCTGTGTACCGAAGGGGTGACAGTGATCCTCGTTGTAAAGATTTGTTCCCTTTTTTGAGCTACTACATCCGTCAGTATAGGTAAAATTCATCAAACTGTAACAGGTTACTCTTTTTTCTGCCCCCCTCTTCTTTCTTCTTCTAGTCAAGTTCTGATCATCCAGCCATGGAAGCCAGGTCAAGGGGTACTATCTGCAAGCATGGGTGTTCTTGTGCATCTCCCCTCACTTCATATCATCTGGACACTTCACTCTCCACTTAGTCCTCTGTAGTCATGTCACTGCCTCTGGCCCCAGGTCTTGCCATAATGTTGGACATCCAGGTCTCCACCCGGGTTCACAGGGGTCTATTGAATGTGGTCAGGTTTAGCTCGCAACTTCACTGCTGTTTTTTCCACCTCTTCCCTTATTGGTGACCAATGTAGTCACCAGCCAGACCACATGCCTGCTCATGTATTCACTTTGAGTCTCAGTCGTGCCTTGAGGGCTCCTGTGAAAACAGCTTACTTTTTCTTGTAGTAATCAATCAGACTGCTGTTATTGTTTCAGATTTTTCCAGCTGGTCTTTCTTTCATGAAGTATCTTCTGTTCTTCTAGCTGCTCCAGGCTG